>NC_084661.1:16630054-16944988 GCF_019802595.1 Syngnathoides biaculeatus | reverse complement strand
ATCATCTGCCAAGCCGTCAATAGCTTGTGTCCTAATTAAGCTTTAGCGCCCCCTAGAGACCCCAGCCAGTGGCTGGCCTTTTTTTGTTTGGGGTGCCGGATGTTTAATTATTGCCGACCGTTGCTGGGACGGCACCTCTTGTACTGCAGAAGCTGTCGGCTAATAGGGAGCATGGGAGCTGTGCAGCACATTGTGGGAGGAAGATTGCCCGTGCAACATCATTGACTTTATTTTGGAGTTATCTCAAATAATGGTGGAGGCTCTAAAGCCAACACGCTACTACTCATTAAATTAAACCCAGCGCCAGTTTTATCCATCAACATGAAGGTAAAAGGGAATGTTGTCACCCGCAACCAAGTCACTGTTACTCATGTACTGTAGGCCTACAGTATATACAGTATAGTCTTTGAATAAATAGATAACATACAGTATTTTGTGTATTTAAAAAAAATACCGAGCTGGAAAGTTCGTATTGATTTGAGACTTAGGTTTCTACGTTGTAATTTATTAACGCAAACAGGCTTAATAATCGCTCGCAATTCAGAGGAAACCATTTAATTCAATTAATCTGATTTGAAATCGTGATTTAAAAATAAATGGGTGCTGGCCCGCCGTGCACAGACGTCACCACGTTACTTTCCTGAAGACCAAAAAAAAAAAAATCAATAAGAAAGTATTTTGAATTAAATTTAGATGTAAATTGTAGTTTATTTTTGCATTAGCAGGATCATTTGTATCCAGTTAAGGATAATTGAAGTTGCCAATTATCTCTGCTGCGCGGTTTTGTGATGCATTTCCGGTGTGGGGCGCGTAAATATCGTGAACGCAGCACATCCACGTTGCGTGTTTGCGCGTCAACTTTTAGTCGAGTCAAGCGTTTCAAAGTTAACTCCCCGTCAAGTTTTACATCTGAACTTACCGCTGCAATTTTACGGTACGTTTGCTAATTTTGGTTGCCCGCTTTCTATTGTGCGGACTTGGTGGTCGTCCTAAAACTGTTTTTATTTCTCTTTTGCGATGTTTGTAGTGTTATATCTCATTTAAAACATGCAACAACAACAAATGGTGACAGATTTGAATGAATTAGTGGCATTGTGGTTGTCTGCCGTACAATATTTCCCCTTTTCTGCCTCCATTCTTCTTCATTTGCCTCACCGCCCTCAGGATTTTTCTTTTTGGTCATTGTCTTTTTTTTTCCCGCCGGAAGGATTTCTGACGCCGGTGAGCGACCTTTCATCATCCTGACGTATTTATCGCGCCCGCACTTTCCTTTTCTCTCTCACCTGTGGCTACAGTCCTTTTTCCTTTTTAACCGTCATGAATCCTGGCGACTTATAAAGCGACTCGTGTGCCCCCCCAGTCGCGTTCCACTCGGTCCGGGGGCAAACGGGGGCCCCCGTTATTTCTGATAATTGCCGCTTGTCAGAAGCCATTAGCGTCGGCGAGTCAGCTGGCATCGCGCGGAAAATATTGGCAGGAAACAAAGGCGTCCGCAGCCGGGCCCTCGCCACGGCGGTACGGGGGCTACTTTCCATATGCACGCTGACCGCCTTAAATAATTAATTTCTCATTTATCTGGCAAATCCGCAAGGCTTTCGGGAGATTTGCAGGCAGGTGCTCAAGCAAGGGGACTTTAAAAGCCCTGCACTCCGCCGGGGGTGGGGAGTTCATTTTATTAAATAAGTGCAAATGAAACTGAGTGATAATAGCGGAGCCATTTTGATCATGTGTATTTGTGGCCAGGGGGCTGTTTGTTTACTCCACTGCGCCGGGATCGGCGTCAAATGAACCCGCTTCAATTCACCGGCAGCAAATTATACATTCCTCTTAACTACACTCCTGTTCTCGGCTACTGCATCTGTGGCCCGTACTTCCCAACCAGTCTCCGCATTCGTTTGCGCCTCCGAATCGGAATCATCTTTATTCTCAGAGTATGTCGGAAACATACAAGGAATTTGGCTCGGGTAGTTGGAGGCGCTCCAGTGCGACGTACATGATGACAACAGATGTTGACATGAAGACGTTGCCGTAACGGAGCAAAAAGGGCTGCTAGTAAATCTGGCAATGATGGACTTTATTAAATGTTATTTTGGGTAATTCTGCATAGGATGCAGGATCCTCCAACGTTTAATGTGGTTAGAGTGCCTAATAAAACAATAGTCCGGTGCTACGAGCGTTGTGCAAAGGGCGCCAGGACTTGAAGGAGTGTAGGCAGCTTCAAGCGACCAGTCATTCGATAATCTGGGGCAACGTCCGTTGTGCAAGTCTCGCGGATATTCCTCAGTCGATTGTGCAAGTGGGCCAGAATGGAAATTTCAATATAAAGTGAAAATAATTCAAATTGGACACACCATAGAGAAATTTTATGAACAACCTTGACAAATTTGAATGATGGGGGGGGAAAAAAATTGGTTGTTATTAGCAATGAGGATTCAAAATGGTGCAAAATGATGTGCGCGCACTCACGGGAAAACGAGGCACTCGAAAGCGGGCGCACCCGCCCGAGGAACCGGTCCACATGCTGGCTGTCAAGATGGCGTGTTTATTAAAATTTTCCGCCATCCTCACATTTGCTCATTCGCTCAGCATGACGTGCGTGCGTTCACTGGCGACAACGAGGCGCTCTAAAGGACCCAGGCCAGTGGACTAATGACTAATAGGATTTGGAGATGTGCGCATTGCATCACTTTGGGTTGGAGATCGGTGCAGTTTTGGAGAAGATAAAGATTAGACGAGGGATCTCTGCTTGTCACATGGATTATTATAAAGGAGAAAAATGCCAATGTTAGAAAAGGGACAGGTTGAAACACCTGACGCTGGAACGAAGTACAGTATATACGTTGTATGCGTGCTATAAAGCGAGCGCTGCGCGTTGCGGTGGCGAGCAGAAAGTGCGAGAAAGGATCGCGTCAATGATGAAGGATGAATGAATTAATAATAGGCTCTCCGTTTGTGTTCCAGAATGTCATTTTTCCCGGTGCTGGAGACGAAGGAATCAGTGAATACAAGTCAGTCATATACTACCAAGTCAAGCAGTCACGCTGGTTTGAAACTATTAAGGTATTTCCTTAATATGAAGTGTTTGGTGAATGTCTTCCTACTGGGTTGTTATGCATGCATGCATGCATGAATGAATGGTTCCACTCGTTCCAGGTCGCAATTCCCATCGAAGACGTGAACCGGAGCCACTTGCGCTTCACCTTTCGCCACCGCTCGTCGCAGGACTGTAAGTACTGCTAGTAGTGTGTGTTTTTTTTTTTTTCTTTTTTTTTTTTTTTAAATCCACTTCCCTCCAAACTGGACTCCCCCCCCCCCCCGTCAAGTAGTCGGAGAACTAATGTGTTCTCTTCACTCATGACAAAGATAAAAATCATTTCTAAAAAATGACTCTTGTAAGCTTGCTGCATTTTCCTCTTCTTTAAAATATGCGGGACGGCACAGTAAACATAAATCTGAGGCGACATCCCAAGTTAAAGTCAAGTGGCAGCACCGCTTTAGCACAAATGTAAAGAAATGCAACCTGAAATGAGCTCCTTTCCGCCGTACTTTCCTCAGCCGCGTGCGACGCATTTTGCCTTTTTCTCGCCACTGGCATGCAGCCCAACAATTATTCACTGCGAGTGGCAAACCGATACAGCGGGAATTTATGCAGATAGAATGTGCACCGAAGCGGTGATGAATGCCGCCTGCCCCTCGCGTAAATCTGCGATTGTTGATCGGCGGGGTATGACGGATGTGGCCGCGACCCGAACTGTATGCTTCCGGGACGGCCCGAAGTCGTCTGCTCGTTTGTGCCGTGTCAAGCGTTCAAAGCGTCATCGCGTGAGATGGCAGCAAAGCTGTGGGAACTCAACTCTGGCAGCAGCTGAAGGATTTTTCAAAATTGTTTCGGGAAACAATATGACATTTGGGAAAAAAAAAAAGTGACTTTATTCTTGGAAATTTAGGAATATTTCTTTTTGCTGTAAAACATGACTTTGTTCAGAAGAAACAAAGTCATAAATATATTTTAAAAGGAATTTAACAAAACCAAAATAAAGCTTTTTTATACAAGTAAATTAAAAAAAAAATTCCTAGGGGGTAAAAAAAAAAAAAATCCAACTGTGATTTTTCTTTTCTTGAAAAACAATCCTGAAACAATGACAACATATACAATGACAACAAGTATTTTTTGAGGAAAACAGAAATACTGAAATTTATAAAGTTTTGAAAATTTTACCAAACCAAAAACTAGATTTTTTTTTGTATCTTTGAAATTCTAGGTCTTTTTTTAAATAATAAAAAGTGGCTTCTTTATATAAGCTTAGGACATTTTTTCTTCCTCAAAGTCTTTATCTATTTAAAAATAGGAGTGTTAAAAATGTATTTCCTTTAAAAAAAAACAACATAGTAAGATTGTGCTTCCTTTTGAACAAAAACCCAGACTTTAATAGATTTGGCTTTTTCCCCCTGAAAGTAATTTTTTTTTCCCCCTTCAAACAAGTTGAACTTTTATTTAACTGGTAAACGGCAGACTTTCACATCAGATTAGGCTGTAAAATAAACTATTGAACTCCTCCACAAAAGCCATTTTGTCCGTACTTTATTCCAAATAAAAATAATTGTCCCATCTTGGCATCTGTCTCGATGGCTTTTGTCTGCTTTTGCTTGTCCCCGCAGCAAAAGACAAATCGGAAAAGATCTTCGCCTTGTCGTTCGTGAAGCTGATGAGGTACGACGGGACCACCTTGAGGGACGGTGAGCACGATCTCACCGTGTACAAGGTAAGAGAGAACGTCCCCCACCCCCTGTGCCCAGAAATATCCATGGGGGAGTTTTTTTTTGTTTTTTTTTTTTTTTTTGTTGCTGGCTGCTATAAATAATCCCTTTTGAATGATATTGTTCAGCAGTCAAATTAAATGAAGATCTCCCTTTTCTTGACTGCGGCCGCTAGTGTCATTTCAAATGCCTTTTCTTTTGTTCTGATGGGAACGGGTGGGCTCGAGGGGGCTGCGTGAGATTGGAAATGTAATGGTGCACCCCCTGACCCGCATTTTGCCTTTGGGAACGAGTGCCGAAGGACATTCTTATGTCAGGGGTACCCTTAGATGACGACTGAATTGTCATCTTAACCGACTTGCAGGCTGAAGCCAAGCGCCTGGAGGACTCGTCCCTGTACTTGAACCTGCCCGCCACCAAGCTGGAACTGGAGGAGAAGGGCTACTCCAGCACGGGCAAGAGCACCCACAACCTGGGAAACTGCACGGTCAGCAAGGACTCCTTCCAGATCGCCACCTTGGTGTGCTCGACCAAGCTCACGCAGAACGGTCAGCAACGTTGCCAATCCCTGAAGAGTAAAATTTACGTTACGTGTAACGTTCGGACTACTTCCCTTCCAACAGTCGCTACTTCTCACCTACCATCCTAAAGTCCTACTTTCCTACCTACATACGTGTTCAAAAATCATATATCATTATTAAAAATTGCTATGTTCCGAATCCACCTGCGAAAATGACGGATCTCGAGATCATATAATTTTTTTGTTCCCCCCTCCTCCAGGCTTTTAGCACATTTAAATGTATTAAAACCCACTTCCTCTTATGCAAGAGCACTTTTCAAAATGCTCCCTCTATTCCGAGCCTATTATAAACACCAGTCCGTTTTTCAAAATCAAGGTCATCGCCTTTGAGGCTCTTTGTGTGCTGTTTGCTCATTGAAATGGGGGGGGGGGGGGGGGGGGGGGAACTGCAGCGAGGTCACTGGTATGGTTAAGTAAATATTCATATGTTAATGTGGAACATTTTCCATTTCAATTACATTGCGACAATGTCAACTTTTTTTTTTCTTTCTTTTATTGCAGCCCCATTTGACTGTAATGACTGCAAAAAGCCCCAGTGTGCTTCTGCTATTTTTATCGCAAGTTTTTAAAAAATTTGCTAAGTGTCAGCCTTTATGATATAATCATTGAGTATCAGACAACTTAACGTCTGCTTTGCTTTTGTCTACCTTCCTACTTACCTAACCCAACGACGACCTCCCGACTGACCTTCCTGCTTTCTTTCTTTCTTTCTTTCTTTCCTTCCTACCTACTGTACCTACCTAAATATCAATTCTTTGACTTCGTAGCGCCAATTATGAAGCATTAAGGCCGGTGCGTGACTTCAGCAGGGCGGTTCTATTAAGTAAGAGTCATTCAGCGTAAAACGGCGTTTTGCGTTCGCCTCAGTTCACGCGGGCGGGCTCCGTCGGGCCGGCGAGATCTCCCTCCGCTCGGCCTCCGAGCACTCGGGTAAGGTTTTTTTTTTTTTCCCCTCTCTGTCTGTTTTGCCAGTGGACCTACTGGGCTTGCTGAAGTGGCGCTCCAACACCAGCCTCCTGCAGCAGAACCTGCGACAGCTCATGAAGGTGGAAGGCGGCGAGGTGGTCAAGGTCAGGACAAATCGGGCGACACGGCACGGAAGCACATTTGGCGTCCAAACAAATCCTTCGCCGGAAGCCGATCAGTAAAAATAATGGAAAAAAAAAAGAAAGAAGGATAATTAAAAGGTTAATAAATATATTAAGCAAAAGGCATATTAAATTTAAATATCGCAGAGGTCTAATTAGTCTCACCAATCCGTCAGTGCCGTATTAAAGTCATAAAACTGCACATTTTTATTACGAGGTTGACGAGACAGGGTTGCACTTCCAAGTTGAGATTTCAGATCAGAATTTCAGGCCTGCATTATGATTTCTCACAAGAATTTCAAGGGAAGAAATTAAGTTTTCAAGTAAGCATTAGTGTTTCATTCGAGGCTGTCAAGACAGGGTTAGAGTTTAAATGTATGTTTTTTGGATTTAAACGGTTCAAACTGGGATTAGGGTTAAAGTAAGCTTTTCAAGAAGTTGGCTTCCATCAAGATTCACGGGTTCAAAGTGGGGCTTTCGGCCATAGTTTTCAGGTTTCAAAGTCGAGTTTCAAATGAAGGCTGACGTTAGGAATGTGTGTGTGTGCATACGTTTCTGTGATGATTGATACAGATGATTAGCGTCTCGTGTGTGTGTGTGTGTGTGTGTTTGCTGGTGTTACAGCATTCGCAGCGCCTTCGATATTAGTAAACATTCCAGCAAGGCTCGCTGATGCATCTCACTCTGCTCCATACGACAGATAAACGCGCCCGACCTGATGTGATTCATCATGTTTATGTGTCACCAGCTGGATTTGCTTAAAAAAAATGGTAGAGAGTGAAAATTGGTTTCGAAGAACAACAGAAGAAAGCTTGGATTTTTTTTTTTTTTTTTTTTACTTATTGGATGTAAGTCATGGAAGTGTAAAAAAAAAAAAAAAATACATGGTAGCTCCTTGGTTTGGGTTTGAAAAATACATAATGATCTCAAGTCCACGTTATGGTTTCAAAGTAAGGTTTTAAGGTTGGGGTTGTGGTTTCCAATTTTTTTGTATATCAAGCCTGTGTTCAGCTTCCAAGATGCGTTCAAATCGGTTTTTGGTCCTGCTGTCGCTTCCTTTCCAGTTCCTGCAAGACACGCTGGACGCCCTCTTCAACATCATGATGGAGAACTCGGACAGCGACACCTTTGACACGCTGGTCTTTGACGCCTTGGTGAGTGAACAGAGAACGAGCGACGTGATGGCGATGGTTTGAACATGCAAATGATGAATGTTTTATTCATTTTGTTGCTTATGTTGGAGCTAAAGCGATTTAATTCAGGTATAAACGGCCTGCCTAGTCAAAAGAGGTAGTTCCAACAATCCGTAATGTTGGGATCCGGTCGTAATTCGTCGGGTTCTGCCTAAAAGGCACAGTTGGATAAATCCTCGATTTGGACTCTGCAGGGTTGCTTTGTGAATGTGGGGAGAAAAATCAAGCGCCTAGTTGGGAGGCCACCTGCGCTGAGAGAGTGATCACATTTTTAAAGTGTATCTTGTTGCGCGTTTAGAATTTGAGCTCAAATGTCAGCCATTGTTAATCGAAGTATAACATGCAAGTAATTCAGGCCCAACAGTCGTAGTTTACTGCCAAAGCAGGCACGATGGGGAGGAACCAGTATGGATGTAGTAGATTGCTTTGTTGCTTATTTGGAGTTTGGAGCTCAAGTGTCAGCTTTTGCAAATCGTCGTGCAGAGTTCAGGCCCGATGCGTTTGCTCCCGAAATCGGACTTCCTAAACCGCCTTTGCTCAGGTGTTCATCATCGGGCTCATCGCCGACCGCAAGTTCCAGCACTTCAACCCGGTCCTGGAGACGTACATCCGCAAGCATTTCAGCGCCACGCTGGCCTACACGTGAGTCGGACGCCGCAAGCCGTGAGCGTGACGCCGTCGTCCGCGTTGAACTGATGACGCGTCGTGTCTGTTTGGGCAGGAAGTTGACCAAGGTTCTGAAGAACTACGTGGACAATGCCGAGAAGCTGACCGAGCAGCTGCTGAAGGCCATGAAGGCCCTGGAGTACATCTTCAAGTTCATCGTGCGCTCGCGGGTCCTTTTCAACCAGTACGTGATGACCAGTTCAAGGAGGACGGCTCTCCTGACGTTACTATGACAATATTGGATTGGATTGTACACCGTGTTGTATTACATGTACATTACCAAGGTGTTTTTTGCTGTAATGTATTTGTAAAATGGAAAAAAAGATCATTAGGGTTAAAAAAAATACTAATGTATTGGATGAAAAAGTACTATATATATATATCGAAAAATATTAGGGACCTCTTTAAATATTGAAAATGTATAGCAAATCTTAAAGAGACAAGAAAATACAAAAAAAATAAGGACAAAACAATTATCAACAAAAATACTCATACTATACATTGTAAAAATAAATTGGAATTAATTGATGGAAAAAATCACAAATTTACAAAATATAAGCCAAATCAAAAACAAATGCTACTTTTAGTACATAAAATACAAAAAATGCAAACTGTAAAATGCAACCAATATGAAATTAGAATACATTAAAATATAACACAAATACCAAAAAATAAAGATAACACAGTAATCTCCATCTTGGGGGTTACGTTCCAAACCCCCAGCAATAGACGAAACCCGCAAGTTAGTGACCAATTCATTACATACTTATTGAACCCCCTCCCAAAAAAAAAAAATCTATTTTAGAGAATCGTTGGCGTAGTGCCGGCAGCGGACTGACAGCCGTGTTCCCCGTCGCAGGCTTTATGAAAACAAAGGAGAGGCCGACTTCATGGAGTCTCTGAGGCAGCTGTTCACATCCTTCAACGACATGATGAACAGCAACTCGGAGAATACGGGCATGGTGAAGGTAGAGGAAGGCTAGTTGATGCAATGTCTGGATTCCTTCTGCTCGCTCCGCTCTGTTTTTTTTTCCATCCTTTCCCTTTTATGTAATTGAAGAACTGCACATTCGATAAAGCTTTGTGGAGCTGAGTTATTTGATTTTTTTTTATTTTTTTTTTTTTCTGGTTCACGGCGAGTCATCACTTCAGAGTTTTTCCGACCAATACTTAGGGCACGTATTCTGCATTAGAAAAATTTCAAAGCGCACCAGCAAACAAATCATGCCACAACAAGTACAAGCGGTGTCCTTAAATGTAACGTTTTTTATTTTTATTTTTCACTTCAGTGTGAGTTCAGTTGAGTTCACTGACGCCAGACAGCAATTGTAAGTCAAAGCAAAAGAAAACTGGACGAAGGATGCCTCAGATCTCGAGAAATCTTTCACCGTTTTTACAGATGACCAAAATCGCACGAAAAGGGCTGCTTCTGACCAAAATGGCTGACTTTGTGTCTTTTCATGGAGGCTTTTTTTGCGGGTCTTCTTCTCTCGTGAGACATGCCGACCGTATTTCATTTCAAGCCTTCGGTGGCGGAACTTTCCAAATCTTGACAAACGGCCCAGATTTAGAATTTGGCTCCAGTCTCCCGCACAAAAGCAACGATAAGCTTTCCGGTATGTGCAGTTCATACTTTCCAGATGTATCTTTCATCACTGCATAGTTTTTGTTTGTTTCTTCATTCTTGGTGTTATTTCCTCCTCTCAACCTTGACTGTCCTGTGAACTGGTCCTCCTCTTGGCTTTCTGCCCTTTAGCTGCTGCTCAAGGTATTTATCTCACCATCTTTTCTGTGTGTGTGTGTCTTTGCATTTTGTCATCCTTGACACTCGCGCACCAAATCGCATTTGTGCTATGAGATAAAATCTCCAGGTGGAAGGTACCAGAAGCCTCGGTGGGGAGGCAATTACGAGACACCTGCTGCGTAATTGTCTGCGCAATATTTGTCCTTACGTTGGCTTTTTGATTTATTTTATAAATAGAATTGAGAATATTTTCTCACGCAGAATTTGAATTTGGCTGCGCTCGTGTCAGCTGCCTTTCAAATCAAGCTGCTAGAGATCCTTATTTGCCAATAACCAGCGGGTGGGTATAATTCGGACCCAACTACTGTAGTTTGAATTCAAATAAGAATATTTAGCGGTTGCAATAGTAGCCCTTTCTCAAGGTTAAAAACTTATTCTGAGGATCTACCCCAAAAGTGTTCAAAGCACCTACATAGATAAGGTATTATAAAGTGAATTTTTTAACGGGGAAAAAAATTGTCAAGAAAGCTGTTTGAGCACTGTTTGCACATGGAGGGCTAAAAGAGCTGCAAGTCACTAGCTGACGGTGAGAGTCTTTCAGACCAAACTAGTTTGCTAAAAGGTCTGAAAAAGTTTGTGGCTGCCTGATCAGGCTTACGGTCGCTTAATTAAAAAGTGATCATAAAAATCAGAAAAAACCATGAAGGTGCAGAGTCAATCTTCTAAAAAGCAGGGACGTGTACAATAAAGCAAATGATAGATTTTACGCGGAATCTTGGAGCCAGATCCGGCCCGCCACGTAATTTTATGTGGCCCGTGAAGGCAAATCATGCAAATCAACGTCCATGATTTTTGTTCAAATCTGTACCAAAATTTCAAATGATTGATTTCTGATTCCAAAACTAGTCCAGAAATTTCATGTGCGAACATGTTGAGGCGGTTAAAGACTTTTTTTATGGTTTCACAGTCATAACGGCCCTCTGAGGGAAACCGCGACCGCAATGCGGCCCGTGACAAAAATGACACCCTTGCTCTTGTGGAGTTTCATAGAGATTAGTTATTAATCACGTGTAATTTAGTTTGTCGCCCAAACGGGTTGTGGAATCAGACAAGCTTGAATACGGCCAACTTGAATGTATGAATTGGAGGACTGGGACTATTTTCAACCCGGAATATCGCTCGAAATGATCTCCCCACGATGGTAATTTGTTTAAAATGGCGCAAAATCACAAAACGGACATTTTTGGTGGTTTTGTGTCCAGGGTGCCGCATTGAAGTACATTCCCACAATTGTCAATGATGTCAAGGTGGTGTTCGATCCGAAGGAACTCAGGTAAGAAATGTCCTACTCGAACTGAGCGTGTCGGCCTCCCGATTGTATGACGTCATCTTTCGCCGATGCTAAGAACGACACCGACATCGTCCAGTTTGTCAATAAAGTAGCCCATTGATTCAGTCGGCTCTCTGCGCCGTTTGATTTCCGTCCACACCGGTCTGCCAACAGCGCATCTTGAGCCAATAAAGCTTTGTTAAACTCTGCAAATATTTGCTCCGCAGTCACTGGAGTCACAGACCTGGGAAATAAATACTCCAGTCAATCAGCAGCCGGAGCTCTTTGCAAATAAAACTGAGAATTTGGAGTCGGACCATCGGCTCTCCAACTATAAAAAGACAATCGGTCAACTTGCTTTTGCACTCGCGCTCGGACACTCTTGAAATGTTTGACTTTAAAATGCAAAATTCACGCGACTGCTTCCCCAAAACGGTGCAACAATAATAAGCACTGCGAAAAGGTGTCATTTCCCGCAGATATTAAAATTAGATGACAAATATGAAAACATTAGATTAAAAAAATGCCTGGGTAAGAATAGGAAAAAAATCAAAACATGGAAAATGTTGTGATTAAATATATATTTTGGATGGAAAATGTACAAAATGATCAGATGAAAAATGCAAAATTTGTAGAGAAAATGCTGATATATTACACAACAAATATATCTTTTTTGAAATGTATCCATTTAAAGCCGCCTCCGGTGGCTAGAATATATTTCTCTGGATCGTTGCAGGCTTTACCACGCAGCAACAACGAGGCGCTCTAGAGTGGCAATGCCAGCGTGGGGGCTCTTTTCACAGTCAGACCCAAAAAAATATGTAATCAAAAAGGTTCATGATTGTTTAAAAGGGCCCTTGCTGTTAAAATGTTACGAGATTCTCTAAACCGTTGGTAATCTCGATCCAGTATTTTATCTATGGAGGAAAAACCAATTTTGTCGTATTTGGCTCGATTGCTGATGACCTTCCTTTTCGGCTCCATCGTCCACAGCAAGCTTTTCACCGAGTTCATCCTAAAGGTTCCCCCGGGTCGCTTGGTGAAGCAGAAGTTGGACTGTCTGATTGATATCGTCCACAGTGATCTCTTTACCCACCACGGTACGAAACCCGCACATCTCCACTCACTCGGGGTGCGGTAATGGAATGAGTCTGCTGGCGAGGTCGCTGAAAAGGTCACGGGCTAGGTGGCTCTTCCTTATTTAATTGAATTCTTACTACAGCGACGTAGTCAAAAATAGCAAACAGAAGTCCACACTAATTTTTCCATTCAAAAGCATCTTTTTCAATACCTGTAAAATTCTTTTGTCGTCTTCACGGTTCAAACCCAGTCATGGAATGTTCACAGTATCTAAAGCTTCATTTTACATGAGCTGTACAAGACAGCATTTTTTCACTGACGGAATTGGGTGGTTTCCGCCTTTCGAGGTAGTAAACTGTACGAGATGGTGCAGTATTTTTCTGCCTTTTTCCCGTGTTGGTGTTCTATATAAACTGCAGCGAGACGGAATGGGCGAATAATGCCGACCTGGCAATTTTCTACCCCGAGAGGTGGTATCACGAGCCCTTTTCACGCCGACTGTTTCCGCCTATCCCGTGCTGCTGCTCTGTCAAACATCTGCGTGTCGGGGAACTCCGCATTGTGACACATTGTCCACTTTCCAATCTGTCCCATTTGTCTCGCAAACGCATTGTTTACATTTAATCCAAGGGGGAACCCAGCAGAGAGCGGCAACCGTCTGCGTCGGCATATGCCGCGCCGCCATTCGCGACTGGTTTTTTGTGTCCCCCACCCCCCAGATTGCCGCGAGATCCTCCTGCCGCTGATGACTGAGCAGCTGAAGTTCCACCTGGAGAGGCGGGAGGAGCCCAAGGCCTGCTGCCAGCTGCTCAGCGACATCCTGGAGGTGCTCTACAGGAAGGACGTGGTGAGGACGCAGCTCATTTGGGAAAAAAAAAAAGAAAAAAAAAAACCACACCAAGTACCGTATTTTCCGCGCTATAAGGCGGACCTTCAATGAATGGCCCATCCTAAAAAAATGTTCATATATAAGGCGCACCTGATTATAAGGCGCACTGTCAGCTTTTGAGAAAATTAAAGGCTCTTCGACGCACCTTATAGTGCGGAAAATACGGTAAATGTTGCACTAGCCACTGACTGATTTGCTGCCGTTTCAACTTCTAATGTGTCATTATTAGCTTTTATTTCTTTTACTTGTGGTGTGTTATTTATTTCGCTTGAGCATCTTGTGTGTGTGTGATTAGTTTTGCTCTTGTGCTGGTCACCCGTGTGCAGGGTCCCACCCAGTGGCACGTGCAGATCATCATGGAGAAGCTGCTCCGGACCGTCAACAGGACCGTCATCTCCATGGGCCGAGACTCGCCTCACATTGTAAGTCCATAGCAGCACACGTGCACTCTCAGGTCTCCTCTCACACAGTCTAAAACACGCACGCACGCACGCACGCACACACACACACACTCTCACTCAAAAACTCACATGCTGCCTCGCACCCACTCCACTTTCAGAGGACTGCTGAATTCAAATGTCCTTGTTAACAGGAAGGACCGGCAGTGAATGAGTTAAAGGCAGTCTTGCTTATCCGAACGTTTTCACATGAGCTCAGTCTGAGTGGTTTTGATCTAGACAGCAGACAGTTGTTTGAGTGCTTGATCCCCTTGTGTGCGTGTATGTGTGCGTGTGCGTCATACATTTGGCTGATCCATGTTTTCCATTTATTTATTTATTTTTCCCTGCATCTTATCTGCTTGCCTACGTCTGATCCCCGACTCATTAGATGATCGGCGACGCCTGGCCGCGATATGTGCATCATATACCGCGAATACTTTGCTCAATTTGCATGACTTTAATCCGTCTTTTGAGCTGCCTCCCAAATAAGAGTACTTTTTTTTTTTTTCCATTTGTTTCTTCTTTGGATGTTGAGCCTTCTCTGGTGTCCGGTCTTGCTTCATTTGAATTTTTCATGCATCTGTGACACGGGTGGATCGTCAATATTAAATGATAAAATGTATTTTTATGACAGAGGTGTTTTTGAGGACACTTAATGGTAGATTTATGATGTGCTTAAATAAAGCTACACTGGCTTATTTCTGTTTATCTATCTATCTATCTATCTATCTATCTATCTATCTATCTATCTATCTATCTATCTATCTATCTATCTATCTATCTATCTCTATCTATCTATCTATCTATCTATCTATCTATCTATCTATCTATCTATATCTATCTATCTATCTATCTATCTAATCTATCTATCTATCAAATAATTGACGTGAGGTGATTTTTTAGCTGCTGAATGTAAATTGAGGTTAGGTAAAATCAATTCCAAATCTCTTCACCCTTGTCTGCTTTTGTTTTTCTCATCTTTTTAGGATCAGAACCCCCCCCCCTTTTTTTTTTTTTTTTTTTTAGTGCCTATAATTTCCCCGTGTTGTTGTTCTGTATAAACGGCATTGCCACAGAATGGAACGACAACCCAAACTGACATATTTCCTCCTTCCAGAGGTCGTATCATTGGCATTTATATTCTGCTAGCGCCGTGAGACTCGTGTTTTTCAACACATTGCCAATAGCGCCGCGTAAAACGCCGCCCCTCCCCCTCATCTGGAGGCTGCCACGCATTCCCACTTCTGTGCCCTCCACCTGCTTTCCGAGCCAATAGTGGTACCCATCCAAGATTCTCCACGGCGTCATGTGTTGTGCAAATATTAGGCGATAACGCCGTTGTTCGGGAGCCCATTTCATTTCCTCGCTCATTCAGAGCACGGCAAAAGTGGCTGCGTTAATTAGCCAAACTGTCAGCCCGGGTTGAAGATCCACACACTGATCCGGGACACAAAAGCCCGCATTTGTGATATCATCAGTTCGCATGAAGTGCGTCTCATCTCGCGGGCGACCCCACACATACGTACACTTTGCATCCTAATATGGCTGCCGGTAAAGTGGTGACATACCAGATGACGTGTTGTTGTTGTAATCTTTGACCGTCGGGCCCTTTTGATCCTGCATCTCCCGACGTGGAGCTTGCGCATCACTTTGCCAAAAAAAGCAATCAGTTCTCGTACACGCAGGCTGTATTATTACATCCTTCTCTCTCGTGGTGCAACCTCCCTGGTTAATGAAACTTCCCTGCCTGCCCGTCAGTCCCACACCGTCGAGCCGTAGAAGGCGAGATTCTACACTATATGCTTCGAACCTCGGAATATGATTTTATTTTTTGACATGTCATGTTGTCAGTGTCAGCAATGCACGTCAGCGGAGATGCTGTTTGAACTATGGTAGCGGGGAAAAACATTTTTTTTTTTCATATATATATATATTTTTGGACTGGGGAAAAAAGCCAGCTCCAGGTGTGAGAGGGCGCTCTTAGATCCCAGCCGTAACATACTGCCTTTTAAATTTGAGGAGTTCTGCTCATAGAAGCATTTAATCATCAGTCGGGTTGGATTTTTTTGGGGGCTCCGTAACAGGAAGCGTGGCGGTCACCTTCCGCGGCGGCCGGGCCCGCCGACCTTGTCCCGCTGAGTGGCAGCCTCTTCCATTTCGATTTATGCATTAGCGTTCTACTCCGCTTCCCTCCGCTTACTCCTTCGTTTTGCCGGTGTTCGGACGGAATGCAGATGAAGAGTCGTTTGTCGTGCAGATTGCGGTTGTTGGTGTTGTTATTGTGTTGGATATCCAGTGCTGCCTTGAGATACGAGTTTAAACCACACATCTTTCCCCGTTCAAATGAATGGAACTGACGTTAATACATTTCATCCCACGCCACTATGAAAAAACAATAAATTGTCTGTAATTGATCAGAACAGGTTTCCGCCAGACAGCGACGATGTCGTTTATGACGACACTTAGGGATAGTACCAGACTGCAACTGGCTTCCTGTTCCTTTGCGTTACATTTCCACCTGGCATCTTTAAAGGCAGAGTAGTTATACTTTATTTTCATTTGACTAAACGGTGGTTATGGTAACTGACAAGTTGTTGTGTTATTTTAGTCCGTCTTCCTCCCGGATTGACGTGCTGTTTGTTGTCTTGCCGCCTGATCGCAGGCACTGCTGCATTTTCAGACCCCCTCCCCTCAACCACACCCCCCCTACCCCAAAAGTAAAAAAAAAAGAAAAACTGCTGTTTTTAGAGGTGTGCTTCACTGCCTTTTTGTCTTTGCCGCTGAACTCCGACTGCTGCAGAGCCAGGCAGCATAGCGAGAAATGGCACCGCATCGTAATCAGTTGCTCTCGCGTTCAATCTCTGAGTGTCCTCTTTATTTTATTTTTTTTAAAGGCCCTGCGACAATTTATCACAAGCCAAAAAAATAATGCTAATTTGTGTTTATCATGTGTGTTGTGTGAGCGATTCTGAAACAGATTGCTTATGAAAAAAATGCCACAATTTTGCATGAGCGATGACTAAATTTCCTCGAAGGTAAATTGTCTTATACTTGCACATTACTGTCCACTGCATTAAAAAAAATAATTTACTGCCACCAACGTAAATACTCGTCTACAGTTTTTTAATGGCTAGGCACGGAAGAGGGTCTCGCTCAGCTTGTCTGTGAAATTCGGGTTTGTAAAATACCGTAATGGCAAACAGATGCCTCTAGAGGGCCGTGTTGCATCACTTGGGATTTGAGACTTTCTTGCAGTAGTTTCGAGGCTAATATTGTCACAGAACGCAATATTTTGTGGGTTTGGAAAAATCAGGCATATCTTCCATTGATGTGAACGTGAGGGTGAATAATTGTTTGTCTGTCTGTGGCCTTTAATTGGCCGGCGAGCGTATCGGCTGGTTTTCGCCCGAAGTCATCTGGGATCGGCTCCAGCTCCCCGCTACGCTGAACAGGATAAGCTCTATAGAAAATGGACGGGCAGATGCATTGGTCAATATTGGAGGAACAGTTTGGGCAGCAGATGGCCAAAAATGCTAAATTATGTTGCACGGAGAGAGTGCAAAATCATTTAAAGTGTGAGTTAACTGTTGAGAAAGAAAAAAAGTACGAGCTTTCAAGGTCACTGCTTTTATTCTTCATTGTTTGCATATGAATTTTCTCATTTATTTTTATTTATTTATTATTTTTTCAAAAACAGTATAAAATACACAGTATTGCACATAGTAAATCAATTGCACTTTTTCAAGGTACAGATAAATATCCAAGTCCCTCTCAGTGCTAATGTTATGCCTACGGACGAGAGTGGAGGTTTTTCCCGTAAAGTGCAGTAAATTCCTTTCCGGTACATCCTTTATGCACTTGAAACCAATTTCCGTCTCTTTATTTTATTTTTTTTGGCTTTGTAAATGACTTAACAATCCCATCAATAAATGTATTTATATTTGAACCATGTAAGCTATGCCTATTCATAAAATAGAACTAGCCCTATTTGATGCAGTCCATGGTAATGTAACCATAAGGAAATTAACATATTTATAGGAAATGCAAACATCTTGGCTAAATATATTTATAATCTCTGAGCCCTAAATTGATGTATATTCGGGGTGTAACGGTGCACGTATTCACGTGATTTGGGTTTAGTACAGAGTAGTACCAAGTTCCCACATGGCTCATATTAGATAAGGGACAGGAAATGTAACTGTAAGCAATAAAAATGTCATATTGTAATAATTCGCAGTATTTAGTGTCGCACCGCCGTGGCGTTCGTTTCCTAAAAGGAAGACAAAGTGTTGTTTTGTTTTCATCAAAGGACAGATTCAATTTTCATCCATCCATCCCTTTTCCGAACCGCGTTTCGGTTGTGTACCGTACACGATGTGAACGGAACCGCAGCCTTCAAACCGAAGTTCCCGCCGAGCCGTGCATACCGTTACACCCCTCATATTTGTAGTCCTATAGTTGGGACGTTACAATGGGGAAGAAAAAAAAAGCAGACAAACAAAAGAAATTTGGCTTTTAAAATTCTCGTTTCTTTTTAAAAAGCTTAAATCCTGGAAAAATCCAAGGTTCAACTGTACATTCAGTTTTGGCTTGGTTAACTGTGGAAATACAATCACATGTATTTGCTGTTACACCTTCTGTATTTTTTTTATTTTTTATTCTCAGGCCTGGAACAAAAAAAAAAAAAATATATATATATATATATATATATATATATACTTGAGCCTTGAGTCAACTGTAAAAGATGACGGTGGCTTTATTTGCAATAAATGTGAACTTATTTCCCACCGCTTCATAAATATATTCAGGTAAAACATTTTTTTGTTAAATACAGCAATAGACGAAAATGTCCTTTGATGTCCAAAAACTCCGTTAAGAAAATAAGTGTCATTTATCAATATTCTTTTTCCTTCAAAGCCAGTCAAGAAGTCAAGGTGACATTTTAAATGTGGATAAAATCGATGGTAGGTTTCTTCTTTTCGACGGTATGAACAGTTTTCACGTGCGAAAATAGTCTCGGTACTCCGCAAAAAGTGGATCCTGAAGTGTTTTCGTTGTGCTTTGCTGTATGGTGAGAGCCAAGTTCATGTAGCCCTGACATGACCGACCACGATCCCAGTTGGAAAAGTCCCCAGACGGCAGCTTCAGAAGTAGCCGATAATCACGTTCTGCCGAAAAGTGTCGTCTCCCCACCACCCCCACCCCCCGACCCCCACACCCAACCACCAAACGCCTTTCAGGTGCGATTTTGCACCCACTTTGAAGATAATTGCTTCCAAAATAACTCCAGACGGAAGCTCCCGAGTTTGGAAAGCATGACGTTTCAGACCCCACACCCCCCGACCCCCATGCGTTCACATGAACCAAAGTCTCCATCGGGCGTGTTTCTTGGACTCTGCTTTGGACTTGCGCTTGGGCGTGGACGTGAAGGCCTCGTGGGGGTACGGCAGGGCGGGGAAGTGGGTGTCGCCCGAGGGGCAGAGCCTCTTCATGAGGGGCTGCAGTTTGTCCTCCTGCTGCTTGAAGTCCAGCTCCACACTGCGGCAAAGCAAAAGGGAACACAGATCAAGCACTTCAGATACACTTTGTGGGGGCGGGGGGTGTTCCACCACGCCGTACGGTACGGTTCAGCTCACGTGGTGTGGTTTGATACAGTGAAATATTGATCCAAATACAGACCTCGGGCTTTCACGCGGAACCAACCATTTTCCGCAAAATTGGCATGAATGTAGCTGAAGAGCTGGCCTTCAGAATTTCTCTGTCCTTCACACGGAAATCACTGATGTGGGACGTTTCCATGTCTCAAGCAGTAAATTTCAATTCCTGCCATTTCTTTTCTCAGAAACTGGTGTTTCTGGTGAAACCAAGCCACGCTCTACTGCTGATTGCTAAAGAACAGGAAAAGGTCGCAAGAAAGATTTGTTTCAGAAGAGAGAAATTCTGCACTTTCTTTTGGTACATTTGGTAGCTGGAAATGCTTGAAAATGGCCGGAAACAAGTGAGTTAAAGATCACATTCGGGTTGAGGCCTGTGGTGTTGCAAAAATTCCTGCGTGGACCTCATCCCCTTGTGTCACATCAGTGCGGGATCCACAGGAGAGCCGCCTTAGATGACCAGCGAGAAAGATCCGCAAAATATTATACGGAGTTATTTAATTAGGGCTGCTTCATGTGCGCACCAGCACATTTTCCCAAGTCTCTTTCCGAGCTACTCTGGGGTGTCGTGGGATATATCTGCGGCAGCCATCTTTTTTTTTTTAATCCTCGCATAGATCTGACCTCTACTTTCTGAAAACTGGGGGTGGGGGACTCAGATTACAGCCTCAACCATGGTAAATACACTGGCACATTTAATCTCCCAAAGCTTCCTCCGGTACCAGCAGCACTGAGATGGCTCGACGAGGGCGGCGTGGGGGTTGCGACAGGCTAGACTTGCATAACAGCTGCAGAATTTGCTTCGTGATTGCTGGCATGCCGGCTGGCCTGTGTGAAGGTGAACTTGACAGCGGGCTCTTATAGCACTTAGGCCGTTATTAGTATTTTTCTTTTTTTTTTTTTCTCGTTCAAATGAAAGATTAAAAAGAGATTGACTTTGCTCACGCTGTTACCTGAGAGTGACAATTTCTGTCAAGTTTCAAATTCCAAATGCGGAACTTTCCACGGGAATTTAACTTGGAATTGAAAGTAATTGCTCATTGCCGCAGTTTATTTACAATGTCTAGTATACGTGAATCAAATTTGGTAGCAATTACAACACAATATATCCAAGACAAACGGAAATGGGAAGATTTGCCCTAAAATGAGAGCTTCAAACCAAAGGGGCAGACTTGCTGTGTCTTGACAGATGTTAGCTCACGAGACTTGTTTGTGGGTTGAGTCACGATAGACACGCATATCATATTTCATTTCGTGAAAGCAAACCGGCTTCAGGGATTAAATTCACCCTCAAAGTTACTCAGCCAGTTTTTTTTTTTGTCAGTCATGCCTGACACAACCCGTACTACATGAATAGAAATATGAACCTTTTTGCCCGTCTTTCTAGTTGAAATGTGGGAACAGTGGGACAAAATCTCTGGAACCTTTTTAAAGGCCCTGTGGAAATGGCCAAGGTGACCCTAAAATGTCTGCCTTAAACCAAAATGGATGACTTCTTGCACGGGCAACGTCAGACTCTCAGCACTTAGTATTTTTCCTTACTCAGGCCAAACTCAAGGCTGCGACCGCAGCTGCGATTAGAAATAAATCACAGGCGCTTAATTATACGGGCTAGAAATCAATTGGGACAAAGTTGGTCCTAGTTTGTATCCTTGGAATGTGTCTCTAATGGGAGAGCTATTATGAAAACATTTGAAGATAAGGGGAATTTATGCGCCCACACGTGCATCAATTGTAGATCATTTGGTACATCCATCTATTCATTCATTTTCGACACCGATAGTCCTCATTTAGGCTCACGGTTGAGCTCGAGCCTATCGCAGCGTACTTGGGGCAAGAGACGCGCTGCACAGGTCGCTAGCCAATTACACGCCAACATTCCCATCTATGGATAATTTAGAATCATTGCTGTACCTAACGTGCATTTTTCTCGAATGTGCGAGGTAGCCAGACTACTCGGAGAAAGTCCCACTTGAGAGCCCAAAGAACTGGCCCCTTTTAGGGTTTCAGAACAACCCTCGAAAACCTGAAATTCCCTCCTTTAATTGCGTGAGATTGGCGTAACTGATCAGGACCGCAGAATCTGCGAGCAAGCCTTTGCCGATGTTGGTTGCAATCAAGCGCCTTGACGGGCTCTTGTGGAGAGCAGCAACGAAAACCACTACCGGTACTGACTTTTGCGCAGTCACTGGGACTGACTTCTCACGAACAGGATTTAGGATTGGGCGTTACTTCACGAAATTTTAGTTGCAGAACAAGATCCCGGATACAAGCGGTCGAAATGCGCAGGGTGTCCGGGCTCTTCCTTAGAGATAGGGTGAGAAACTGTGTCATCAGGGAGGGGCTCAGTGTCGAGCCACTGCTCCTCCGCATTGAGAGGAGCCTGATGAGGTGGCTGGGGCATCTGATCCAGATGCCTCCCGGACGCATACCTGGTGAGGTGTTCCGGGCATGTCCCACCGGAAAGAGACCCCGAGGACGACCCAGGACATGTCGGAGAGACTACGTCTCTCGGCTGGCTTGGGAATGCCTCGGGATCCCTCCGGAAGAGCTGGAAGAAGTGGCTGGGGAAAGTGAAGTTCGAGTATCCCTGCTGAAGCTACTTCCCCCGCGACTCGCCCTGGAAAAGCGGTAGATAATGGATGGATACGTTTTTTTTTTTTGTGTGTTTATTTGTTTTGTCCCAAATTAGCCTTTGAATGGATCGCCGATTTCCTTGGGCAGACAGCCAGAGAAATCGTCCTTAATGCAGCTCAGCCCCAGCTATGGCCGAATCCAAAAAATTAATCGCATTTATTCCGCTGTCGTCTCAAATCACGCCTCTCGCATGCAAATGGTCCTAATTCAAAGACGTTCAAGGGGCTTTTAACGGATGCCAGGAGAGCCGAGTGATTGAATCTCACTCGGACTTCCAGGGAAACGTACTTTCAAGGTTTCACTTAACATATGAATCCAATCACGCGTAACGCACTGCCCACCAAGTGGCCTTAAATCGCTCAATAATCTTCAAAAGGGAGCCACCCTCACCTTGGATTGCCTCGATTTGGGCTGTAAACTTTAAACTTACAGCATGTTGTCCAGTTGCTAGTACAGTATACTAGACCGATGGAAACCAGCAAATTGCTACCCACTTGAGTTTTCATCTTTGGGCCTGTGCAAATTCCACATAAGCAATACAATTATTATTGTTTTTTTTCTGTCACCCCCCACAGCCACCCCTCCCCTCAGTCACTGAACACACCAGATTGGCTAACGGTTAGCGAGTTAACAGCCGTCTGCATTCTCATTGGCTAACTCCAACGTCAGGCTCCGCCTGTTTAAAGCCACACACATTCAGAGTCACAGACACCGCAGCGTAGAATGCCGATGCCGTAATACCTGCCCCTCACATTCATATTTTGTGTATGTATTGTGGTCTGGTAATGCAAAGTGAGTTTTTAATCTGTTTACTTGAATAATCAGCGTGCTAATCGCTACAGTAATTGGTTTTCAAAATCTTTTGACGTGCTGTACGTCACCCTCGCAACGTTCGAGCGTGGTTCGCATTCGGGTCTCATTCGCCGCTGCTCGCAGCTATTAATTTCCGCAATTTGTATTGCGACGGCAGCCCGGTTGAGGTTATTCACGTAAGCGGCAAAGTTTGAAGTCGGAGCACAAATTAGCGCAAACGTGTCGGCGTGGCATGATCAATGGCGCGCGCTGTTTGTCAGAAGCTAATGAGGATTTGCCGCAGAAGTATTTCAGTGTGGTGCCTTTCATCGCTAACAAAGCCTTAATTGCGTGCGTAGCGAGGCTCCGAGGAGGCACTTTCTCATCCATTTCTGCCATTTGCCGTTTTTTTTCTTTTTCTTCAGGGATCGCTCAAATGTAGACGCGCGTGCAAAAACAATCACCGTAATGGGCTTTTGCTCGCTGTTCTTTACTCTCCATCCGTGGCCACAACTTATTATTTCCCTTGGTCGACGCAAAAGTCTTTTTAAGATCGTTTAGAAAAACGGCTATTTTTATATGAATTCGTTCACCGGCGGCCATTTACGTTTACACTCTGTGGCCAGTCGGTAAATTAGCGGAGAAGCGCGGCTTTAATTCCGCACGGCGTCTGCTGGTGTCAGGTAACAATTTATTAAAAGCGGCAGTCGACCGCTCGGAAGGGGTGAGTAATTAGGGAAACCTTGGATCCAGCTAATGATATCATTAAGACTATTAATCTCCAATACATCAGAATGTATTTGTACCAGAACGTCTAAGGCAGTGGTCCCGACCGCCGGGTCATTGGGTAACCAGCTGCACTTGTAGAACCACTCAACTCCTCAAAAGTATACCATTTTTTTTTTTTGTAAGTATAGCGAAAGACGGGACCACCCCCGTCGAGGATTAGCTTCTGATTGGGTCGGCGCGCAAACGTTAGCGTGGTGACTCTGTTTCGATAGGTATTGCTCTGAAGAGGTTGTCATCCCAGTTTTTGAAAGGTACTCAAAAAGACATTTCAGTGAAAGATTTATCAGCCCGGTTCTCAGTGTCTCCAAATGTCATCGAGCAGACTGGGTCATTTCCCGCCCTCTTTCGGGTCAAGATTGTATGAAGACTTTGGACTTCTGTTTGAAGCCCCACATACAAAATATTTTGAAACGTGGCTGCATTGTCCGTCACTTTTTCTCCTTGTAGGTGGTGCGACACTTACAAGCGTTAAGTTTTCAATTCCAGCTAATGTACGATACGTGAGCCGCTGCCGATGGTTCCTCGTAAGCGTCTGGACGCCGGACTTGAAATCTGCCCGGCTTTAACCTCCCCTAATCCTCCACCCTCATTTTGTTTCGAGCATACTTGGTGCCTATTTTGTGAACCTCTTGAGCGTCCGCTTGCAGAGGGGGCACTCTTGTCGCTATGGAAACCGCCTCGCTTGCCATTACCTGCACACAAAAAGCGTCATCTTCCCGCACATGCCAGGAATTCACCCACATGTTAGAATTTAATCCTCCTTTAGCTGGACTTAATTGATTTTCATGTCGCTGAATAGGTTTCATTTTAAATGCACACGTCTTTAGTTCTTATGCTTTTGTCTCACACCCCGCCCATCAGATTGTTCATCTGCGCTAATGGTGATCGCTAATGACAAAATGATCAATTAGGTTGATGGTGACCAACCAACGGAGTCGCTCCCCTATTGTAATTGCTCCCAACTGCTCTTTAAGATACAGTAATATTATCTACCGCTTTTCCAGGTTGGGTCGCGGGGGAAGTAGTTTCCGCAGGGATACCCAGACTTCCCTTTCCCCAGCCACTTCTTCGGGAGAGATACCGAGGCGGTCCCTAGCCAGCCGAGAGACGTGGTCTCTCCAGCGTGTCCTGGGTCATCCTCGGGGTCTCTTTCCAGTGGGACGTGCCCGGAACACCTCACCAGAAGGTGTCTGGGAGGCATCCGGATCAGATGCCCCAGCCACCTCATCTGGCTCCTCTCAATGCGGAGGAGCAGCGGCTCGACACCGAGCCCCTCCCGGATGACCGAGCTTCTCACCCGTTCTCTAAGGGAGAGCCCGGACACCCTGCGGAGGAAACGCATTTCGCCCGCTTGTATCCGGGATCTTGTTCTTTCGGTCACGACGACAGTAATATTAGTTTTGTTGTTGTTGTTGCAGAGGATAAAGAATATCTACGAGGTAGTATTCTTCTCTTTTCAGTGATCGTGCTGCACCATTTATTGAAATATCCTTTGCTCGAAGGGTTAAACCATTGTAGTTCAATACAATATGCAGAAAAGTGACATTTGCAGCAGTTGAGATCTTGTCTCCGCCATTCAGCCTCTCTTTCTCCGTTCCACACCTCGACACGTTACCTCACCCGAGCGTTCGCCACAAACGCCGCTAATCTTTTCATCCCTCACCTCTCGCGTTTCTATTAAAAGTGGCGAATCCCCTTCCCGTCGGCCGCGCTGCACGGAGGCGATAACGCGTTCTGGCGATACGGTTCAGGAATCCTCAAAAGGGGGGGAAAGTTGAACCCGCCCGTGTTTGTGTATTGTGCTTGAAATCCCTGGCCTTGGACATGCGGCCTTGGCTCTCCTTTTTGATACCTTGATTATGTGGAGAGTGTGTGGCGTTCTCCTGTCTCCACGTGTGTTAAAATACTGCGCTCATCATAATCTATCGCCTCGGCCCAAAGACGAATGCGTACCAAGGAGGAGGGATATGATACATTTACCACATGTATAAAGCAACTCCCACGCGACACGAGTTACTCATAATACCCCAAAAAACAAAAACAAAAATCACAATGCCTATAAGGCTACTCTGATGCAATATTATGATTCACCCAAACTATGATGCAATTGACTCAAATTTAAAATGCGTAACGATGCAATTCAACCCAGGTACGATCACTCCTTACGACAATACAATTTATTCAAATTTATTCTGATTCCCACCAATTATAATACAATTCACTCCAATTATACGATACCACTGAGACCAACTACAATATCGTTCAATTATGTGATTCACTCCAATTATGATGAGTCTTTCCATTTATAGTACAATGCAATTACAATTCACTGCAATTTATGATGGGATATAAATGTATAATACAAACATAAATGTATGTGTATTGGTAAAGAATTGATATCTAACATACTGCACATCTCTACGCATGTATGTAATGTAAATAGAACAAATTGTAAAGAATTGAATCGTCACGCTTTGTATATATGATATACAATACGATTTGCTCAAATGACGACGCATCCACTAAGAAAAGATGCCTTCCAATGATGTGGTGGCGCCGAAATGACAATATGATACGATACACCTCAAGTACGATACAATTCAGCCCAATTAGAATGTGATTCTTTCCAGCGACTTTATGACTGCTTTGCCGCCCACGTGCACTTTGTTGTTCGTCACGGCTACGCTTCCGAACTCGGCTCCGCTTCCTCCTTCCTCTTGTGTTCTTCCACCTCCGGAGAGGTGGCTTTCACGGCGATGGCGGTAATTAGATTGCCTTTTAATCCTCCTGCCTGCGTCAATGCTTTTGCTATATTTGAGTCTGTGTCCAATCGACAGCATTTTCTAGAAATCGGCACTGATTTCCATGTTGCGCAAAGTCCTTTTTAAAAGAAGAAGAAAAAAATGGGTTCGTTTTCCAGAAATGAGCCTCAGACTTGGAATTGTGTTGTTCTGCGTGTGGTTGAGAGAGGAAGTCTTTCAAATGCTTGCGGCAGATCAAAGAAGTGTTGTTTTTCAACGGTCTAATCTGAACAAATCCTTCTTGTAATAGCAAATTGCTTTGGACCAACACAAGTCAAATACTGTATTATCAGACGTTAGACGGATGCCAAAAGTTTAAAATCATTGACTTTTTTTGTCATGGAAACACTTGAATCAAATATTTTATATCCTCAGCTCTCAGAATGCAGAATTGAAAACAGGTTTTGTGAGCGCCGTTTTCAACAGCTGCTCACAATGGACATTTTGGGAGCAAAAGAGCCCCCCACCCCCACAAAAAAAAAAAAAAAAAATTGACGATGGGGAAAAGATTGAGTCCAATTTTGATACATCGCTTTGACTCCAACCACGAGACAACCTACTGTAGTTAGTATACAACAAAACGATTCACGGCAATTCGAATAAAATATGAGTCAATCCATTTCTGACCTTTTTCACTTCTGTGACGATGTATAGCGGCTAACCCCGATGACAGCGTTTCAGCAAAATTACGTTATAATATAGTCCAAGCAGTCCAATTATGATACGATTGAGTCCAATTACATTGTGAGACTCGTTACTTTATGATTCAATCCTGTTGAAATGTGATTCACCCCAGGTACAATGTTGCAAGTCGCACGTAATCTAACTCAGTCTAATAACAATGTAATTGTAACTACTCCAATCCAAATACGATGTGATACAATTCACTCCAATTACAAGGCATCACCTGATTACAAGGCACGTGAGTATGATATGATTCATCCCATTCTGATACGAGTCAGTCCAATAATGGTGCGATATTATTCATTCCAATTGCAATATGATGAACTCCAGCCATCTACATTGCAAGTCACTCTAATTACCATAGAATTGAGTCCAATCACAATCCAAATTCATAATGCCAATTGGCTTCAATTTCATTTTTCTCTGAGGTGGCTATCTTGCACCTCACTGCCCCCTTTATTTTGTTTCAAAAAGGAGACAATTGTTGTGTCTTTCTTTTAATTGGATGTACCGCCCTGTTGTGTATTTTTGTATCTACTTTTGTCCAGTCATACCGTTTATCACCATTGTCGACAAAATATGGCGATATGGAGTCGTGCGTTACTCCGCTTCTTTGAGCGTTCCGGTTAATGGTGGCACATAAAAGACTCACACTTATAAATCCATTTGTACGTTCCCGTCGTCCAAGAATATCAAATGGGACACTCGGTATTGAGTCGTTCAGGTTTTCAAGAGGAATTGTCATTTGTGCCCTCGGTAAAGGTTAGTAATGTTCTCCAGAGAGTCACATGTCTGTCTTTACTCAAGCAGACACAGCAGAGATGAAGAGAAAGAACACCGGCGGGAGTCAGGACATGACTTCCCTTGGCCCGAATCGCACACATTTAACATGAAACGCCGTACTGACTCATTTAATATCACTTTGCGAGTTTCTGTGTCACTAACTTGTCCAAAGTCATCACGTTGTTCTCTTGATGGCTCTTTCACATCAGCGCCGTAATCTGGTTTGTGTCGATTCATCGCGTCAGCGCTATCAAACTTCGTTTACCTCAGGGTAATACGGGATTGGTTTTTTTTGTTTTTTTTTTGCATGCGAAAGTTCCCCCGAACCTACACACACATATTTCCTTTCAAGCCTTAGTTTTTTTTTTTTTTTTTAGTTCAGTCATTGCTTGTTCAGAGGGAAAGAAATGCTCACTCTAACTAACTCCAATGCCAACTTCAGGCCCAATTCCCAATGGCAAAAGCGAACCCGTAGCTCCTGAGCCTAAACGGCAACTCCAATCCCAAGAACTAACCCTCAAATGAAAACCCTACCCAGAGCTCAGAAAGCCAGCTGCTAACCCTAACACCTACCCTTAACCCCCAATACCAACTCCTAACCCTCACCCCTTATGCCATCCCTAGCCATAGAAATAAGCACTAACGTACCGCACCGAAATCCTGGTCCACTCATTTGTCACATCCCGTATCGGTTATTGCAACGCCCTCCTCTCTCTTCTCCCTTCTAAACTCATTAGCAGAGTCCAAATTATCCATAACTTGGTTGCCAAGATCGTTACCTGCACCAAATGATTTACCCACACAGCACCTGTTCTCATCCAACTTTACTGGCTCCTTGTCCAATGCCGCATTCTTGAGGTATCAGCTAAAAACTCTCCAAAACTCAGCCCCCCGACTTGGTGAGGTGCTGCAGGAATACTTGCACACTTCGTCTTGCTCCATCCGTCCGACCTCTGCTGGTCTCCCCACCACCTTTTGCCTCAGCACCGTGGGTGCCGAGCCTTCATCTGGCTCCCTCACGTTTAAAATCCAAATCAAAACTCATCCCTTCAAACTCCCAGTGTTGGTTTTTGTTTTTGCTTTTTAAGTGGTGCTGTTTTCCTGTTTCTGCTGTTTTATTGGTATCTTAACGATGCTTTTATTAATGTTTTACTTAGATTTGACTCCATTTTGTAAGACATTCTTGGCTGGTATGAAAGATGCCATTATTATTATTAACTCTAGACCTTAACCCCTACCAGCCCCTTAACCAAATCCCAAATCCTACCTTCTAATGTCCAATCCCGACCTTAGAGCTAAACCTTACCACGAAACTTAATCCTAAACCCTAACCGTCAAACAAAACCCCTAATCCTAAATGCCTTTCCCTCGAAACGTAAACCCAAAACCTAGCACCTAAACAAAACCCCTAACCCGTAATCCCAAACCTCACGGCCTTGGCCAAAGGTATACTGTATCCCTTAGCCATACCTCCTGATGTTCGCCCTATCCCGTATCCGGGTGTGTTTGAAGAGATTGCGCCACTGACCTGTAAATAATGCAAGCGCTGTTCCGGCACGTGTCGCAGTTGGCCATGTCCTGTCCGGTACGATAGGAGAGCCTGCGGGGGAGGGGAGGCAGGAAGATGACAGTTGTGAACGTGTAATTATTACAGGCCTTAATAAGCCTCTCCCGCTTTCTCACCGGCGTACGTCTGCTGCTCGTTAGCGGGGAGTCGCGCTTCCTCGCCGAGCGTCCCGGCGAGCGAGAGTCGGCGCATTAGCCACGCTCCACTGATTGGGAGCGGAGGTGACTGCGGGCTGCGCTTAGTCGAAGCCCGACCGGCCGATTGACAACATTAGCTGACAATTACACCCCGGCTCAGAAAGCCGCAGAACTTAATTGTTTTTCCACACTGTCACGTCATCTTTTTATTATTGTTCTTTATTAGGGGGTGGGGGGCTTAAATGTCAGGCCAACGTTTGCCAAAAGCCCATTTGCGACATGACTACTTTTTTTGCGCAATTCAATTGTTTGTTGCAGTTCAAGATGTGTGATTAATTGCGCATAAACAGCTCCCTTCAATTGACTGGAATTGATTTGATATTGAAACAAAAAAGGGGGGTACTATTTGGTTGCAACCAGCAGATGTCTTGTTGGTTTAGCCTTTTCAAAATTTCTCCAGGTAAATCCACAAACAGGCGAATTTGTAGATGCCGGACCGCAAACATGCCTGGGTTGATCATAGGTGAATCGAATGTTGAATGGTAAGATTCATTTCTGTTCACCGCGTCACATCAGTATCGCATGGAGGTTGAACATCTTCTTGCATTTGTGAGCTGTTATTCTCGCCGAGGCCTCCAGTTCCCATTAAGTCCACGTTTCTTGGAGGGTTTTTTTTTTTGTTTTTTTTTTTTTACTCATAAAGAGCATTTTTGATGCCTCTGAAGCCCTTTGAGTACACTACAGGCTCTTTTCATCCTAAACCCACAAAGCACTTGTATTGTTCCCCACACTAGCACCCGGCTACAAAGATAGCTACTATTTTATGTGGGTTTAATGGGATGTTTCACTCGGAACAGCTGTAATATTACGTTTTGTGCACCACAGAAGGGGCTTACCTCCATTTTGTGTGTGAGAGAACGGAGGATATCTGAAAAGCCTTAAACGGAATGTTCGACATTGCTGTTTGATGACCCCATCATCTTTTGCCGCTTTATTACCACGTCCGACGGATGTGTTCGCGTTCGCATTTGGCCGATCATGTTTCCTAATCATTCTCGCTCCGAGGCGCTGCTGCGCCAGTCAAAAAAAAAAAAGAAAAATGAAACACCTATCGTAAATTCCCCGCTCCTTATCTAATCCTTTTTCCCGCCATATGCTCTGACAGATATTTCAGAGGTGCGGATGCCAGCGAGGTTATTTAACGCCGTCCGCAGTCGGAGAACAGGATAAGCGGAGGTGATGCGTTGCAATATTTTCGAGCGTTAATTACAGGCGATAGGTTATGGAAAAGTGAGTTTTTAATTGCGTGCACACATATTTGGCTCTCTGGAGTCCAGGTATATTTTTAGTTGTAGCTTTCTCCACCCATGACTTGACAGCTCCTTGGAGCAAGGATTCAAACTGCGCAATCCCTAAGCAGAGCTGCAGAGTGGTTGGCTGCACAGATTAATTTATGATAAACGACACTCTTGACAGTGGTTTGAATTATGATGGAATAAGTAGAAAAACATGAAGGACTTAAGAAGAATTCCATTGAAAGAAATTTTACCTGGGAAAAATGGGAATTTAAATAATCATTGAATGTCATAAATGAGGTGAATGCGCTTCGACATTCATGCCATTCTGATTTTCCTACTACATTCGTATAGGTAGTGGCAGACTACGCCATGTTCCGCATAAAAATTCAAGTCATATTTTTGAAGGAACAGAATAGCCATCCGTTACCCTGGATTCAGTATTTAGTCGTCCGGGTAACACCAAGTGCGCTGTAGTTCTTGTTCCTTAGAATATTTTTACTGAAGCAGACCTTGGATTGTGACCTCCTGGTTGTAATTTATGGAAAAAAATGGCACACTATGTCCTCTTGAAAGACTGTTTGGGGAGCTAAGCAAGGTCGACGTTTTGTAATATCAGCAGTAAGGATACATGGAAATCCACGGAAAAGGCCAATTTCATCCCCGTCTCACACTGAGCTAATAAGACAAAATAAAGCCTGTGTTTAGCAGGCCTTCCCACTGGGAGACTGAAAGCAAAGGTGCCATTAGCCATATATTTAGCATCCTGATTTTTCCACCTTAAAGGTCACTGCACGGGTGGGCGTAAAGGAGTCTACGTGCACTTTGCTATTAGACAGGACAGCTACAGGGTTCTGTGCTTTATTAAGTTGGTCTTGTCTTCATTGGTGGCAAATTTGAACGGAGATTTCCGGACTTAGAGAGTGCTTACGCTACATAACCACTGTCCAGTCACTGGTTAATCAGATGTAATTATAGACACAGCTCACCCGTAGCCTGCAGGCACTTGCATTTGCTCGGCAGCTGGATATTTCCGTAAGTAGTCCGGAGCAAATGTCACGTGAGCCTTTTTGCCCGACTTGCTGAAAAGCGAACTTCGTAGACGCTGAGGTTTTGTGTGTCAAGATCAATGGGCAGATTAAACGCCATTTACCCATTTTCCCTCTCAAGTCCCTGAGATGAGAAATTGTACGCCGGTCATAACGTTAAATCTTTTGATTGGCCAGCCCCTCGCAATGCACTTGTCAAATTGCCCATTTTGTTGGCCTCTTTCCGTTCATTCTTCTTTACGGTAAACAATCCTCTATTTTCCAGCAGCCTCGATGCTATCTGCCACTTATAAACTCGGTAGGCATTGGACAATAAATGGGTTTTTAGTGGTACACATGCCATCACTCGCACTTCCAGGTGGCAATAACTTGGATGACTCTAATAGTAAACAATTCATCTCGTGTCATTTGACGAAGGAAGAACAATTGAGAAAATGTGGGACATGCCTCGGTTTGATTTCAGCCTTCTTCTCGCTCACTGTAGTTTGAATGTGGAAAGTGTCTGTTGTAAAGATGTTATGGAAGATGAATTTCTTGTAAGGGCGACAGAATGCCCGTCTCCATTTCAGTTTACTTGGTAAGTTGGTTCCAAAATTGACATGGTGGAAATTCAGTTGTACTGTTGTTAATCGGCTTTCAGGGAGCGGTTAATTCATTGATTTTTCTATTGCTGAGCTTAATGGCACAGACGTGCTCTTTTGATGGTAAAATGGATGGCGTGCTGTAGAGCCAAACATGTTTGTACGTAGCCGTGCGAAAATGCCTTCAACAAACCAGGCTTGCGGGCTACTCCATCTTGCAGTCTTCTCTGTATGACCGTTTACACATTCACAACATTCACTCGATTTAACCTTCTTACCCACACATTCCCAGAGATTTATTTATATATTTCTTAAAGGAATTCAGAAAAAAACTCAGCTTTTTGAGGTTTATATACACCAAACAAAAAAGTTCAGGTCAATGGTCACGTTCTGCCACCAGGAAGTTCCTGTACCCTGCTGGCTATTCTTTTGCAAGCGTAATGTAAAAATCTAGACTTCAAAAATTCCTCATTATCATCATTATTATCGCAATGGTCCATTGTGGCTACCAAAGTGTGAATCTCACGGCGGCCGACTTACCCCTCTCTGTGGGCCTCCCCTTTCTCCAGTTCCTGGATCACCCCCAGCAGCACCTTGATGGTTTCCTGGCTGGAGCTGATGAGGTTCTCCATGGCTTGAAGCTGTGCTTTAACATCCCCGTCCTGATTCATAGGCACTATTTGCTTGCAGGCCTCCTGGTCTGAAGCCCCCTGGGGGTTGACCACGGCGTGGCACTGCGCCCGCGTGCCGCAGCCTTGACCGGCACGCGGCAACGTCTCTCTCTCCAGCCCGTTGAACTGCAGGCTTTTCTTGCGCTTGTGCCGCGCCGACAGACTATCCAGACACTCCACTTGCGTGAGGGAGTTCCACGCAATGGGCCCCGTCACCTTAGAGGGCCTGTCCGGCAGCGTTCGCGATCGGGGCAGCCCCTCCTCCAGATCGAGCCGCTGCCTGTCCCTGTGTGGTAATCCCGCGCCGGCTTTCGAAGTTACACCGCAAAGCTTGTTGTCCGAGTTGGCCGCGCAGCCCGGCAGCAGTGCGTCCTCGCAGGGGCCATCAGGTGCGGTTCGCTGTTCCACAGTGGCTGCGCGCTCATTAGTATGGAGCAGCGCTTTGGTCCGCCAAACTCGACTCCCACCGCGGGCTCCCCCCTCCTCTGCCTCGTCGTCAGAACACCGCTGCGCCACTGGCTTCACCTCCACGACAAAGCCGTTATTCCCACCACTGTACGTTTCCACGGCCGCCGCGTGCTTGAATGTGTGTCCTTTCTTTCGTTCGAAGGGGAATGTCTGGTAGCGCTTCTTCAGGTCAGGGGATGTCTGGACCCCGGTGCTGCGCGTGACATTGGGGATGGATCGGCGGGCCGGCACGGTCATGTACTTGCGGTACGCCGCCTTGTAAGAGAGAGCATTCCCGTCCTTGGCCAGCTCCGCCTCCCTCCGCTCGTTTTGCGCCTCGCAGATATCCTTGAAACGCACTTGCAGGGCCTTGTTCCGCTTTCTCACTTGCCGACTGGCGTCCAGAGAATACTTGACTTGCAGCGCCAGCGAGGCCGAGTGCGAGGGTGCCACCGCCGCCTCCGAGTCGGACTCAGAGTTGGTGAGCATGCATCTGCCGTCCTCCTTGCTCACCATGATTCCTAAGAGGCGTGGAGAAAAATAGGGAGTCAATCAGAGGTAATGTCAGGGCTTAGTCACAAAGCTTTGTGTCTTACATCTCCTTAAACTCTTAAACCTGCATAAATACGGGAAAGATTACATTTCATACACTTGCAATTGCACAGCTGATTAAACTTCCTTATGCTAATTGTGTGCATTGTTAACCCTTAAGAGATCCTTTTAATCACTCTTTCCTAACCTTTATTGAGCCAAGGTACATACTTAACAGAAATCTCACCAAATCTTACACCAAATACCACAGTTTTTTGAGTACCTTGCTGTTCACCATGAGTGGCGGGAGGCTATAATATTAATTTACTATTATAGCTTCATGCTAACGTGGCCTCTTTAGGGCATCTCGTCTTTTGAGACCCACCGTGACGTGGTGGGGTGATATTCCAACAGCCAGAGGATACATTTTTGCTGCTCCAAAAAGTACATGAATGTTGCTAGTAACGTGTCGAATGGGACGAAATGTCCCAAGGATTTCTTCATTAAAACGAAAATTTCTGAGCCTCTGGTTTCTACCCAACTGTTACTGCATTTGCTCTGAATAATCTGATGGGATTTCTCTTTAATCCCATTCTGTGAAAAGCGAGACTCCAATTTTTTTTTATTGGTTAATCCATCAGGTCATACAATCCACTTAATGCTTGTTGTGCTAGCCCCGCCTTTTTTATTCCTCTCTCACCCTTGTGTTGCTCGATGACTTTCCGGCAAAGTTGAATTCCCGTTTGAAATCCATAGTCTTTGTTCCCAGCTCGGAGTGGAATTAAAGTGCTTGAACCTCTTTTGTCACCAGTTGCTCAACCGGCAAATAGCGACTCCAATCTTTCTCTGCATCCCCCTGAGAAGTTTTCCCGCAAATTTGCAAGCAGTAGAATATTGATAGCGATTTTGCGAGTTGTATTTACTGTAGCTGCCAACTCCCCACAAAACCATCCAACCTGAAAAGAAGGTAATAATTTAGCTTTCCTCGGGCTCCTTAACTCTTCCGCCATGACGCAAACACAGTATAATTTCTCACCCGCTGATTTACAACAAGCAAACGCTCCTCGGCAATCTCATATAGATGTTGAATCAGATGGCAATTATTTCCCCTCAACTTATCATCCGTTGCCGCCGCGCTCTGTCAACGGGGGGAAAAAAAAGGCGGCCCATTTCAGAGCGCTGTGTTTACCTGCGAGCCACAGAAGGAGCACTCGGTCCCTCGAACCCCTCTGTCGCATTAGCTTTCCAGCTATTTATTGTTGAATAATGCATGAAAGGGGGGGCCATCTTCTTTTTCTTTCTTAGCTATCTTACCAGCAGGCCATAATAGCCACCGTTAGCCGTCCACAGTCTCCACTTTGCTGCGGTGTTCCAATTTCTGGCTACTCATCAGTCTTGCCCTAATCGAAGCGAGTCCTTTTGGTGCCATGAAAGAAATCCTCTACAGTCTCACATTTCTTGCTGACAGTCAGATTTCCATCAGTTCAAATTTGTCTCCTTACGATGTAGAATAGACCACGGTCTCCACTTTGCTGCAATACATATTCTGTTTTTCTTTCTCCTTGCTGGTGAGAAGTAACTATTCCACAGTCTCCACTTTGCTGCAGCTGATTATTTGTGCTGCTCTCAGACTCCACTCAAATTACATTTTTCTACACAGTTTTTGCCCTCAGTCTCCCTTGACATAAAATTACGCTACAGTCTTCAAGTTCTTGAAACCTTCCGATGTCTTTTCTGTCGTTTCCTTGCCACTGAAAAGTTACTATCCCGCACGCCAGTCTGAGTCTCTTTGCCACGGACAAGTAACGACTCCACAATGTCAACCTTTGCCTAAGTCTCCTCTTGGGTAAAATGAGTCAAAGTTTGCTACTGGATAGAATCAAGAGCGTTTCCGGCTAATGAAATACAGTCAGGAACATTTTGGGGGGTGGGTTGACAGTGTAGTGGTCAATGTAAACAAAGCAGGTGATCCCATCAGGGGAAAGTGGGGAAAAAAAGCAAGGACCAGACACTGCTCTGTATTTGTGTGCTCACTTGTGGTCCGTCAATGTCAACGTTTATTCAGTGTGTGACATTTTGCATAAGAAACCCCTTATCAGCCCCCCACCCCGATCTCCACCACCATGCTCTCCAAATGAGGTCATTGCTGTTCCGAATAGCAATACGCAGTATTCAAGATTATGTACAGGGACAATTGCAAATGCCACCCCGCTCGGAATAATCTGATAATTAAACATGAATCCAGTCGGTCTGCGTCGACTCCTCCCTTCTGCGCGCATTATATTGCATGCTGCATTTGTCTTTGATCTTTTTTTTTTTGCTGTTTCGGGATCACTGCGGGCTCTCAACGTACAAGTCCTTGTCTTGATTTGCGAGACCCCTCTTCATCCTGCACTCAGACTCTGGAAGAAACAGCATGACTCATCATGCAAAACGTCCTTTTCTCCGGCTGGCCCCTTTTTTTCTTGATTTGGGCGGGGTGGGGGGTGGGGCTACCTCTCAGGACGCCTGGCCTTTGCAGGGAGCGGGTGCTTCTCGGAGAGACGTTTCTTTACAAATCCATAGCAAGGGCAATGCAGAGTTACCGCAGTCAAACAATTAATTACTCAGTAATGGAAATGGTTTTTGTGTTGCGGGGACGCGCTAATTTAACGCGACACACCTTGAATTCAAATATAGCCAGCGGCCCAATGCTGACTCAGTAGTTTTGCACGTGACAGTCGTCGCCACGGGTTGAACTTGTAAAGGGTTGAAATGTCAGTGCTAAGCTTTTCCACCCTGTGGGGATAGAATGTTTGCCACATTTTTTTTTTTTTTTTTAACGCCAGACTAATTTTGCCTTATCTCTCACGCTCCATCGAAAGGGAAAATTCATTAATGTTGTGTGCAATGCAAACAGCTCAGAATTAATTAAGCGCTGGAAAATGTGGCTCTACATGTCAATGAAGGAGAAGCCATGCAGGCAGACTTTCTGGAAATGTTGAATGGAATTCTATCACAAACAAAACCTATGAGCAATAAATTCTTTTTGAGAATCATATCAAATGAGTCTTCCGAACTTAACCCTGAGGCACACCATTTTATGAACTGTAATGTTTGCTGACTATTCTAAGGTCTTTCCCGTACTCAAGAAGTTTCCAAATTTTGTCGGCATCTTCTGGAAAGTTTTACCCGTGGCGGATATGACCTCTACCAAATGCACTGAAAAGCACCACTCACGTTTTTTTTTTTTTGAAAATTCACTTTGGTAATATGAAACTTGGTAGGCATACATGGAAAAAGTCTCAAGAAGTCATATCCGAAAAGACAGGCAGTCACCCATTTTTGGCTGTTTTCTGGGGACTTGGGAAAACCAACTCCTCGTTGAAATTTTGTCCAAATGCTACCAAATTGGTATGAACTACACGACAGATGGGTGGCACTCAGTTGCCAGCTATCCGAGTTTTGATTGGTTACAGGAGTCGTCCTAAAAAAGAGACGATACTCAAGAACTCAGCCTCCAAAGTCAGTTTTACTTAGCAACATGAGATTTACCAGCTATCATGAGTCTCTCGAATGGATAACTAAAACGAGACAAAGTCCGGCATTTTGTTTTGAAAGCGAAGATTTGGTCCAAATGAGATTTTTCTGCGGGAGAGCGTACGAGCGCTTTTTGATGACGCACCACCTCTAATCAGCTCAACTCCACAAGATCTGAGCTTGATCAAAACGTCCCGAGTGGGATTGTTGCTGAGGAGATTCACGGAAGCCTCCGAGTGCAGAAACTGGCCGGCACCCCTCCCCCAACGCTAGTCGATGTGCAAGGGCCAGTAGGTTGCCGCTTGCAGCTTTGATTAATGTTGTTACTGCAATAAAGCGTGAGAAACTCCAGCGAAATCACGGCGGCCGCGATGCCTCGACCCCGCTGAGGAATTCCCACTTTCCTGCCGCAACAATTACAGCGGCGAGGCAGCCCGAACAAATGAGTGTGGCGGCGTGATGGAACTTCTTTGTAATCCTGCTTTATCCACTCTTGTTGTCTTCCTCCTTTTTCTGTTCCTTTTTGAGCTCATGAATACAAATGGTTTACGAGTGTTTTGAAACGTCTTTCATCCGTCTCTAAACCTTTCCAGTGGGTCAAATCTGACGGCAATAAAAACATTTTTTTTGTATAACACAGAAATTTGATGACGATTCCTACATTTACCTTCTTCTTCTTTCCCTTTCGGCTTGTCCCGTTAGGGGTCACCACAGCGTGTCATCTTTTGCCATCTTAGCCTCTCTCCTGCATCTTCCTCTCTAACCCCAGCTGCCCTCATGTCCTCCCTCACCACATCCATCAACCTTTTCTTTGGTCTTCCTCTCCCTCTTTTGCCTGCCAACTCCATCCTCAGCACCCTTCTACCGACATACTCCCTCTCTCGGCTCTGGACATGTCCAACCCATCGAAATCTGCACTCTCGAACCCTGTCTCCACAACATCCAACTTTGGCTCTCCCTCCCTCTAATGAGCTCATTTCTAATCCTATCCAACCAAGCGAGAACCTCAACATCTTCAGTTCTGCTTCCTGTCATCTCTTCAGTGCCACCGTGTCTAATCCGTACATCATGGCCGGCCTCACCACCGTTTTATAAACTTTGCCCTTCATCCTAGCGGAGACTCTTCTGTTACATAGAACACCAGACACCTTCCGCCACCTCTTCCACCCCGCTTGGACCCGTTTCTTCACTTCTTTACCACACTCACCATTGTTCTGGATTGTTGACCCCAAGTATTTGAAGTCGATTCCTACGCTTACCGAAATACGCAATTGAAATATTTACAAATGTCATTCTCTGCAATGTTTATGTAAACTCAAATTTCCACATGGGTTGGTAACCGGTTTCAAAATAACAATTCCACATGGGGACTGACCGTAAGTGTAGATTGTAAAACCACATTTGCACCTAGGAGCTTTCTGCCCTACAGGGACAGTACATCACTTTAACGCTGTCATTAAAGGAATGTTTGCAGCTAGCTAAAAGAGTCAGCGTGTCTACAATTGCTGAAATAAACATAATAGACGGACTGCAGTCTAGAACTCAATCCGAGAGCAAGCTGAAACCTGAGAATAGTGTTTTTCCACCAAATTTTCACAGGTTCCCGCAAAAACCTGTTGCAACGGGCATGGAGAACTCGTGCTGGGATAGGCTCCAGCACTCCCGCGAGCCTCGTGAGGATAAGCGGCTAAGTAAATGGATGGATGGATGTTAAGAGTGTGCTACTTAAGTAGTGGGGGGGGGGGGGGTCGCAGGTTTCCACGGGATGGCCCGACAGCCGCCACGGCCGGTGTGTTTTACAGCCACCGAAGGGACCCCGCCTGCGTAACGCCGCCGCCACTCTGCGGCCTGAATGATTGACTGCAAAGGTCAACGGCGAGGCACCGTCAGCCGAGCGGCGCTACGGCAAATCCTTTGTGAGTTTAACGCCAGCTTAATACTCTCAAGATTAAAAGGCGGCTGGAAATCACAGGATTTGAAAGGATTGTCTTTCTGGCGGTTGTCGCTCCAGCCTCCGTTGCCAGGCAGCATCTTAAAAAAAATCTTTTCCCGCGCCGTAAGCGTGGACTACATAACGCAAACGTTTGAAGGACACCCAAATAAATGCCAATCAGCCGCCATATTCCAACCCTCGTCTCATATCAGCTAAACGCTTCCGATCAGTTGAGGGTACTCGCCAATGGCGTCTGATTGAGCTCATTTGCATACCTGTTGAAGGCAGTCAACAGGATTTATTGGCAGTAATTGACATCCCTGCAATTTTCTGCCCAAGTTCTTGACGAAAAAAAAATTGTAAGTGCAATTTCTAATAAGTCTCATTTATGTTATTTATTTGCCACTATTGGCGTTTTTGAAAGGAGTGCTTGAAGGGAAGATGCGAGGTCAGCTCTCAAATTTGCATTTGTAATGAAGAAAAATACATATCTGAATTAGCAGAGCCATCAAACAGAATTCCGTTGAATTAGTCAAATGTTCATCACTTTCTCGCTTTCAAATCTGCCTCCCTGAATGACGACGTTGCCCCTCCCGTTGTCTGTCGAGAAGACGAAACATTGTGTGGCTCCAGAATGTTCTGTGGAGAGAGCATCTTCCTGTGGAAATTCCCACGGGACACCAACCCAAGTGGGAATGGACAAGACAAGTCCAGAGGAAGACGGGACAAGTGGGAGCCCGGAGCACAACTCGGGACTGCTTCTAAACGGTAGCCGCACTCCAAGAATCCCTTGGATTTAGCCTACGGCTCAAGAGGAAACTCCAAAAAGATGCAACAGCAACGCTTTCCAGGCAACAGCGGGAATGTAAAGCGAGTACAGTATCGGCGCAAATACGAGAGCTTCAAAGCTGAGCGGAATTGACTGCGGCGAAACTCCAAAGGCACAGCGTGGCTCAAATTTAAAACCTGGTCATATGGACTCTCGCAAAAACGTAAAATATCAAGCATTGTATTGAATCGACACAGTGACATGTTAACTACAATATTTCCCCAATTATAACTTGATGATATAATGAAAAATGTAAAGAGTGTATGAAAATAACCTTGGACATTGAGCCTGCTCGGGTAAATTCCCATGACGTAAATGTAACGGTGGGAAAAAAATCCGTTTTAGCCAACTAGACCACCGGTTCTCACACTTTTCACAGACTTTACATTGTGGGGCGGAGCTAAGTTTAGCTTTGGCTTGGTGTAGAAAGTCATAGACAAAGGTAATGTTGTAAAATGATGTTAAATTGTTTTGGGTATATGTGCAGTTTAAACGTTTGGCATTTTTTTTTTTACGTTTTTGGGCCAAGGTCAATCACTTGCCGTTGTTCGCTATTCTCAGCACGGCTCGATCTTCATGCCGTGAGGCTAACGGCGTGTCCCCGTAAATAAGATATTTTTGTTCCTTTCTGTCTTGTCGCTGTCTGATTTTGAGGCTTGCGTCATCGTTTACGTGCAATTTGTAATCCCAGTGATACGAAGTCAGTCTCCAAAACAAATATCGGCAGTAATTTTGATTTTGGCCCTGCAGTCAGTTGAGATAGACGAGGTATCTATTCCGTGCAATTGCGTTTTTTCCCCTTCCACTTCTATGCATTGCAGAAGACACTTCCATCTTCCGCTGCATTTGAGCAAAAAAATTCTCCGACTTAATCCCCCCTGAGTGGACTTTTCTTTACTTTGCCCGACTCCCAATACATTGCCGTGTTTGTTGTGCACTGTTGCGGAGGCTGCCCTACTAATCAGAATGCATCGCATCGCAACCGCTCTCTCACTTCTTTCTCGGATTTCTGCTTTTTGATTAGGCACCGTCCTGTTTTCTTTTGTGGCCTTCTCCCAGGCCAGTGGCCAGCGAGGGCTTCCACCTCGTCGTGGCAGGCGGATTTAAGCCGATGCAGATGAAATGAGCACGGTATGATGAAAATGAGGAGGAATACAGCGGAGAATGAATCATATCTTGCCCGGTGTGGGTCTTTCCCTCGTTAATGTTTAATCTCCCTGCGATCGTGTGCGGGCACCTTTCACACAAGTCACGTGTAAGATCTCTTCCATCTCGCTTTCAACGCATTGTTTGCCGTGAGCCCACTAAAATATAAACCGTCTTTTTCACGACTTGCTCTTCTGCGTGTCAAGCACCGATTCGGACAGAGAAGTTGAAGTCGACGGACTTTCCAGTTGCCGACGTAGCATCGTAAGCATAAAGTGGGGATAACAAAAAGCTGTGACCGGAGTGCGAAGTTTAACAGCCGATAGTCGCGTGGAAAACGAGCCGCTTTCACATTCCGTTCCCCGTAAATGAGTATTAAAAATTGGGCCAGGATTTGTTCGTCTTTGCCCTTCAGACTGAGATTGTCAAAGTTAGACATTGCATGCAACATGAGAAGATGTGTGGCAATGTCATTGTGAGAGCGACAGTTGTTTTCAACTCAATCGGTGGTTGAGGTCGACCTACGTATTTCCCGTCGTTTTACAAGCGAAACGGACGGATAATGAGGAAACTGCGACATATATCTTTTGTCTCCTCTCTGAAGAGATTGGAGCCCTTACTAACAGACAAATGCCACGTTAATTAAATTAGAAATTCTCGTCAATTTTTTTTTTTTTTTAGCAAGTCTCGTTTCGACTCAAAAAAAAAAAAAAAAAAAAAAGGCCTCCTGAAACCAAGTCGTCGCTGTACGGTCTCCCAAAAACTCCAAAATCATTTTTAGAAAGTCTTTCCAGAAAATTCTCGACACAGACATTTTCGAGTGAGTCATGCTCTTGGTTTTGTCGATGAATCGAGTCGAACGGCTGTCCTTTCAAGCCGCGGGCCACCGTGCTCGAAGCAACCGCGAGGTTAAAGATAGACTCTCGAGTGACAGACAAATGGCGGCGTGTCAATTCTACACGGGGAGACATCCTATTTTCATCCCGCACTCTATAATTTGAGATCTGGGATCGCAGGGAATACGTATGTGATCACATCAAGAACTGAATGAAGGATTGAAGGGTAGTCAGAATTCTCCGTCCGCAGGATTCCCACCTCCCTCCCCGCGTTATCCAGCTATACAGAGTTGGGCCAGTCCATTAATCTGCATTAGTTGCATTGAGGTTATTCACTGCTCTTCTTCCATCAACCTGGATCATTGGACCCGTCGCACTTTTTATTTTCTGCTTTTTCGGCCATGGGTGAGCTGGAGTCTTTCCCAGCTGACACCCCAGACTGGTCGCCTATTAACCGAGACACAGCGGTAGACAGGGAGGAAACCGGAGTACTGAGTGTGACCCCACGCAAACGCACATCTGATTCAAATCCCTACCGTACCGGTGAGATCCTCGGACTAGACTTTTTTATTTTTTAATTTTTATTTTTTTCATGACGAAAGACTCACCTCAGTCAGTCGTGCAGCACCGAGGGAAATGATGATGTCCCGCTTGTGGCCCTTGCATGCCCGGCGATGGGCGGGAGAAAGGCTACGCCATGACAGAAGTTGGCAGGGCGGGCGGGCACACGGCAGTCGGGAGTCGTCACCGCGCATCGGCGTCCTGTGATTCCCCCCCCCCCCCCCCCCCCCACCCTCGACTCCCCTTCTTCCAGTCTGCGCGACAACGCCAGCAGGGGCTCCTGCTCGCTCCCCCGCACGCACATGCATCCACAAACACAAAACAGCAGCGTCCTCACGGGTAGAATATCCCCACGGCGTTTCCCCTGCCGCCGCCGCCGCTCCTCACGCCGTGGCTTTCGCCTCGTTTCTGCATGCGAGCGTCTGAGCGTGCGAGTTAGAGTGAGTGAGGGAGAGAGGTGGGGGGATGAAGAGAGAAGAGGGGAGGAGGGTAGGCTGCAAGGTGGGGAGAAAGTAAGACTTTAAGCTTTTTTGTCTCAGACAGCGATTCTCGGTGTGGTAAGAGCGGCGCTAGTCAGACGCGAGGTCCGTCTAGCGGTGCGCAAAAGAATCACTGCCTAACTACAGTTCAGTTGTATTTAACTGTTTTGGCGTGTATTCTTTTCTGTTTATTTAGGTGAAGAAAATGTCAGGAATTGGTTGTTTTGGTTACATAAGTTGAGCCAACAACCAAATATGATGTACATTTTTTTTTTTTGTTGTACTCATTATTATGAAGCAAACTTTTTATTTTCCCATTGTGCCAAGTTTGTATAACTATAAAACGGATTTATTTTTGGGCTTCAGTCCATACTTTATTTTCTTACGGTACTACTTTACCATCTGTACTTGTACTTCAGAAGCCGATCGTTCGTACTTTTGCCACCTGTGTTCATCCCTCGTTTGCCAGCATTTCGCTCGATTTCTGATTTTTCATCCCCAAATAACTAAGTCTGCTCCCGTAGACTCAAATTTCTTCTTTCACCTTTTCACGGAAAAATACAGATTTTGGCTGTATGTGATTTCGAGCTAATTGTGTCAAGCTAGTTGGTTTTCACCGGCCCCCCGCGACCCCCCCACGTACTTTTGCAGGGAAGCCCTTCCAAGCCTTCGGTACCATGGTAATGGGCTGCAGCTCTCATGAGAGTGTGGGCGCGTCTGCGTGTGCACGCGTGTGTAGTACATTTTGTGTGAAAGAGCACGGAGCCTTCTCGCATATTTTAAAAAAAAAAAATGTGAATCACACTTTTGAGAGGTCCAAAAACCTTTGGAGCAGGTTTCTCAATATTTCTTGGGATGACAACTAATAAATCAATGAGAAATCAATACAAACACAAAGTGGTGAATGGTTTGATGTTGAAAAAAAGATCCTGACATAGGTCGCTACGTAGAGACAAAGCTGAAAGTTCACACTCATTCTGCATTATGAGCATTTGTTCTGGGTTTTGAGTTTTAGTAAAACCAGTCTGGAGTCCAGATAGAAACGCCAGCAAAACCTTCAGAAATGCAGCGGCGCCTCCGTAGGGTCGTTCATCAGTTCACTGGTGGTTGCTTTGTTTCTTCGTTGGTTCATTGGTTGTTCTTTTTTTGTTGTCTCATCGGTTGGGTCATCAGTTTGTCAGTTCTGTAGGTTTTATGGTTGGTGGTGCACGGTGTGTTCATTAGTGGATTAGTTTTGCACATTTGTATTTTGTTTTATTAGTTTTTTTAGTTGGTTTGTTAGTTCACCGGTTTGTTGGTTCATGACTTCATTGCTGTCTTTTGTTGAATTCATAGATTGAGTCATAAGATCATGAGTTTGTTTTTGTTTTTTTCATTCTTTGTTCAGTACAAAACCAAACCAAACACTTCTCGCATGGTCCTAGAAAGTTTCAACAGCTTTCTTCTTGTATGACCGTCACCGTTCGAGTTTTACGTATACAAACTGAGCTTTTTCCCCAATGCCGAGCTACATTGTTATTGATCCGAGGTGCAGGTTTGACTCTGAACTGGCCTCATATTTCCTCCAAGCGCTTGACCTTGAAGAACGTGGACGATAACCACTCAGGGTTAATGGAATTTTGCGTAATGGATTGTCCCCCCTCCCCTTGGGATGCACTTGTTGGACCCAAGGGAAAGAAAAGCTTTGCCGTTTTCTTTTTTTTTTTTTTTTTTTTTTTTTTTTTCGTTCATGCTCAGCGATGTGCTTGTGTAAGCAAACTGTTTCTCAGCTGGATAAACCACTGGAGTGACTTCTCTCTCTTCCACTATTGATTTCATTAGCTCAGAGCCTAAGCCCTCGGGGAGGGGTGGGGGACTCTTATTCGATGTCCTTGTCGCCGTCCATGTCTAGTGTATCCACAGCCGTAAGGTCAAAGGGACCCCCTTCCTGTCCTCCTGCGATTGTAAATTGATTTATAGATCACTTGCTTTGTAATTTACAGAGTTGCTGTTGCGTTCTGGCTAAAAATGTCATTGTCTGCGCATCGACAGCGTATTTTAGCAGCTCCACGCGCATCACTCTGCTTCAAGTCAAACGCGCCCTCCGAGATTTCCCCGGCCCATCCATGCGCGGCGCTTTTCAGTCCCGAGTGTCTGTTTGGAGCGGAATCACGAGTGAACGAGCTGATCGGCGTGTCCTGGATGGATCGCCAAGAGATCTGGAGTCTCCACTTTTATGCAGAGAGAAAATCTGCTTACGACGCGCTTCTGCCTGCCTATCTTCTGTAGCATTGAGAGACTAGAACATTTTGTGACCTTCTTAGAATTCCGCTTGTAATTGTTAATACTGGCTTCCAATGTCTGCGTTTTCTGGAGAAATATCCAATATTCTGAAAAAGAACTTCTCAGGGAGAAGGTTTTTATCTACAAGGAACTTGGAAATAATGCTCAATGTCTTTGGATACAAAGCAGTGTGGGAGGCGACTCTCTTGTAGTCACAGTCTGGTCACGGCTGGCAGGTTTCCACTTCCGATATGATGTCAGATTCCGGGAAATTCCGAGGTCCGCCGTGCCAATCCGGCATCGTTACCATTGGCCGCATACCGAGCGACACAATCGAACTTGTCTGAACTGGACAATCACCAGCGAGCCAGAATCGGCAACACACACCCGGACACGAGCCAATTCTGTCGAACACCCGCAAACTCGCTGCCACTGGTGTTCTTATCGGCAAACCATCTTTTGAGGCAGAACATATTGTTTCATTTTACCACAAACAAGCTGGTGCGCTTGTGAAGCAAAAAATTGCCCTTGGCCATATTGCCGTTTCTGTTAGTTTGTGTTCCAGCACCGCCACACTGATTGCATTCGTTAGCCAACAACCACACAACTACATAACTCTGGACTCTTGTTTGAACATATGCTTTTTAAATTAGCTAAATATATTGTCATAATGTAAAAAAGTCCCGAAATATGCCACTGAGTGCCATGCGGCGTGATTGGCCAATCAGCTATTCTCTAGCGTGGCTTAGCGAAAGGTCAGCTGTCTGCCAACCTTGACCACATTTCTAATTTGCAGCGTTTCCTTTCTCGGACCGCAGCACGGTAACAAATAGCTTCACAATTTGGGACCCGACGACACGTTATTGACCTAGTCCAGCCGTACAATCTGCTCCGCTGGCCGAAGATTGGTCCTTAACATCTTTAGCCACCTCCGCCCTCTGGCAAACGATGAATACTCGCAACAGGCTTCGACACACAGCTGTTACGGAAAGGAACTCAGCTGCTGTGTTTGCTTTCGAGAAATATTTCTCAAATGGGGATTTGTGAGCCCCAGTCGGAGGGGGCCATATGCTTGGTGTCGTTTTTGTGTGTGTTTGCGTGCCGACATTTGGGGACAAGTGTGTCGGTAAAACAAACATAGTAAACTAATTAGTCCTCACTAGCTCAGCTTTCAACACCTTAACTGCTCTGACAGGCATGTGAGGTGGTATTCTTGAAATTAAGAAATAATTCTCATGGCATTTTGGGCTACGCATGTTAATTCTGTTGTCATAAGGATGATGAGAGGATCTTCGGAAACATTTGTACACCTAAAAACCCCAAAAGTTTGAGAACTCTTGTTTAAGAACCTGAGCTTGCTGTCCTGATCAGTGATGTTCTCAGATCATCGGGATTCTATAGCTAAGTGATCGGATTGGAATTGACCCCCCTCAAATGGTGTTTTTCACCGGCTTGTCTACGTTCATACTATTTGTAACTAATGGCTCATTGTTGGGGTTTTTTTCTGCGTGAAAGTGTATTTTTTTGGGCGTAAGCAGATCCATATCTCTCCGCGAGCCTTGGCTTTGGGAGGAGAACAAGTCCTCATTTTTCTTCCTGCTGCACTGTCAGTTTTGTCTACGTGAGAAGACTCCCTGGAGACCTGCATGCCGTTTCCCTGCAGGTGTAATTAAAGCTCAATTTTATTATTATTATTTTTTTTTTTTTTATGGGTCAAGTCAGCCTTTTTTTTAGGGGGGGGTGATTTCACCCAGATTGTTTTTCCTCCTTCTAATCACATTTTTTTTTTTCCATTTCTTTCTGCTAACAATCCGCCTTATTTTGCCCCCTCCAGCTCGAGATGTATCTCGAGCGCCTCTGGATACGGTGATAAATGTCAGCGCTCAAGCTTTGCTTTATTGTCGCTCGGTGGGAGAAATCAACTTGATAAACACTCAGGCTCGATGCGGGCCCATTAGATGATTGACTTGGAATGTTGACGGATAGGTCGAGGAGGAAGATGGAGAAAGTACAGCGTGTTCAGTGCCAGTGTGCGTTTTGTCTTCGTGATCCGTTTGAGCCGGAAATGAAATCCCTTGAGGTGTTGGTTTTCGTAAGCCGGCTGGTTCTTTGATTGCAAAATCAGTCAGTCGGTTGGTTGGTCGATTTGCTTGCCAGTTGGGTTCATTTGTTGATTAGTTGTTTGATTATTTGATTGGTAAGCCAGCTGGTTGGTTTGTCATCTGTTTGGTGATGACCTGGTTGGTTAGCATAGGTCAGGGGGTCGATCTGATGGTTGCTTGTTTTTTTTGGATGTATCAGTCAGTTTTTTTGTTTGTTCTCTTGGTTTGTTGTTTTGATTGGTAAGTCAGTCAGTCGAGTTGTCAGTTGGTTGTTTGGTCTGTTGGTTGTTTGTTCACAAAGTCAGTTGGTTGGTCTTTAATTGTTCCGTTGGTTTATTGTTTATTTGATGAAGTCACTTCGTTGGTGGTGGGTTAGTCGGTCAGTTTGTCGTAGCTCGTTCACTCATCGTTTAAAAGCCAGTCATTAGGTTTGTAAGTTACGTAGTTACTGTAGGTTAGACGGCACGCTGATGCAAAAAGGTGGATTTGTCAGCAGTTTTTGGAGGTACCATCACTCATAGTCTTGTGACGAAAGTGAATCTGATTGAGATTCCTCCTGGTGACGAGGCCGGGAATATGCGTGGCTCTGATGGGGAAACAACAACCATCAAAGACTTGTTTGATGATGACAAGCTGTTGGCGTCTTGATTTTGTGAACCGAACTGTTAGATCCTGGGTGTATGGCCCGGCATGAAGGGCAGGCAGTAATTCCCCACACATTAGCTTTATGAATAAACTTCAAAGTCCTCTTCACAAGTCCCCCCCCCCCCCCCCCCCCCCCCCCGCTGCACACTGCAACGGCAACAGGGTATCTACCGCGTATCTGCTCCTCAGCGGGAAATCCATCCCTACGATAAGGATCCTGGTTAGCGCATGTAAAAGGCACTAAGCCTCGATGCCGGACCTCGAACATAAGCCACTTAAGCTAAGCGGCGTGCACGGGCCATTCTTACTTCAGATTTTATGCCAGTTTTGTGTGGTTCTCCACTGTTTCGTCAGCTTCCAAACAAACCTAATTGCCGCTCGAGGCGCTTGGATCGGCTGGCAAATCCTGACGGCAAATTAAACGGAGGTGAGGGACCCGCCGAGCATGCTAGCGAGTGGCCCGACAAGCCGCTTTTCCAAGAGGAAGGCTGCCAAGAAAAAAATATCCCCACGCTTGTCACTGTGCTGCAATTAAGATCTAAACGCAGAACAGGAGCACATGTCGCCCCAGATGTTCAGGCGTTGTGCGCGGAATAGGGATGTGAGGTGTGACGGCGAATATTCCTGGGATGCTGCTGTGCAATCTCACCATGGATGGATAAGATGGGCCCAACGGCTCATCTCTCTGCTTTTGCTACAGTGACAAAGCTTCTTTAACACCTTCAATTAGACTTTTTATCAAGACACAATGGATGGGCACAAATGAGATCAATTACCCAAGAGATGGGAGGCTTTGGTAAGATCAAAAGATTCCTTCTTTAAGACCAAAGAGAAGGTTTGTGGATGTGGTGAGGGAAGACATGAGGGCAGTTGGGGTTCGAGAGGAAAATGCAGGAGATAGGCTAAGATGGCAAAAGAGGACACGTTGTGGCGACCCCTAACGGGACAAGTCGAAAGGAAAAGAAGAAAGAAGAAGAAAAGATTCCTTCTTTAGATGAGATGCATTCCTTTACCCCAACCTTCACAAATTCTTTTCATTTTAGGTTCAGTTTGTATTCAACTTTCTTTATTTGTAATACAATCGAACTGAATCATTGTTTAATGCAAAAAATGGGCGCTTCCAAGTGGGTGGGGTGGGGGCGTCATATTTCCAAACAGTTTTTTTTTTTTTTTTTGAGGTGTCAGGATATAAATGGTGGTGCCGCACAGCTTCTTCTGCGTAAGATGTTACCTAAACTGCGCGTGCAATGGACTTTATCACTCGCGGCTCATCTTGATCTCGCTGTCGGTTTTAATTATACATTCTTATCTGTGCTTAATGTCTTTTGATTGTCTCCGTGAAACTCTCTCCCTCTCTCCAGTAATACAAATCATGCAAATCATTATTCAGATGTTTGTAATTGTGAGCCGCATCATTTGTGGCCTGTTTAAAATCTCTTCAGCGTTCCCTGGGACATTCTGTCATTAGTGTTTTATTTATCTGTTTTCCAAAGGCATTTTGGCTAAATTGAATGAACTGAATTTCCCCAAAAATTTGCACACGTACAGGCATTCGAACGTAAATCCTAACTAATCCTTTTTTGACATTTGGAATTGAATCTAGTGGGATTACCGTACAGGTTTTCGATTCTTTATTTTGACATTTCGTCCAAACGGTGATGTTAATTTCCCCCCCCCCCCCCCCATTCAAAGCATGCAGCAGAATTTCACTCCTCATTACTTTCTGGAAGGGTGCCTCGCTACTGAAATGATAATTGTCTGTGACGTTCAACTTCTGGTGTCTTTTTAGAAGTCCACACTTCAATCGAGCTTTAAGAAAGAAGCAGGGTGGATGTTTCCAGGACATCACAAGAGTATAGTTCCAATTCTGCTGTTCTTTTATCACTCTCTTGATAGCCGATTAAAAATGATTCACTCTTTAAAGCTCTGTAATCCGTCCGTTGTTTTTCAAGTTCTGACAAAAAAAAAAAAAAAAAAGAAGAAAGAAAAAAGACCTGTCAGCATTCAAGTGCAAATTGAAGCGTCGCCTTCATCCTGGCCGGCACGTGACGGGCATCCGAACGCCTCCCCTCCGGCCGGCCGCCTATCTACGCGCTGCAGCGTCGCCAACCTGAACCTGCTAAGGCGGCCCTCGAGGGACGTCACAAGTCTTTGTAATCAGTCGAGACGAGGGGTGGCCGGGGGGTTAATGAGATCGAGCACGGTCGCGGGAAGGAGACGGCCCCCGCTTCCAAACTCCCACCCAATCGAGTGTGCGAGTCCATCGGAATGTTCTGACTTTTGACTTCACACACTTGTTGTTGTTGTTGTGCAGGGGAGCTTCGTGGCCAGCATGACCGCCACGTTGAGGCAGATGGACGACTACCACTACGCACATCTCATCAACACCTTTGGCAAAATAAGGAGCGACGTGGTGGTGAGTGCCCGTCGGGATGACTTTCTGCAAAGTTCTCATTATTTTAAAAGGACCAGATTGTTGTATCCAAAATGACCTTCCCCAAAACGGCAGTAAAAATATGCAAATATCTTTGGTATGCCTGACCACTAACAAAATTGAATTAAATGTTCAGTGTTTATTTGTATTGTACTTTTAATACAGTTTTGCCTTGAGATTTATGACTTACATTTTTTTTTTTTTTTTCAGATCAACCTGTGGTTTAGGCCGCTACTTTTTTTTTTTTTTTTTGGCTTTGACTTGTGAGCTAGAAGATACACAAAACATAAAATAAACATTCCGCAAAGATAATTACACATTGCGTGTTCAAAACAACTACATAACTTTGCCCGCGAGCTCAACGCTAACACATAGCGGGAAACGGTATAGATAGAACATCTGTGTTGCTGTATCATCACTCTTTAAGCAATGGATATTTTTATACAATTGGTGGAGCAACACATATAGACAGCTAGCGTAACAGCATTCCCCTGCGAAGAATGGACACGTATCACCTTGTACTGTAGCTCTCTCAGGTGCCCTAAGCACACACACCAGAAGGAGCAACACAATGTCCAATCAATTGAAGAAAGAAATTCATTGTATTTGAATTTTGTCATGTATTTTGGACTCTGTTTTTAATTGCAAGCACGGTCAGGGAACAAATTAAACTTTTACTTCAAGACGACATTATATTTTAGATAAATAAAATGAAAACGAAAATTACACAAAGTATATTTCAATGGGACATTTTTGTGCGACTCTAAATAAGTCAAATTGCATTCTGATTGGTCGTGGTAGTAATTGTTGACCCTCACCTACAGCACTTGTGCAGTACAACTCGAGCAAACTCTGTGACCTTGACTGGGGGGGCCACCGTGAGGCTGATGGCAAGACAAACAATCACTGCGAGGAAGCTGGAATCGTTGCACAGATTGATTGTTCCTCTCGCAGCCATGGCTGCATTTCAAAGCTGTCTACAGCTCAGAAGTTTTTTGGGGGGTTATTTTCTCTTCTTCCCAAACACGCTACCGCAAATCCCTCAAAGATGCACCCCAGACGGTACCGCTTTGAAACGGCTCGCCTTCTTTTGTCCTTGTTATTCTTGGGCCAAATGGCTATTTTGAGGGCTGGATTTTTTATTTTTGTTATTTTTCAAAAACATTCACATAGGAGCATGAAATTCAGTAGGCGTGAATCGACTCACCGAAAAAGTCCCGAGAAGCCATGCCTGAAAGGACGCAGACGGTCTGCCATTTAGGTTTGAAGGGGGCAATTTGGGGTCACTTTCCAGCGTTTTTTTTTTTTTTTTTAAACTCCTCGTCCAAATATTGTCTGAATGCTACCAGTCGTCAACCGCAAATACTACACAGGTGGCTGACACTAAAAGTTCTCTTCAGTGTTGGAGAATAGCGGCTAATTTTTTTTGGGCAATGAACACCTGAAAACTCCAAGAAAAACTCTGGATTTGAGTTCAGTACAGCTTTTAAGTAAAAGATAAAGATTTGTGAATTTTCTGGACGACAAGGCACTACTTTTTCCCTCGCTCTGAACCCTGCGCCCTACGTAACGAGGTGGCTAAAATATTTATTTACTTATTTGCTAGAGGTCTATCAGTTGAAACGTGCAACAACAATTTGTTCAAAATTAATGCTAAAAACACGGCCGTTCCATATAATGCACTCGGGTTTGGGCATGCACAGATGCCTTCAGGGTACGTAGTCAGAAGCCAAATCTCAAGTCTGGCTGGAGCGTTCCAGATGACGGCACAACTTTCTTTTGCAGGACTTCCTCATGGAAACCTTCATCATGTTCAAAGACCTCATCGGGAAGAACGTCTACCCCTCAGACTGGGTCATAATGAACATGATGCAAAACAAGTAAGTGGCGCGCCGCTGCGGCTTTTAGAGTCCCAACGCCGACGTTGCTAAGGAACAGGAGTCAAAAGTGGGTTAGCATAGCTGCACGTTGTTCTCCTCCCTCGCCCGATTCCGCCATGCAAATAGTATCGACGCGAGACCTCAACGGCGGCGCGGCAATCAGATGAGCAGGCGGTAAACAATCGCATGAATTATAAATGCTAATTTCTCAATGTTAGTCCCGGCATCTTTTCTCACTTGGCTGCTTTGTCATTTTTTTTTTTTTTTTGTTTTTTTTTTTAAATTCATGCCGACATGGCACGGTGCCACCCCGGTTGAAATCTAAAAAGCTGTGTGGTTTATTCAGGAGCTGCTTGTCACACGAAGTTAGAACAAGTCGTTGATGTCACTGTAAAAGTGGGAATAAATGTCTCGTGCGTTTGACTCGCCGCACAGAAGTGTTATTTACGAGCCTGTCAAATTTGAATGTCGAGTTTATAAAATGAGGCTTCAGAAACATGAAAAATCAAACCGTTCTCGCCGCTCTCAGACGTCCTGACGCCCTGACCAATGTCTGCTGAATTTGCAGAAACTGAAAGGTTTGAAGGTGGCAGCAAAGTTTGATGACTCGCCGTAAAACACAAATCCCTAAAAGCGCAGCGCCACAAGGTCGGAGTTTGACGTTACATCTCACTGTGCTACGTACTTTCTCGCTCGCCGCACTCAGAATTCGCCCCCCCCCGTTCACCACCCGGGCGACAAGGCAGCGTTAGCCGTGACGCTCGGTGCAAAATTACCTCTCGTCTTCATTTGCCGTCCGTGCGTCCCTTTGGTAAGCTGGCGCCTTTGTTTGTTCTTGAGCTTAATTAGCACGCGTTGGCTTAAGCATCCTCGCAGGGACGCAAAGAAGATTGCGCAACATGTTTGCTTTCCTGTTAACTTTGTAAGACAAGAGTTGTGCGTCCGTTTCGCCCAGTCGGCTAAATGTTTTCCCTCGCCAGACCAGTTTGATCGTTAAAGTTTTTCTTTGCTGCTGTTGCTGCTGCTGTGCGGAATCGCTCGCTACAGTGAGTCGTCCTCATCATCATCATCTTCCTGCTCAGTCAGCCGCCGCAACTTCATTCGCCGATTGAGGTCAAATTACAATAATGATTGGCGTTTAACTTCGTTGCCAATGTTGCCAAGCAAAAGTATTTGAGCGAAATGTCACTTAAACATGGCATTTGGCAAAATTATCATATCTTTTTCACCACTTAAAGGGAACTTTAAGACCCCGACAGTCTTACAAAGATGAGATTCAAATTGATTATCTGATTAAAAGAAACGCTGCAAACTAGAATCATCAAAACATTTCAATGCCGTTCAATTTTTCCAACTTCCCTTTGTGGCAAAAAAAAAAAAAACGTTAGTCGGAACCACGCAAGTTTCATCAAAGCAAATACACGGGACGGATGAAATTCAGCTCCAGAGGCCGGATTTATTTTCAGTCAGCCTTTTCGGGGTCATTTTCTCCTTTTTTTTTTGCCCGTTTGGTCATTTCCTGGCATTACTTCAAAGACATAGTTGGAGGTTTTGTTTTGTCTTGGTTTTTTTTCTTCCTCCAATTGCTTCCAAATCTGGCATTGCTGTTGGACGGGAAACCTCATGATGTCCAAACATGGTCAATTTCATACTTTTTCATAAATCGATGCTATCGATCGGTGATCCACGTCGTCTACTAATTTTACGCATTATCAACCAATTCAAATTCTTGCAAAATAGCTTTGAAAACGAACCTGAGAAGTGTTATAAAACCATGTCTGTAAGATCATATCGCCTTATACCATCAAGATATATGTTTGGATATTTATTTTAGTCAATAGCGAGAGACAAAAGTCCAGTGAACATAAATCTGAGTAAGAAAATAATTTTAAAATTGCTGTAATGTTTCAGTCCCGAAGGAAGTGGCAGCCACGGCAGCAAGTTTTGGCGTGGTGTTGCGCGATAATATATGTGAGCAATCAAAGCCATTTTGCGGCATCGCGCTATCAAATCTGACCACGTAGACGAGACAGATGGGTGACGCCTAAACGGTGGCGGCGGTAGTGGAGCATGGCGGCAAACTTTGAGGAAAATCTTTGTCACACTAGCGCGAGCGTCGCATCGAAAGCTCGTCGATGGCCGACCGAATGGCGCATTCATCATGTGTCTGAAATGGAGCTAATCGCCTTAATAAATTGATCCGATAACAAAGCCTTGTGACCTTCCCGTTATCTTTCAGCACACAACTTTCTTCCCGGCCAGCGTAGGCGCGCCCGTAGATGGGCATCGTTATCCGGGACGCTCTCTGAACTCAATTAGCAAGTATGATCTGTTGATAAATGTTCATTAGCATGCGTCGCTGCAAGGCCCGACGTACATTGAGGATTCAAAATGGCGGCCATCCATCAAAGATAATGAGGTGATTTCTCCGACGGGGCACATTGATTGAGCGTCTTTATTGTAATGATGACGAGCGCGTGTGTACTGTATCTAAATGACTCTTAATGACGAGGTTCGGCTCTAAAGCGCCAAAGGTTTCGTTCCCACGCGGATATTATTCGGCGTAGTGTTACCTCGGCAACCGTGACGACTCGCGCCGCGTCACGTCCGCCGAAAGATTGAACGGCGATAACGCGACTTCAACAAGGTGGCGTTTTCATGTCGAAGGTTGCGTACGGCTGAGAAAGTTTGACCAAAACGGCATCGCAATGTCCAATAAATCGATTCTCAGTTCCTTCAATCTGCTTTTCCAGCGGCCCTTTCGGAGCGTTTCAGTCACGGCGAGGGCAGCGTCTATTCTATTTTTGTCCGCCTCATTAGTTTTTTTTTTTTTTTTTCTTCACGCTTTTAATTAATGGCAGGATGTGCTCACGGAGGAACTGTCCTGTCTTTTTTCCCCCGCTTTTCCTCCCCCTTTAAGTCATTTCCACGTCTGCGTTCGGGCAGATTCACGGCTTCAAACGGGCGTTGAAGTGCCTGAGACTTATTTTGGATAGGGGAATATTATACCTTCTCCCGTTTCAATTTGCATGGATATTTCTCTCTTTTTTTTAGACTTAAGTTCAAAACAACTACAAATTGATCCAAATTACTATTTCATTTTACCATTATCAGAATCCTATCCAATATGCACTCATCTGTAATGTATCCTGAAGGAGAAAAGAAGGCAACTTCTAAAATATTCTTTCCAAAATGTATTTTTAGGTCCGCCTGTTCCATCTTTAAACATTAAGACTGAGAACCGTCAAGGAAAGCAACAATTATTTTGTCATTAGCGGCACTTTTAAGTACAGTACAACCTCGGTTCTCAACCACAATCTGTTCCAGAAGGCGGTTCAAGAATCAAATCGATATTTCCCATTACAATGAATGGAAAAAGTAATAATGCGTTCCAAGCCTAAAGAAATTAGGCTTTTTAAAGCATTTTTTTTTAGCTTTTCCTGATAATAAACTGCATCGTAGAAATACATGCGCAGTTTAAATAGTTTATGTAATAAAATTATTTTAAGAAATATATTTATTTTTTGCTTTAAATGTATGCTTTGTCATTAGAGTAGACTAGGCTGGGAGTGTATTGCCGTATCTGTTGCGACTCGGCCCCCAGCCATGTAAACCTTTTTTTTTTTTTTTTTATTAACAAAAATTAAAAAAAAATTGTTTTTTAAGTTCACAAGAAAAACGCAACTACTGTGTCAAATCTGTGGTGGGGGTGACTCGCCCCCTGGAAGTTCTTTTCTTTTCCGAAAGAATTTATCTCGTGTCACTTCTTTGAAGTCATGATTGGGGGATAATAGTCCTCAATCGGAAGAAAAAACAGCCAGTAAATGGAAGTACCGGGACACGTCTGTCTACAGAGGCTGGGTTATACACAATAAATAACAACGCGCGTTGTTGTTTCCGTTTTGTTTTTTTTCACGGTGCGTTCGAATTTACAATAAAGTGCGTTGCGGGTCAGCTGGTCGGGACGCGCGCGTTATGTTATTTCCGGGTTTTGTCGGCGGCGTTGGAGTACCGATTTTCGTTTGAAAACAGAAGCAAAAAAAAATCTCGTTCGAAAACCGATTTGTTCAAGAACGGAGACCTTCGTGAACCGAGAATTCACTATATGTAAGCGACCGTGTACTGGCATGTGCGTGGTGGCAGAAAATCGAGTAACGCGTACGCAGGATGGTGGTGAAAGTCTTGAGTGCTGAGCGGGGTGGCATTTTCTTCATTTTAGGGCCGGAGAAAGCGACTCCCTAAAGCTAATCCCGAGGTGTTCCGTGACCGTTCACCTTTGCCCCATGGCGATTAAGGTGACTCTTAATATGTGCGGCACAGCGGCCCCGCGTAGCGTTCAGGGAAGCGGGACATGAATCATGTATTGCGTCGGTCAGTATCGGCGTTTGTTCCCGTTCAAGGTCGAGCCCAGTGAGCGGCGCCGTGCGTTCGTAATGAGCCAACGTGGCCGTGTGGCGTGAAGGCCTGCTTGAGGTGGCGAGCGCACTTTTCAGGTTTGCCATTTGTAAATTGATATGCTCTGAATTGACTTTACAAGATGGATAAAGACCTCCGCTGAGTGTCTTGAAGTGTCCCGCAATTCACGCGTTGGAATCTTTTCTTCCTACTTAGACGCTCGTGAAAAGCCGGACAGACTACCTCGCTTCACCTCGCCAACTTTCACGTGGCCGAGCACCTACCGTAAAATCGTCCACTTTATTGAGGATGTTTTTTTTTTTTTTGTCAGGACAGGCTGGGGGGAGGGGCAGGGGTTTAAAAAAAAAAGCCCCCCAGGCCCGTTTCGATGCTCGCTGTCGTTGAAGTTCTGAAGTTTTAATTGCGGAACATCACAGCGGATTAGCTCGTCAGACGGTGTTGGCGCGGGACGCTTTCTCCGCCCGGCAGTCCGTCTGTCGCGCCGTCTGGACGACGCGGGCCGCTCACGCACGGCACTTCATTCATTTATGGTGGAGGCCGCGGTGGTGGGAGAGAATACGTAGTAAAAATTACAGTGGAAAACGTAGACGGATAAATCAAATGACCAGTGTGTTTAAAAAAAAAAAAAAAAAAGACAATTGTCAGGAAAAAAAAACATGACAGTGGGGAAATTATGATAGTAATTGGAAAAAAAAAGAAATGATAAAAGTTGGGTATTATGTCAACGGTAAAAAAAAAAAAAAAAAAACATTCAATAAAAATTAAAACTGGGAATTAAAAATATGAGTCAAAAGTTATGACATTTTTCCTTCTCTAAAAATTTGTTGCTGTCCTAATAACACTACATTAACCATTGTTTTACTAATTTTAAAATAAAGTAAAATTACTTGCACTTTTTGAATGTACTACTTGAAGAACTGAACTTTAAAATCAACTCAACTTTATTTTGGGTTAACACGAGTGTGAATTTGATTCGTGAACATGCGCACACATATTTTTACATTCCATCTCTGACACGGTTCTTTTGTGCGGGTCAGAGGTCACGTTGACCGCCAGCGACGGGCGGCGACAGGAAAGGCCGACTTGTGGACTGCCTGGGCGTTAATAAGTGGACCGTTTGACTTTGGATTTGCTCAGCGGGGCGGAACACGAGCATTTGAGTCCGTTGGCATTTGCAAGACTGGCTGTCGGCTCTTTTGTTTTACAAGACGAAGTAGTTTGAGTGGAACGTGACCTTTTGTGCCGCATCAAAGGGGAACAAAATGCGATTATAACAAGTGTGCTTTTTGTTTTGGGGTTGTTTTTTTAGGATCCGTTTTTATTTTAAGGGTGCAGACGCTTATCAGATGTGAGTGGCAAACACTTTTGGGCGCGTGTCTTATCTGTGCAGGGTCTTCCTGCGGGCCATTAATCAGTATGCGGCGGTGCTCAACAAGAAGTTTCTGGATCAGACCAACTTTGAGCTGCAGGTAAGTGATGAACTCCACGATACCTTTTTCGTTCTCTACACTGCTGCCTTGTTCGTTAAATAACTTTGCGGAATCAATTTTAATCTGTATATCTTTGGGTTTTATTTTGACCAAAAATGGAGTGGTTAGGTTAGTTGTAATATTCTAAGAAGATTCTATTCAACAAAGCTGTCTCCATCCAGCCATCCGTTTTCTTAGCCGCTTATCCTCACAAGGGTCGCGGCGAGTGCTGGAGCCCGTCCGAGCTGTCAACTGGCAGGAGGCGGGGTACACCCTGAACTGGTCGCCAGCCAATCGCAGGGCACACGGAGACGGACAACAGTCGCACTCACAATCACACCTAGGGGCAATTAATGTTGCATGTTTTTGGGATGTGGGAGGAAACCGGAGTGCCCACCCGGAGATAACCCACGCAGGCACGGGGAGAATGTGCGAACTCCACACAGGGAGGGCTGGTGTTGAACCCAGGTCCTCAGAACTGTGAGGCCAACGCTTTCCAGCTGCACCACCGTGCCGCCAAAAACTGTCTCATTATTATTATTTTTTTTTTATTTTACAGTGTTGAAGATATTACAAGGAAATGATGAGGAAAAAATACTTTTAAAAAATATGTATAAACACAAGATGTTTTCTTACTAGTATTATGAAGGTATTACGAGTCATATTTCTACTATTTGACCAAAAAGTCATACATTTTTGTGACTGTCATCACATTATCATCGACTAGAAAAATTAACTCAACCCCTTACTGAAGACTTTTTTTCCTTCCCGTTAGTGGCATCTGTAAAGCTTGTCAATGTATGAATGGACACGAAAACCCGATGTTGTGCCGCACAATCGTGAAAGTCAAAACCTTTTTCCCGTCTGTCCTCTTTTTGTTTTTTTGTTTTTTTTTGCGCTCAGCTGTGGAACAACTACTTCCACCTGGCCGTGGCCTTCCTCACGCAAGAGTCGCTGCAGCTGGAGAACTTCTCCAGCGACAAGCGGGCCAAAATCTGCCACAAGTGAGTGGACCGGCGCCTTTTCAGCTCTCGTTTCGGTTGGATTAGTCATTTTATTACATTTTTTTTTATTTTTTCTAAAAACTAATTTTACATTTTAAGTAAAAAAAAAACAAAAAATAAACCTTGAACATTACTTGACTTGAAAAAATACATATATATATTTTGAAAAAATATATATATTAAAAATCAATGTATGTTAATGAGTAAACATTTTTAAGTAAAAAATGTTGCATATTTATGTTGCCTATTTTACATTCGTTATATTATATTAATTCACAATACATTTGATTGTCCCTCTAAAAAAAAAATACTCTTCATAAATATTAACCTGTAAATAAAAATGTGGCTTTTAAAGTATGCTGATTACAGATATACAAATATTTTAATGAAATGTATTCAAATGGTAATACAAATAAATGAAGTAAAAAAAATACATTAAAATGTGCTTTTAATGTTTGAATTTGTATTTCAAAATAATGAATATTAATGAGGATATTTTGTATAAAATGAGCTTCTTTTCAGCTGTTTATTCCAATGATGCCTGCAGGTACCAAGACATGCGGCGGCAAATTGGCTTCGAGATCCGCGACATGTGGTACAATCTAGGTAATTTCACAGAGTGTGTTTGTTTTGGGTTTTTTTTTTCGTGTTGATCGGATTCAGAGCCAAAAGAATCCGAGTAAAATGTGAAAAGTGTTCTTTTAATGGCCTTATTTTGTTTTGTCCAGAGAGGCAAACCGTAAGTGGGGGGGCCGCTGGAATTTCTTTGCATTGAATTGAAATGTTTCCTCCCCGTGGCTCCTCGAACCCGAAAAAGGGCCCCACAAGATCAAGTTCATCCCCGAGATGGTGGGCCCCATCCTGGAGATGACGCTGGTCCCCGAGATCGAGTTGCGCAAGGCCACCATCGCCATCTTCTTTGACATGATGCAGTGCGAGTTCCACTTCACGTGCAGCTTCCAGAGGGTACGTCCGCCGCCTCCGATGATTTGCCATCCGAGCGATTAGAGTTACGATCGCGGTCACGGAACGAATGCGACTCGTAAATCGAGTTTACCGCTGCTCGTGCCGGCGAGGGGGGGGGGGGGAGTCTCGTGCGGGAACGTGGGGGATAATAGCCGGCGTGTAGCCGTGAGCTGGCTTGTAATTGGGCAAATCTCATTTTGTGTTGTGTTGTGGTGCGATTATCAACAGCGGCGCCGGGAGCAACCTAATGTTATGCCTCGTTACGGCATAAAATGAAGCTTTTCTGCATGAAGAAAATCCATTTTGGCTACGCATGTTTGTGTGTGGGCGTCTTAAAGGACACCAAAGGAGGTCCAGTGAACCCCCCCTTTTTTTTTTTTTTTTTTGTATGAATAGAATATGGCCCTGTATGGAAAGTGCACTTATGAAAAAAAAAAATTCAAGTCTTCATAGTACATGTTCTCACTCGGCGTCAAAATGAGCAAGACTGTTGTATATAGTAAACCGGCCTCCGTTGCTGGGGATCCGTTCCAGACCATCCCCGCAATAACATAAATCCACGATATAGAAATAATGAATTCAAATATACCCCCAAGTCTGTTCATATAGTAAGCTTATTTTTCTTAAAGCCAGAATCCTGTCTTTTATTTTTTTACTTTTCTCTCGGTCCTCTCGTTTTTGTTTTCCGTTTCTGAATAAATATCCTCATAATGCATAAGAACCGCATTGTAAAAAATACATAAGTAAATAAAATAATCCGTTCTCGCTTTGTTTAAATGTTCCGGCATAAAAGCCACACAGATGGCTCCGTTCTGCTTGACTCTAGCAACAGAACAGGGAAAAATAAAAAAACAATTTGGCATGCTTTTTGCTTCAATTCAATGGTCATCATGCTGCTCCTCGGTGTGGATTGCAGTTCGAGAACGAGATCATCACCAAGCTGGATCACGAGGTGGAGGGCGGCCGCGGGGACGAGCAGTACAAAGTCCTCTTCCAGAAAATGTAAACGCGCGTCCCGACGTTGCGCCCGCGGGCGGCGCTGAAAGGCTAACGCTCTCCGCCCGAATCCAGTTTGCTGGAGCACTGCCGGAAGCACAAGTACTTGGCCAAAAGCGGCGAGAACTTCGTCACGCTGGTGGTGCGCCTGCTCGAGCGTCTGCTGGACTACCGCACCATCATGCACGACGAGAACAAAGAGAACCGCATGAGCTGCACCGTCAACGTGCTGGTGGGTGCCATATTGATAAATAGCTCGACAGATCATATGTGTCAATCGATTATATATTTTTTTTTAAAAAATTAAGTAAATACGAAATCCAATGAGCAAAATTGTTTGGGATAATTGTCATTTGCGCTTTATTTTTTTGAGAAGGTTAGGAAAATCGATTTTCATCCAAAATCTAAATTTTGTGGAAAAAAAAAAATCTATTTTATTGAAAACGCAAGTGTCAAACTCAAGGCCCGGGGGCAGATCTGGCCCACAACATGATTTTCTGTGGCCCGCAAAGCCAAAATCCGGAGTGTCAATTTTCCACGATTCTTATAAAAATCTGTATCAAAATTTCAAATTGTCATATATCATAAATGATTAAGTTGAGATATTACGAGCATTTTTGTGTGACCAAACGTAAATAGTTGAAAAACATATTTCCCTTGATTTCTGATTGCAAAACTACTTCGTAAATTGTAAATATGATGAGCTGATTAAATATTTTTGTTCCACAGTCAAAATGGCCCTTTGAGGGAAAGGGAACAAAAATGTGGCCCGTGACAGAAATGAGTTTGACACCCCTCATTGAAAGGGTTACCCGGATATAAACAAAAATAGCAGGAAATATGATTTAAAAAAAAAAAAAACAAAACATCAATTATGAATGAATATTTTAAAAATGTGCTTGTTTTAATTGTATTTTAGAAACGTTAACAGTGTTGATCAATTACGAGTAATGATTTTAATTTAATTTTGACTAATTTTCACGCAAAATAATAAACAGAATTGGAAAAATGCTCTTTGTAAGTGCGAAGCCCGCCCAAAATATTCCGTGACCAACAAAAATCCGCCTTTCGTCCCGCACAGAACTTTTACAAGGAGATCGACCGAGAGGAGATGTATATCAGGTCAGCGCTTGCTTCCTTCCTCGAGAGACCGAGTAAGTTACCAGAGCACTTTTATTTTATATTTTTTCCCTTCAATCAGGTATTTGTACAAGCTGTGCGACCTCCACAAGGAGTGCGACAACTACACGGAGGCGGCGTACACGCTGCTGCTGCACGCTAAGCTGCTGAAGGTACAGTCACGACGGTCGTGCAATCTGGTACTGTACGCTTTGACGGCAAAACCGAACCGCGTCCTCCTTTTGTCCTTCTCGAGTGGTCGGACGAGCCGTGCGCCGCCCACCTGACCCAGCGTGACGGCTACCAGGCCACCACTCAGGGCCAGCTCAAGGATCAGCTCTACCAGCAGATTATCAATTACTTTGACAAGGGCAAGGTATACTGCACATTTGATCTTCATGCACCACGTGGGATCTGTCCTCAGTTTGGATGACTTTATCCTAATAGCGTCTTTTTGCCTACTTTTATTTGTTTCCAGATGTGGGAGGAGGCCATCATCTTGGGGAAGGAACTAGCCGAGCAGTACGAGAATGAAATGTTCGACTTTGAGCAGCTCAGCGCATCCCTGGTACGTCTCTCCTTCATAAGAAGGCATAATTAAGAAACAAACCCGACTAACAAACGCTCCGACGTCACGGTCCGGTGCAAATGAGGATTGTAAGTTGAAATAGCATGATCTTTGCATGCTAGGTTTTTTGTTTTTTTTTTAATTTTATTTTTTTTAACATGTTGGCTTATTCGTTTACAGCGCAAGCAGGCTCAGTTCTACGAGAACATCGTCAAGGTGATCCGGCCCAAACCCGACTACTTTGCCGTGGGCTACTACGGCGTGGGCTTCCCATCCTTCCTGCGGGTGAGTAGAGCAAGTAAAGCTAACAACCGCATGGTATGTTTGTTGGCGGAGATGAGCGATATTAATTTAAGGGTGGTAAATGACGAAGACCGCCTGAGGCTGTCTGGACATCCAAATGGGATTTTTCTTTCTTAATTTTACATCTCTGCTCATTATTAGTGTATGGTGTATTTTTCCATGAGTTCTATTTAATAGAACATCATTTATTAGTCGTGCAAATGGGACAGTCAAGAGTTAAAGCGATGTTTTTTTGTGTGTTTCTAAGACAGCTAACTAGTTGAAGGCAACGTTGTTGGTACGGTTTCCCTCAGAGAGGTCATTATGAACATGAAATCATGTAAATGTTTCATCACCTCATCATAGGTTTACATATACAGTACTCAACAATCTCGTGTCATATTGATATCAGAAGGTTTTTTTTTTCACCTATTGTTCAAGTTAGTGCAAGTAGGGGTTTAATAACAAAACAAAGAAACGCTTGCAGGGTATTTAGTACAAATGATTGGAAATTTTAGTGACAAAATGATTTTCTTTTGCGGGCCGCATAAAATGATGCGGTGGGCTGTATTTGACCCCCGGGCCGCGACTTTGTCACCAGTGCTTTAACAGCACTAGACGGAAAGTTCCAGACAAACTCGAGCTCCCCGGTGGAGGTAATTCCGATGTCGCTTGTTCACGTCTGTTCATCTTAAAAGTTCTGAAGCATTAACGAAGTTCCACTTTTGTAGACCAATTTTTCTCGAATGGCGCTTTGAATCTTTTCATGTCGGCGCGGACGGCAAATTGCAGCCGTCTCATCTCGTACTTTGTTAAAAACGTCTTTTCTGATGGCTTTTTGTCTCGCTGGCGCCATTTCAGTCCTACTTCCCTCGCGCCAACTCTTTGCCCTTGACGTGGGGGCGGGGGAGGGGTTTCATCGCCACCGGTTATCCCGGTGAGGGCGCCCTCATCTGACTTCAGGGTCTCGTGTGCTGGGCCCGGTGGCCTCGTAGTCGTAAAGTCATCAAATTGACAAGATGTGACAATAAAGTTACATGAATGGAAAAAACATAAAGTTCAGAAAATGAAGTCGTACTATTTTGAAAATAAAGATGCAAAGTAGTGAGAATGGTTATCAAGATACAAGAATAAAGATGTAAATTAAACGAGAGTTGTGAGGTTACTTTCAAGAGAAAATTACTCATTTCTTAATATTCCTTGCGTGAAAAAAACACTTTTTTTTACAATAGTGTTCCCTTCTTTTTCTCATTGTGGTTACAAGAGTATTTTATTCTTGTAGGATTGCTGTTTTATCCATCCATTCTTCTAAACCGCTTATCCTCATGAGGGTCGCGGGAGTGTTGAAGTCAATCCTGGCTATCATTGGGGAGGAAGCAACAGCCAATCGCTGGCCACATAGAAACAAAAAAAAAATAAAAAACAAACATTTGCACTCGCAATCACACCGAGGAAGGATTTTAGAGTCTCCAATGAATGTTGGATGTTGGAGGAAACTGAAGTACCCGGGGAAAAGCCAAGCAGGGACGGGAGAACATGCAAACTCCACACAGGGGGGACTGGGATTTGAACCCTGGTCCTCAGAACTGTGAGGCCAAATGCTCTACATTTGCTCCACCGTGCCGCCGTTACGGCTTTATTGATGTTCAATTATTTTTTCCTGATGGCGTATTCTGTTATTCTGAGAGAGAAAAAAAAATCAGATTCTTGTCATATTTTGCATTAAGATGCCAGAAGATGGCGGCAAAGGCTCACTTTTTATTCTAAGTGAAGCTCCTCAACTCAATTGAAATTGTTTGATTGACAACAAGATGCCACCAGGTGGCGCAAAAACAGCAAAACTTGCAGAATAGGTTCAAAAAGGTGAATATTCAAATGCCGAACTGTGTAGCGGTGGCGGTAAGTTGACTGGCCTTCCTTTTTTTTCCCCTGATTATTCTTTTCTTTTCTTTTTCTTTTTCTTTTCCCCCCGCGGTGGCACATTCCATTGTCATGAAAATGAGCTTCATGACATCGAGATGACTTTGATTCTCAGCTGTAAGGTTAATTTGCTATAAAAGCGGAAACGCGGCAAAAGATTGTAGCGTTGTACTTTTCAATCAGCGTCGGTGTTTTTTTTTTTTTAATTTCACGACATATCTTTCATAGCCAACGTGGCCCTGAGCACGACGGGCTTTCTTTTTGTTCATTGGGGAATGCGCTGTGCGTGCGTTATCGTGCAACAGGGAACTAAATCATTTTAATGCTGATTTGATCAATTAATTCTGAGTGTTTTGTGATTATTTTTTTTTTTACCAATTCATTTTATTGTTTATTTTTTTGGGGTGGCTTCTGATAAAAGTCTTCCTATTCAAAAATGTGATTAGCATCTTTAGAAATTATGTTGACACATGAAGGGAAAAATATTTACAAGTCTGGAACGTACCGTCCATTCATTCCGTTTTCTGGGATGCTTATCCTCACCAGGGTTGCAGGAGTGCCAGAACCTATTCCAGGAGGGGGCGGGGTACACCCTGAATTGGTTGCCAGCCAATCATGGGGCACAATGGAGACACCAAAGGATATCACTTGGGTGTTTTTTTTTTCCTTTAGATTCTGAATGGTAACAGCCAGTAATTCAAATCGCACAGCGGTAAATTGAAATGATTTTTAGAAGGAAATTCAGAGGAGCGGTAGATCAAATCAAATGAAAATTCCCCATCTAAAAAGAAGGAATGTCACACATCCAGAGAGAAAACAAAGGAAAACATATTACTCGCCTTTACAATATTCATTTGTTTCTTTGGAAAATGGATGGATTCTAAATATAAGCGGGGGGGATTCGTTAAAATGTGAAATTGTATTTTTGTGGGGAGGGAGGATTATGCAAATGTATTTACAAAGTAAATAATATAAAAAAAAAAAGTCCCTCGGCTGTGTGCCCGCCCAGAACAAAATGTTCATCTACCGCGGCAAGGAGTACGAGCGCTGGGAGGACTTTGAGGCGCGACTCCTCACGCAGTTCCCCAACGCCGAGAAGATGAAGACCACCACGCCGCCCAGCGACGACGTCAAGAACTCACACGGACAGTGTATCCTCAAATCCTGCCACTGACACCTTTTGTGTTGTATTCACTTTTTTTTTTTTTGGGGGGGGGTTTTGCGACATTCCTTGACGTGTCCACGTAAAGACGTCCAGTGTTTCACGGTGAAGCCCATCCTGGATTTACCCGCCAAGTTCCAGAACAAACCCGTTGCTGAACAAATCCTCAGGTAATTTATTTTTATTTTATTTATTTTTTTATATATCTTGAGCAATCTGGCACTGAGTCCAAAACTGTCAGTAACAAGTAATACCCCAAATTTACTGTACAGCAGGAGTACTTTCCAGATTTGTTATTTTGCCAATATCCATTCCGATGGGTCCTGCGTTGATGTAGTGACCCGAACACAAACGCACTGCTTGAAGGTCTGGACTTTGTGACATCACCTTGGCGCGAGTGCACGCTCATCGCTGAAGCGTATAAATTCCCTTGAATATGCATCAGCGGGCATAATTAAAAGGGGATGTTTACCCGCGGCAACCCTTTATGCAAATACACCTGGGCGACCGCTTTTATCGCACGGCTACAGGCCCGCCGACCTCTTCGGTCGCCTTATTTGCACGCCGCGACCGATTAGCGGACGCGTGCGCCGACCCTGCCGTCGGTCACTGCAGTGGGCAACTATTGAAAAGCGGCCGCCTACTCTCGAGTCTTTGTCCGAATGCAAATTTGCCTCATTAATAATCTGTTTATTAGATCAAGAAGTTCACGCTGCGCTTTTCCCTTTCATTCGGGTTCCTTATCAAGTGGATGAAATTATCAGCGTCTTATCGTTTGAAATTGTCATTTTTCCCTTCTCTCTTTCTATCTCAAAGCTTTTACACAGTAAATGAAGTCCACAAATTCCAGTATTCACGGCCAGTGAGGAAAGGCGAGAAGGACCCAGACAACGAGTTTGCTGTAAGTCACTGATTCGCTTCCAGTTTAAAACAATACTGCATGATGATATGATTTATTTTTCATTTTTTTATCCAGTCTGGCAAGAAGGTCAAAAATGTATTTGCCACAAACCACATCGAGTAGCACCTTCAACTAAAGTGCTTGTTGAGGGCTTTCCGGAGCTGTCACTATCCTCTCATTCGGCGCTCGTCATCGTTTGAAACCTGCAATCGGCATCCCGTATGTTTTGTTTTTGCGTTCAGAACATGTGGATCGAGCGGACCACGTACTCGACGGCCTACAAGCTGCCGGGCATCCTGCGCTGGTTCGAAGTCAAGTCCATGTGCACCGTGAGTAGCGGGAAGTCCCGAGCGCCGAAGACGGCCGCATCAAATGCATGGGAAGACGCGGGATACGTCGCCTCGCTGTCAGAGGAATCGATTCCGCCGGCAATTTTTTTTTTTTTTAGCGAGTGGAGCTCGAGATGTAGCGCAACCAAAAAACGTTGTTTCTTTTGCAATCCGCCCTTTATTTTTGTGAACGTAGAGAAACTAAGAAGCACTATTAAATAAAACGCCCAAAACATTTTGAAAATGTGAAATTGAACCTACTTAGAATTTTGTTTATTTGTATAAAATGGAACAACTGAGGTGAAAGTAAGTATTAAAAAAAAAAAAAAATGTGCCGTAGGATGAAATCAGCCCGCTGGAGAACGCCATGGAAACCATGCAGCTGGCCAACGACAAGATCAGCAGTATGGTGCAGAAGCACCTCACTGACCCCCACCTTCCCATCAACCCCCTTTCCATGCTGCTCAACGGCATCGTGGACCCCGCCGTCATGGGGGGCTTCGCCAACTACGAGAAGGTAAGCGCGGACACCCCCACGTCCTGCGTCGTCCCGATCGGGAAATTATGACTTGAGAGCCGATCATCAAAAATTGCCAATTATCAGACGAGCCAATCACGCCAATCAAAGTCTCATTTTTGCGTATCAGTAATGGAATGAAAACATTGAAACTAGCGAGCAATCAAACTTGTGTACGTTCTTGGTCGGAAATGATGTAAAACGCCACCTCTTCACTCAGTTCGCGGGAGCCGTGCGGAATTGCGTCGCCTCAAGATTGAAAGTCTTGTGTTGTGTTTATTCGACTGGCCTTGATACATTTGATTAATACATTTGATTGTCTTGTTAAAAATGGATCACTCTTAATTATTTTTTTTTCAAATAAAATCTTTAATTTAAAAAAAAAAAAAATTGATCGCTGTACTGCTTCATTGCAGAATGAACCAGTCAGCCACGAACGTTAGCTCGCATGCAGATTCTACAGGTCTTGGTTGTACTTAATCCATCAGTCGTGGACCTTTTGGACCTTTGGAAAAGAAAACTGAGCATTGTGTGTGTGTGTGTGTGTGTGTGTACCTCCTGCGCAGGCCTTCTTCAATGACAAATACACGCACGAGCACCCGGAAGACCAGGACAAGATCGACAAGCTGAAGGACCTCATCGCCTGGCAGGTGAGACTCGGAACCACCCGCTGGGAAACTTGCTGGGCACCAACACAAGTTATAAAGTTACAAACTTGTTTTTTTTTTTTGGTTTGTTTTTGTCAGCTTTCTACTGAGCAAACCTTGTTGTTGTCTTATTTGGGGGGGGGGGGGTTTGGGGTGTAAAATTTGTAAAAGTACAATTCGATGAAATTCCTAATGCCCGACCATTGTTTAATAAAATAATTAAATTATTTGATAAAATAAATTTTCAGATGAAAGAACATTTTTTCAGGAGAAAACCAATATCAGTTGGTGAAAATAAATAAAGCTTGAAATGCTAAAGTCATTTGTAATGGATGAAAATTAACGATTGAATGGTTTTTCAAATATATCTTTGTTGCATGCATTTAACTGGATGGCAACAATATATAAAATCTTACAACACATTTTAAAAATGAAATGCAGTACCTGAAAACGTCAGCCAAGGGAAGGCTCGCATCTCAAAACGCTTGCAAGTCAAGGCACTTTTATCTCAAGGCATTATTTTGTCAACAAAGTCTCCTCAGAAATATTTGTGCCAAAGTAACTTTACATTTTCTCCATATTTTAGTCAGAAAGTAGCGTTTTGGTGAAACCGGCCAATACTTTACTGCTGATATCTAAAGAAGGAAGAAAGCTACAAACTTTTTTTTGCTGGTGAAAGAAGCAAGTAAGGGTATTCTTTTTGCTAGTTTTGATTTGGTGCCCACGGTGGCTCAGCTGGAAAGCGATGGGCTCACAGTTCTGAGATCCTGGGTTCAATCCCGGACACGCCTGTGTGGCGTTTGCATGTTCTCCCCGTGCCTGCGTGGCTTTCCTCCAGACACTCCGGTTTCCTCCCACATCCCAAAAACATGCAACATTAATTGGATGCTGTAAATTGCCCCGTCGGTGGGTGTGATTGTTTGTCTCCGTGTGCCCTGCGATTGGCTGGCAACCAGTTCAGGGTGTACCCCGCCACCTGCCCGTTGACAGCCGGGATAGGCTCCAGCACTCCCGTAACCCTTGTGAGGATAGGCGGCTCAGAAAATGGTTGGCTGATTTGGTGCCTGTGTCGTCAGAGAAGAGGATATTTTGTGGGTCTTGAAAGGTCCGTCACTCCACGCTTTGTTGTGCACCCCCCCCCCCCCCCCCCCGGCGGTCCCCAATTTGCTAATTCAGCGCCGTGGACAAATTTGGCCGTCGCGTTGCAGAGGCTCTTCAACCTCCGGCGAGGCAGCACGACGCTGTACACAAATAGCCTGCGCATATATGTGCGCACGATCGCGTTGCCATGCCGCCGCCGGGCCGCCCGCAATCATCCTCCATCGTGATCGGTCGGCCTCTGTTAAAAAAAAAAAAAAAAAAAAGAAGAATGCCGACGGGTAGCCCGGGAGACGGAAATCCTGCCGCACGACTCCGCGTCTCCCGCTTCTCGCGCCGCCTCCGCAGCGTATTTGGCAGCGGCGTCCTTCCGAAGACTCGCTTTCTGGCGGAAGTCGCCGTCCTCAGAAGATGAGGGTGGGGGGTGAGGATGAGGATGAGGATGATGAAGGCGCAGACACTGGGGAAATCCCCCAGCTGGTTTGTTTATCTGAGCTCAGCAAAGTTCGGTTTCAATGTTGGATGTCTTTATTTATGTATGCATATTGGTAAAATAGAGAAAAAGTTGAAAAACAATTGCTTGGCTCAAAGATATACTTCAGGGATAATTCCAATTTCAGGAAAAAATACATTGGATGAAAATTTTGCAATCTGCATTTTAGGTAAAATGAGTGAGGTTTGAATTAGTTCATTTTGAAAATAGTTTGATTAAAATGATTTTTTTCAAGTGCCATATGAGTTACCATTTTTAATAATTCCAGAAAACTTCAGAAAAGTATTCAAAATTTTCAGGGAAAAAAAAGGAATAATTAAAGATTTTTTGCAACTATTTTTGTTCATTTTGAGGCCAATAAGCAATTTGTAAAACAGATAAAATAGGACAAGTTTTGAGATTGGGGATAAAAATACTTTGTAACGTTTTAAAACGTGTGGATATGTTTGAGTTTCAGGGGGCTTTTTCTTTTTTAGAGACTCCTTTTGTGAATTGCAATGAAAATACTAAAAGTGAAGTGATGTGAAGACGGCGGGATGATGATTGATGATTGTCGATGGGTTGCGGCAGATCCCGCACTTGGCCGAGGGCGTGCGCATCCACGGCGAGAAGGTGACGGAGGCGCTGAGGCCTTTCCACGAGCGCTTGGAGGCCTGCTTCAGGCAGCTCAGGGAGAAGGTGGAGAAACAGTACGGCGTCAAGACGCTGGTGAGACTTTGCAAAAAATTGGGAACATCATTATTAGTCCTATTTTGGTGTGAAGGTGGAAAGTGCACAGGAATAGACTCAAATGGCCTCCGTCAAAACTGAGATATATTTACATTGCTATCCTGTACATGATAAAAACACAAAAGGGCAACAGCGCCATCATCAGGCAGAGAAGGACAACAGCGCAGCAAAATTATCCAAGGGTATTTTTTTTATTTGAGAAACGCTCATGTACAAACGTGCTGATATTTTAATAATATAAATACTATAGTATTTCAACACTATGGTCAGTTAGTACTTGGTAAATCATAAATTTGAATGCCTTTTTGAAAGCCTCTGGAAATAAAAGTCTCCACTGTCATCTTTTCCTTTCAAGTATGAAAAGCCAAACAAAATTCAAACTAACTTTTTTTTTTTTCTTTCTTTCCCGTCCGTGCGACTCGTCGTCTTCGCGCTTCCCAGCCGGCGGCGGACGAGCGTCGCGGTCCTCGTCCTCACTCCATGATTCGTTCCTTCACGATGCCGTCGTCGCAGCGGCCGCTGTCGGTGGCCTCCGTCACCTCCGTCTCCTCGGACAACTCGCCCTCCAGGCCCGGATCGGACGGGTAAGAAGTTCTGAAGTGAAAAGTGGAAAGTTGCATGGCTGCCTGATTATTAAAAACTGGTGGAAAAAAAAAAAAAATCACTCCAATTTGGCCAGGAGAAAACGTTGCATTTTTGTGACCGCGCTAGTAACTTTGGAATGAATTAAAATGTAATTAATCCATTCCACCCTCCCCTCCCCAAAAAAAGAAATGGAATTTTGAAAAGGAAAATATTGATTATTGTACTTTATGGATTATAATAAATACCCCACGAATAAAATCATTGCTAGTTTCTTCTGTTGGCCACAGGGAGGCAGTATAAAGCTCTCTTGAAGACAAACTGTGGCTCAGTATAACAATCTAAATAAATAAAAGAAAGGACTTGTAAAAGAGTGCATAAAAAGGATTGCTCGGAGAATCTTGTCCGTGATGCTCTCTTTTGCGTTTTCGCAGTTTCGCCCTGGAGCCGCTGCTACCTAAGAAGCTGCACACCAAGTCCCAGGACAAGCTGGACCGCGACGAGCCCGAGCGCGACCGCCGGGACAAGAAGAAGGAGAAGCGCAACAGCAAGCACCAGGAGATCTTCGACAAGGAGATGAAGACCACCGAGATCCCGCTGCAACCCGCCGAGGCCGTCATACTCTCCGAGACGGTATTGAGCCTCCTTGTTTGGCTTCGATCGCTTCTTACGTGGTGCGCAGGTCAAATGTAAGAGCGGTCCAAAGACGCTCAATGTCATTCTTTCATCCAGAAATTTGAACCCTCAGTACCTAGGTACAAAAATTTGAGGCTTCAAAAATGAATCCCAGGTCACATCGTGGCTTTTCTTTTTGATGTGCATGCACTCGTGGCTGGCAACGAGGCACTCTAAAGTAACCACGGACAAGTAAGAGATGACTTTACAGGGTCTTTGAAGAGCCATTTCGAAGCGCCAGGTGGTTTTTTTTTTTTTTGTTTGTTTGTGAAAACGGATCAGAACCTGAGTAACAATCGCATCTTGCAGATCAGCCCGCTGCGGCCTCAGAGGCCGAGGAGTCAGGTCCTCGGTCAGATCGCGGGAGACCGCCGGCTCTCCGTGTCGCCGGGACCGCCGCCCGCCACCTCGGCGACCAACTCGTCCTCGCCGGGGCCGCCGCCCATCACGCCCCGCAGCAAACTCTCCTTCAACCTGCACGCCGTTTCCAGTGAGTCGGATTTCTGTATTTATGGAATATTTATTTTAAATGTACCTTTAATTGAAACGATCCAATTATTTCCCATCGCAAAATAATTATTGTACAAATATTTTTGTAAAATAAAATTGGTTTATAATTAGAACTAATAAATTATGCTCATTTTAGTTATTTAATTTGTAATGTACAGACTATTTAGCGTTATTTGATATCACATGATGTTATCATGTGATATTTTACTTAAATAATTATTGTACATTTAGAACATACTTTGAATTCAACGGTTAGCCAATTAATTAGTTAAATCATAAACTAGAAATGCTTTATTTGACATATTTTTTCCATCTTGAGTGAAATACATTATTTGGATAATTTCATGGTCATCCGTATTATTTACAATTATTTAAGAAGAGTATATTTAACTTGCACTTTTTTGTATCATTTACAAGAATAGAAGTAACCCCTTATTTGAGATAAATGAGCCATGATTGAAACAAAAAGAGAGAAATTGGTAATAACGATGATGAAAAGTTGTGATGGTCCGCCAAGTTGCCATGTTTGAAGATGAGCGCGGCGCTTGTGGTCAGATCTGGAGCTGAACGGGATCGGCTGCCCCGACAAGGTGGAAGTCCCGCCCCCTCTCCCCGTCAAAGGCAGCACGGCCGACTACGGCAACCTGCTGGATAGCCAAGACCCGAGCGCGCCCGCCTCCGCCGCCGCCGCCACGCCGCCGCCGCATCAACGGGTGCGTACGCCGAGTTCCGTCGCAAAAGCCGACGTCCCCCTTTGAGAAGAGACTTTTCTCTTTTTTTGTCTTAGCTATTTTGTCTTATTTTGAAATTAATATATCAAGGAAATAAAAGGCTAATTTTGGAGAAAATTGCTAAATTGTATTTTGCAAGTGTTGCTGATTATCGCAATGTCCGGCCTATAAACTGCGATTATTTTTATTGAGCTTTTAGGGCTGCAAACTTAACAGTTTTTCTTGTTTTTCCGATGAATTGGATTAAAAAAACTTTTTTTTTGTTTTTCAATTTCCATCCCTTTGTTTAAAATTGCTAATGCAAAGAATGCACATAAAGTGATTATGTAACAAACGCTGTTTTTAAATGTCTGAAGACAAAACAGCAATGGTGAAGGAGGACAAAAAAAAAATCGGAAATTGGCAGAAATTTCAAGTATTATGACAAAGTTTAACAAGACCTTTTAAAGCTTAATTGTTCTAAAAAATAATAATAATTAAGTTGTCTAAATGTGTGGGGTTTTTTTTTTTTTTGCTGTGTAGCATTTACCGCCGCCGCTCCCCAGCAAGACGCCGCCGCCGCCGCCTCCCAAGACCACCAGGAAGCAGGCGTCCGTCGATTCGGGAATCGTACAGTAAGCGCAAAGACGCGGATGACTGAGACGACCCCAAAAATGGCGACTGCCCCCCACCCCCAACACACACACACAAAGACACCCACATTCCGAGCGCTCCCGACCCACGTTGACAAGATGAATACCTCATTGCGGTCCTTTTCACTTTTTACCCTTGAAGTCGTCAAGACATGATGAATCGAAATGTCCCGCTATGTATGTACAGAGGTTTGTATATAGGATTTTATTATTTTTGTTTTGTACGTGGTTGTTTGTATTTACGCATAATTAGCTCACACCAGGCATTATTTACAATACAAGCAACAACATCCCCCCCCCCCCCCCAAAAAAAAAAATAGGCTGTCGAGTGACTTTTACTGGGGAGACGTGTGGCGTGCACAAAGCGACTGACTAAACGTGCGCGTGATTTTTAAATATGAAGTGCTCCAAATTCACTACTGACACCACTTTTGAATAAACATTCACTGTGTATGCATTATTCAAGCAAAACGTCTGCTGCCTCCTCATTTTTATTTTTTTTTTTGCCACTGAATAAGGGTAAGTACAAACATTTTTCCAGATCTTTCTTTTTTTTTTCAAAGCCAATATTATTGGTTTTTTTTTACTATTACTCATGGAAAAAATTATTTAAACAATTTTTGCATAGAGTTGTAATATGAAGATTTTTTTTCATTTTGATTATTTTAGTAAAACTTCTCAAATACGCTCGTCCACTTAAATTGCTTGGAATGTGTACTGTGTGGTGTCGATCAACGAGCTGTTTTTTCCAACTGAACAAATGTACTAGATTTAAAAAAAATTAAAAAAAAAAAACTGTTTGAGCCTCTCTAAGATGGACATTTTTAGCATTGAATTCAGCGATTATATCGCGTACCACTAGAGGGAGCCTGAGTGCCACAAGCGCTACTCCGACAACAGAACTAAAAGGTCATGTCTTCATTCAACTGGGCAAATATTGCATGATGATGCAAATTTTGTTTTGAGCGGTGATTGGGCGTCTTGATGTGAAAGTATCGGGTCGTCGTCGTTAGACTGATTCAGTGGAACTCGTTACTTCGTGTCGCTGCACTTTTAGACGTCATATTTTACCGTAACATCATCAGCGTTTCCGTGTCGTGACCATTAAAAGATAGATAGATAGATAAAAATGAAATTATACATGATGTTAAGTTGTATTTTCCTTGTTTGCCATTTACCCTTAAGATAGAATTTATGAAATGAGTAAAAAGCAGCATTGTGTGAATGTATTAATTGTTTTCTTTTATCGTGGCCTAATTGTAATCGGTTTGTTGCTGTAAACAAATACCAAATCTGAGGCAGAAAAATATTTCCAAATATATTTCACAACTTTTCGTTATATTTATATAGTTTAGTGTTTTAAGTAAGATTTACTTCAAATACAACAAGGATTTTTTTTTTTTTTATTTTCATTAACTTTTGATCGCGGTCTAGTTGCATCTGTGCTGAAAATATCACAAATAAAACAGAAGCAAATCCAATTTGTCCAATGTGTACGTGTCATATAAGAGCATTTTGTAATATTTCGTGTCTTTCTTTGGCTTATCTAATGACGTTGTCTCCAGTTTGGCGCCCTTCTTTTTCTTTCTTTTTTTTTTTTTTTGAAGTATAAAGTATAAAGTGATGCCCCCTGTGCTAATGCGAGATGGTATCGGTGCTCATTGAAAGGCAGATTGGGCTCGACTGAAAAGGAGGTGTGACCGACCCCCTCCCGATAACAAAAAAAAAAAAAAATCATTCTCTCGGGGGGCTCCACCTGGCCCCTTGCCCATAAATACGCCTCCCTCGCCGGGTTGCAAGTTCATTTGAGTTCGGAGCGCTTCCATTTTTTTTTTTTTTTTTTGTTTTGTTTTGTGTGTGTGGATTATGAACGCCTTTGGAGCGCAGCAAGCCTCCAGCCAGCAGCAGAGCGGCGGGGGCGGCGGTTGCCACCCGGCACACGAGCTCCTGGACATGGCTGTGTACTGTGACAACTTCGGCATCTACCAGCACCAGAACCTCCACCACCGCCTCCATCACCCCCAGAGACCCCCCAACCACTCCTCCGGCTACGGCCTGAGCGACTACGCCGCCCCGCCCACCAACCCCTACCTGTGGCTCAACAACTCCCCCGCCTCGCCCTACCTGGCCGCCGCCTGCTCCGGGGGAAGCGGCGGCGGCGGCCGGCGGCGGCGGCGGCGGCCCCGGCTCCACCTACCTGCAATCGGCCGGCGGGCAACGGCAGCTCCTGGCGGCGCCGGGCGGGCTGGGAGGCGCCGACCTGGGCTGGTTGTCCATCTCCAGCCAGCAGGACCTCTTCAAGATGGTTCGGCCTCCGTACTCGTACTCGGCGTTGATCGCCATGGCCATCCAGAACGCGCAGGACAAGAAGTTGACCCTCAGTCAGATCTACCAGTACGTGGCCGAAAACTTTCCATTTTACAAGAAGAGCAAAGCCGGCTGGCAGAACTCCATCCGGCACAATTTGTCCCTCAACGACTGCTTCAAGAAGGTGGCCCGGGACGAGGACGACCCCGGTGAGTGCCGCTCGCTGGGACGCGTTCATTTAAACGTCAAAAAGTTTCCATAAGATACATTTAGACATTAAAATTCACAAGCGTATATAATACGCTCGTTTTGTAATAGAGTTCCGCAAGAGCGCCCGCAGCTAATTCGAAAACGAAAGTAGCGATTTTTTTTTTTTTTTTTTTCAATATGTAAATATGTTTTTGCTGACTTTTCTCCTACTAGGTAAGGGCAACTACTGGACGCTGGACCCCAACTGCGAGAAAATGTTCGATAACGGCAACTTTCGGCGCAAGCGGAAGAGACGAGCCGACATCAGCGCCGCGGCCGAGAAGCCCGACCCGAACCCGCACCACAAGCTCTCCGACACGGCCAGCCTGCTGAGCTCGTCCCCGCTCAGCCTGCGCGCTTCGCCGGTCTCCACCGAGCAGCGCTCGTCGCCGCTCAACTCGGCCGAGCACAGTCCGTGCTTCGCCGGCTTCGTGGCAGGCGTGAACACGCTGTTGGCGACCGGGGCCGAGGCCTCCCCCAGGGCCCCGGAGCGGGACTTGGCCGCAGAGTTGTCCCAAGGCCGGGAGGGCGCGTCGGGACTGGGCTCCTACTCGCCCTCCTTCCTTTCCGACAGCAGAATGAACTACTACAACCTCAGCAATCACTTCACTGTCAACAACTTCATTTACGCCCGGGAAGGAACTGAAGTTTGATATGGATTCATCGAGTAATATGATTATAATTTATCTGCCATTTTAAGTAGCCGACTGTATGTGTGTGTGTGTATATATATATATATATATATATATATATATATATATATATAATTTTGTGTTGTTTAAAAAAAAAAAAAAAAAAAGTCCCAACGGTACTGAAAAGTCACCACTTGAATTGAATCACTTGTCCTGTTGTGGGAGAAAAATGTACAGAAATTATTTTCATAAGAAATGTCAAGCCTTTGTTATTTAAACTCACATGGACGTTTTGAATGATTAATAGTAATAAAAACTTGGAATATATGCTTCCAAATGTTGTTTTTGTTTCCCCAATTCATATTTTTGTGTGAGTTCAATCTAGAGTTGCAATGAAATATTTTGTAATTGTTTAATCGCTCTCAAAAACCGTACATTTCAAATTGATATTGCAGAAAATCCACAAAGCTGATTATGACTGAGTTACTAGTTTGGTGCATAGCATGTCATAAATAAGGGAAACATGTTAAAAATTGTTTGATCAAGAGAAAGTCAATCGTTGTTAATGTTTTATTAGTTATGGACCACAGAAATTTGGAAATATTGAATTGTTGAGATGCAGAAATTGTGAGAACTTGGACACTTTTGAGTTAATGATTGCTGATGAAAATCATTTTGGTTGAATTTAATCACCGATTACTTGTCAGTGAATTGTTGGCAGCCCCCCCCCCCAAAGAAAAAAAAAAAATTGGCTGCAAATCGCCAAAGTGTAAAAACGCAGCCATTTTCCGCCTGTCACCCCCAATCGGGCCTTTGCGGTTCACAAGTTCAGCTTTTTTGTCCCCGGGCCCGTTTTGACGAGGACCTGTCGGGAATATCAGCACCTGTCCCTCACCCGGGCCGTTCCTGAACGCCACGCACGAGGCCCGCTTTACGTCTAGAGCGTCCGACAACGCGGAATGAAAGTCCCGCAAAGTGGACGAAACGCGATAATTGAGTCCAGTGAGGCGCTGCGTGAAGAACAGAATGAATTGGCGAGTACAATGGAGCCTTGGCATCGGGTGCGCCCCCCTCCCGGGCGCCGATGAAAATGTTGCCATCTGAAGATGTGGGAACAAACCGCCGAGGGCCTCGCCCCCGCCCGCCCCGGGGACACCTTTTGTGCCATTATCTGGGAACAAAGCGCAATTTTGGTGGTACGGCATTCCGAAGTTCGCAGCTAGAAAGTGCCGACGTGCGTCTTCGTCCCACTTAAATGCTCCTGTTAAGGGAAAATAAAAATCTTTTGTATGTTTGACACGCTACGGAGACAACAACGCTGCTAAATTGGAATGATTTAAAAAAAAAAAAAATCACAAGGATACAAAGTAAATCTTCAAAGTTGTGAAAAATCAAGCCGTCGTCTCCGCTGTCAAATGTGGGCGTGTCCGCTTAAATGGGCCGTGACCACGCCCCTTTCACCTATTAACGAATGCAAGTACTTCGACCACGCAAAGCGGATGTTAAATTGTCTTTGCGACAACAAGGCGCCGGTTTTCAATTGATGATATTGCAAATCGATACGACTGTCGCGGGTATTTCGGAGCGATCGTCTTTAAAGGCCCCGACCGGCATCTCGCGCGGCGGCTCGGAGACACGATGACAGCTCCGGGCCAGCCGATACCCGTTTCACGTAATACGCGTGACATACTTTGTGTAAGCGCGACCGCAGGGGAGGAGAATGCCCATCAGTGCGCGTGACCCGATTGGGTTTCAAGCGAGCCTCGGAAAATGAATCAAAGGACGGGTTTTGTTTTTTTGTTTTGTTTTTTTTTTTGTCTTTATATAAACGTCTGTATGTATTTTTGTACCTTAAATCGTGTAACTCGACTAGATTGGAAAAAGTATTTTGCCACCCGCCTTGACTCGGATCAGATCTGAAGCTACATCCCCTTCTTTTCTACGACATCGATCCACGCTTTGTGGAGGGGGGGGGGGTCTCGTGCCGATTTTGGACGATTTTGCCGTGCACTCCAATCCGCCCACGCGGCGTTCTGTTGGGTCGGTGTCAGGGTCGTGCTCGTCTACAGCAAAGTCTCTCAACTTTGTGGAAGCGGTTCTTTCCTTTTCAATATGTCTGTGCACCAGTGCACAAAGCAAGGTCCATAAAGACATGGATGATAAAGAGCTTAGTGTGGATTAAAATATTATAACTTCAATCGAAAAGAAAAAAACCAAAACAATCCTTTCGTGGTTTTTCAGTTTGAGGTTTGGTTGGGGGGCGCCCGAGTGATGACGCTTGGGGGGTTGTTTCTGCGGTGATAGCGCACAGCTTGAAGCACCCACGCGCTGTCATTACCTGCTCCTCGCAGACAGGAAGTGGTGACAGATGACACAGGAAGTGACTGCCCGCAGAAGAGGGGGCGGGGGGGGGTGTCGCTTTGTGGTCTTAGCCGGAAATCTGGGGGAACTTGGAGTGGGGTGCTTGACAATTTGGGATTTCTCCTGCTACTGTGCTGCTTGCTGCACTAAGTGTGCGAATGTGATAGTCCCCCCCCCCCCCAGGATAGCCCCCACCCCAAATCACACACACCATCAAAACAACACTCCCCCCCGGGCCCTAATGAGACCCCCAACGTGCTGCTCTATTATGCCGGATGCATACCAATAAAAAGACAGCAGAGGATAGACCGACCGAGGCTCAGAGACGTGACCCCCCCCACCCCACCCCCACCCACCAACCTGCGCCAATTTGGGGTTTCCAAACTTTTCTTCTGAGGGCCCCATACAAAAAAAAAAAAAAAAAAAAATCAAAGGACGCAAGGCCTACAAAGATAATTGTTAGGAAAGTCATCTTACCTTAATGCTAACAATGCAAAACGCCATAGACTGGCTAATGAAACTAGCATCGATGTTCAATATGTGAACATGATCAATGGACAGATTAATATAGAAATACGGACAGGAATGTATTATTTATCCGAAAAAGAAAATCCCCCAAAATTAGTACTGCAGTTTACTGAGGAGTTGCGACCATCTCAGTATATTGCAATACGTGGCTATAAAATTGCATTAATTGTGATGCACATAATTCTTTACATTGTAGTGAAGTGCATAATTACATAGCAGAATTTTCCTTATTAAAAAAAAATGATATTTTTTACATGCCCTGAAACGGATTAATGGCATTTCTGTTCATTTCCACGGCGAACGATCATTTGACATGAAAACTGTTTTGGGTTGCGGGCGTGATCACGAAACCAGTTTTTGCTGTAATGTAAAAAAACAAAACAAAAACAAAAGATCAAACGCAGTCTTTGCAGTAAAGGGTCCCGATCAACGCGTGACTTTGGGTCCAAGTGAGCCGCCGATGATCTGGGGGGCCTCAAGGTCCTAAATGAGAACCTTTCAACAGATCCCCTCCCCCGTCTTTAAAAGGATCTTTCTGTCTCCGCCCCCTAATCCTCGAGTCCACTTCAAGGCCTCCGACACACTTGTGGCCCACCTGGAGAACGGGGGGTGCGGGGGGGGTGGACTTGTGTGTGCGTGCAAGGCTTTCAGACGGCCTGTTTAGAGACCTTTCCGTCACGATGTCACAAAAGACGATCAAGAAAATCTCCCAAAACAACAAAATTTTTCTCCGTTTTTTGAGCGATTGCCAAACGCGACAGAAATGACTTGAACGCAGATTTCGGAATTCGCCTTTGCACGGCGGAAGTTGAAAGCGGACGTGCAAATTCACACGTCGTTACCTTTTGACGACTGAGAGGGGGCGCTTGATGGATTGACTTTTGCCTCGCGCGGGTTCAACGACACCGCTGTGCGCTGAAATTAGCTAGCAGGCTAACCGCTATGTTTTGCAAAAAATATGGTAACGATTTACAAATGTTGGTAAATGAAAAAGAGTGAAGTACTGTTTAGTATTTTTGTGAGTTAACCCCCCACCCCACCTCCCTTGCTAGCTTGCTAGCTAGCTACTCGTTCTTATCATTATGCTGATGGCGCTTGTGTCCTGCAATTACATGACAATGTAATTGTCAAAGGGGGTGCCGGGTCTACGCCGAGATGCGGTCTGGGACTCGACTCGCCTGAGGTGTGCGGCGTCTCGTCTGCCCAGGGGTCGTGTCCCGCCCGGTGGGGCGAGCTCTTCACCGGAACCTTTCGGCGCAACCCTGACCGACAGCGGCATGACGGTGAGCGCTCACACGCACGACCACTGGCACCGCTACTAACATCCATTTTCTTTGCCGCTTATCCTCACGAGGGTCACGGGAAGTGCCTATGCCAGCTGTCAACGGGCAGGAGGCGGGGCTACACCCTAAACCGGTCGCCACCCAACCGCAGGGCACGTAGAGACGAACGGCCGCACTCACAATCACACCTATGGGCAATTGAGAGTCTCCAATTAACGTTTTTTTTTTGGGATGTGGGAGAAAACCGGAGTGCCCACCCGGAGAAAACCCACGCAGGGCACGTGCGGGGAGAACATGCAGACACCACACAGGCGGGGCCGGGATCGAACCCGGGACCTCAGAACTGTGAGGCCAACGCTTTACCAGCTGCCCCACCGCGCCGCCCCCACTACTAACATGTAGCACGCAAAAAGTATAAATACAGGTCCCGACACAGTTCAAAATATTATGTAGAAGCATTTTTTTCTCTTTCTCTTTTTCTCGGGCAGACATTTTTTCAACAGCCCGACAGAGTTATATCACCGACCCCCCCGACCCACCCCCCCCCCATCCCTCCCCCATTTCATGCGCACGGTTAACAAAAAAGTCCAACTGAAAAAGTTCATTTTAGCAAAACCTTTCCCCAACTTTTCTTTTTTTTTTTTTTCTAAACTTGTCACCCCACTTCAACAACCGGGCAGTTGCGCCCCCCCCCCCAAAAAAAAAAGAAAAAATAAAACACCTGCTTCTTCTTCTTCTTTTCCTTTCGGCTTGTCCCGAAAATAAAACACCTGCAAATGACAAAAAAAAAAAAAAAAGGGTCAAAAGGCAAATAGAAAGCAAATTCCTAAACATTTGAAGTCGACGATTCAACTTTACCATGGCCCCCCGTTTGCTGCAAAAGCCCCCCCCCCCCCCCTCCACCCCAAAAGTCAAACCCGTGACACCGTTGGGCGATCGCTGCCCGAGCTCGACCTTTGACTTCTTCTCGTCTCAAAAATCATCTCCATCTCGGCGGAGTTGGCGCACGATAAATTGAAATCTGGTCTCAAATGAGCCGAACCTCATAAAGGCAAAGAATGACTTTTTCTTTTCTTTTTTTTAATAACGCTGACAGCTAAATTGCCCGGCGTCCCATTACTTGCGTCGTGCCACTATATTTAAGCCGCAGCTTTAATGAAGAGCGCAATCCACAATAATGAGAAGGCGGGTTCGCTGGCCGCGCCCCCCCACCCCCACCCCCCCCACGCCCGCCCCACAAAACCACGTCATCGGGGTCAAGCCTGCTCGCACCCCGTCTACGGCCTGGAACGTAACTCGACTGCTTTGCCCAAATTGACTTTGGCCGTCTTTTCCAAACTCCCAAACGCTCAAATCATTGAAATGAATAAAATCCCGTTTACTTAAAAATGTAAAAAATAGAATGTTTAGGAAGAAAATATCACTATGATATTTTAGTTGCCAAAAAGATACAGAATTCATCAATTGTTGCCACATTTTTGCCTCAATTCAATTGACATTGTGCTGCTCCCTCTGGTGTGCAGCACTTGTCCACTTGGGGGCAGTAGAACGGAGAACTCGACACCAACTGATTCCTTTTTTGCAGAGGGAAAAAAAAAGATGCCTTGCGCAACTGTTTTAGCTCAAATATCAGTCGCCTAAAGCAACGTAATGTCGATGCTCGTTTCATTAGCCTGTCTATGGCGTTTTGTATTGCACGTTAGCATGAAGCTAACAGCGTTGGAGAACCCATAAGGGCAAAGCATCAAAATAAAACACATTTCAAACAAATAAATACGCTGAGCAGTCTTGCCAGAGATTTCCAATTCCGGCGTTGCTTTTCCGGAACTCCCGGGACGGTTCTTCTGGCTCCTCTGCGTCACACTTAAAGGATTTCAAGGCTTTCGTGGACCGCGGCGAGCGTCGACGTCGGCAAAGCGCCGCCGCAGTCGAGCGAGGCGTTAATATACGAGGTCAAGGGATTTATCGGAAGAGGCGGCATCGGGCCGGCGGGAGCTCGTCCGTATGTGTTACAAGCTTAGACAGCGCCGCCGTATTTCACGCCGTCACGCTCACCTGTACTTGACATTTTACGTCTGCGCGCGTTGAAGTAGCGAAGACGCGGCGGGATAAATCATGGCGGTGGGGGGGGGGGGGGGGTCGGACGTTCGCAACTCAACACGTTCCCATACAGCTCCGGTTTTATGGCCCCTCCTCGGGTTTTTGATTTCAGGACCGAGGGAAAGAGGGAGACCCGTCGGCCGGGATTATTTTCTTCTGGTTTTTTTTTGAACTTTTCGGGTCTTCCCAAAAAAAAAAAACACCCCCACCCCCTTCACCGCAAAAGCCAATATTTTTCTTCAAAAATTGTGTTTTCTAAAAATCTTTTTAAAGTATTTTGTAAATTATTTCTGGGAAAGATTCCTGTACACCGTAAATAGTGTCCCATTTTTTTCTAATAAATCAGTTTCTTCTATTAAATCTTCTTTTCACCAAATGTTTGAAAACTTTTTTTAAATTTTAAAACATAATTCACCCCCAAATAATTACTCATTAAATATTCTGACTTTATTCTTGAAAAAAACTATTTTTAAAGTATTTTGTAAATTATTTCTGGGAAAGATTACTGTATACTGTAAATTCTCTCCCATTTTTTCCCTAATAAATCATTTTTTTCGATTAAATCTTGATCTTTTCACCAAATGTTTAAAAAAAACATTTTTTAAATTTAAAAGCATAATTCACCCCCAAATAATTACTTTTTAAATTCTGACTTTATTCTTGAAAAAAAATTTAAATTTTGCATACTTAATTTAATCTGATTATATTCTCTTCATTACCACTTTTATGTTTCATGAGAAAAAAATCTTAAAATGACAACAACAACAGAGTTCTTCTCATAAAATTCTGAATCCGACTATTACTTCTGATATTACCCACTTGTACAACAAATGAGAATATTTTTAAAAGCATTGTCGTTTTCGTATCATTTTTTAAAAAACTGCAGCTTGTTTATGTCATTACAATTCTCAACAATACTACTTTTCCCATAAATAAAGCCTTAAAAATGAAACTTTTTTTTTCTCATTGAAAATAAACTCCCCATATTTTTTTCTAAAACTTTTATTTCAAGATTTTCTCCCATTTTATTTTTTAGCGGCGGTGCGGATTTCAACCCGCAGCAAACGTTTTGGCCCTCGGGCTCCCAACGCGTCCACATTTCGATGCGGCGTCCGAAAAGTCACGTCTCTAAAAGCTCGGGAGAAGAAGACAAAAAAGAAAAGAAAAGAAAAAGGGGAGAACTGGACTAAGTCCTGTCGGAATTTCCTCCCCGGGGGACCCCCGAGCGAAGTCCATCACGGCTGAAACTGGATCACTTGACACTCGCTTAAGTGACTTCAATTCCCCGGAATCCGTCGCGTCGCTTCACACGAACTTGTTGTTTGTTCTGGGGATTTGATTTTTATTATTATTATATTATTTTTTTTTACATTTTGACGACAACCCGGCGCGAGAGCGAGCCTTTCATTTGACCCATTTAAAAATAAAATAGTCATAAGGAAGGAAAACCACAATCGGGTTTTATTTATGATGAAACTTGCCTTCATTTTGTCATTTCATAAATGTTTTTTTTTATCTTCTACATTTTTATTGTACTTTATTATACAGTGTGGATGAGAAAACCACAATTATTTGGTCATTCCATTTTTTTCTGCCATTTTAATACGCTGTTTGTAAAGGAAAATCAGATTTTGTATCTTTTATTTAATATATATACTTGTGACTAAGCTGCAATAATATGAGTCATTTGTTGCAGAGGATAAAGAATTTAGATTTGTGATTACTGCAAATGGACCCTTTTGTTAGCTTGTCTACAAAGTTTGGCATTGTGCGCTAGAACTAAGGCTTCGTGCCAGCGCACAATGCGCAAAACTTTGGCCGATTGGCTTAGCGGCTAAGCTAATCGGGCAAAGTTTTCCGCATTTGTTTGCAATACTCACGTTGCGTACGTTTAGTTTGACAGTAAGCGGAAGTGGCAGGAAAGCACTCAAAGTCGAGAATGGCCCGACGTGGCGCTCGCGGCCGGGTCTGCCGCCGGACAACCAGATATCTTTTATTTCATATAGCGTGTGACTAAGCTGCAATAATATGAGTCGTTTGTTGCAGAGGATAAAGAATATAGATTTGTGATTACTGCAAATGGACCCTCGAAATATTTTTGTTAGCCCGTCTATAAAGTTTCGGATTGTGTGCTAACACTAAGGTTTAGCGCTAGCGCACAATGCACTAAAACCTTTCTCGATTAGCTTTGCGTTTGTTTGAAATACTCGAAGTCGAGAATGGGCCGCCGGAGACCGAAAGCCGAGCGGCGACCCGCTGATTTGATTTCCCAAAGGAAGGAAGGAAGGACGCAGATAAGGCTGTCTTCACCCCGCGTGTCACCTCATCACCTCGCGCCGGAGTGTCAACGACGGACGGAAGGGGCGAGCTGGATACTGGCGGGGGGGGGGTTCCAAACCGACTCGGCGCACTTAGCGTACGAGCAGCCGGAGCCGAGACGCGGGGAGGGGGTCGCAGTCGCTCAGCCCCGGGTGACATTCGGGTCTCCGCCTCGGCCCCTCCATTGTCACGGGGCCCGTCGCTTCATCCGCCGCGCTTCCTGCCGCCGCATTCTTCCTCCCTCCATTAAGCGCCGGCGCGAGGCCGAAACGGCTCTCACCTTGAGAACTCGGAACGGGCCCCTTCGGGCGAGCGCCCCCCGGCAGTCAAGGGTGACGTACGGAGCGCGGTAACACGACGCCCCGGACGGGGCCCCCCGCCGCTCCAGACCGCGAGAATGGGGGCCGCGTGGAAACACGGCAGCGCCGTCGCTCCCCGTTTCGCCGTTACCCGTGTCGGATATGTTTTGAAAGGGGAAATTTGTCATCCCCAGAACTGTAAAATCGGTGTAATGTGCACGCCAGGCCGCTAGGTGGCGACCTGAAAAAAAAAACGTTGCAGAGGCCTACGACTTATTTGCTGTTCCTGGTCATAACCGCACTTCACTTTTTGCGGTGTCCATTTATCATTTTCTACTTAGCGCAGGATTTTACGACGTTTTTCGTTGTTGACAAATCCTCTTGAAAAAGTGATCCACATGAATTGCCCCGAGGTGTGATTTGTCTCGACGTGCTGGCGACCAGTTCCGGATGTACTCCTGCCCGTTGACAGCTGGGATAGGCTCCAGTACTCCCCGTGGCCCTTGTGAGGATAAGCGGCTAAGAAAACGGATGGATGGATGGATGGATGGATGGATGGATGTCAAGGAACTTCCAGATTCTGGCGGGCCGCGATCGGCTGGCGACCAGTTCCGGATGTACTCCTGCCCGTTGACAGCTGGGATAGGCTCCAGTACTCCCCGTGGCCCTTGTGAGGATAAGCGGCTAAGAAAACGGATGGATGGATGGATGGATGGATGGATGTCAAGGAACTTCCAGATTCTGGCGGGCCGCGATCGGCTGGCGACCAGTTCCGGATGTACTCCTGCCCGTTGACAGCTGGGATAGGCTCCAGTACTCCCCGTGGCCCTTGTGAGGATGAGCGGCTAAGAAAACGGATGGATGGATGGATGGATGGATGTCAAGGAACTTCCAGATTCTGGCGAGCGCCTCCATGGAGTTCTGCGCTTACGATATCAAATCGTTTGACTTTGAAATCGGGGGGGGGGTTCTCGGGACCCGGGGGCAGGGCGGGGGCCCGCCGCGTCTGGCTAATTGTGCAGCGGGCCCTGAAGCCGGGCTGCGACCCCCTCGAGCCCGCAGACGGCGTGTCTCCACGCCCCCTGCAGGGCGCCGCCATTGTTTCCCACTCGAGGAGGCCCGAGTGTCAAAGCCGGGGTCCTCGAACTTTTGGGGGTCACGGAGGGATCAGAAAGTGGCCAAGTCAAAATGATATTATACTTTATTATTATTATTATTTTTTTGTTTGGTTTTTTTTTTTTGGGGGGGGGGGGGAACTATGCATTGTCAATAGAATAACGAGTATATTTTCAAGATGGTTGTATGCGTTGCTGCTCTACGTGCAGTTGTTTGAAGGTCTGGATGACCGCAAAATCTTTGCTAATTTCCGTGAGCCCGTTGATGGCATTTTGCGTTATGTGATAGCTACAAGCTAGCTTACGTTGTTTGAGGAAATTGAGTGTTTTGTCTGAAGATTTTGGTGGTCCAAACCGCGTCTATTCACTTGGATCAGGGATGTGCTGCAGCGAGAGGAGGGGTTGGTTCTGAACCGGTCGGCGGCCAATCACAAGGCGCACATAACGAACATCAGCGAGTCACGATCCCGTCGCAGCTACGGACAATTTAGAGTCTTGGGTTAATGCACCTGGAAAAAAGCCACGCAGGCACAGGGGGGAGATGGAAAGTACAACTAGGAAGGGCAGATCCGAACCCACGACCTCTGAACTGCGAGGCAGACGGACTAAAACCTCAACCGAGAGCGACAGACGGCTTGAAGCGAGCACACGGTGCCTCTTTGGAGAATTTACAACAAGTCTCCCCTTTCTCGACCGCGAGAACAGATGTGAAGAAATACTTTAATAATTGGCACAATATTAACGGACGTGCACTTTCCGAAAGGCGGCGGCGGCGTTTTGCGGCCCCCAGCTTGAGTTGCCGGAGAAGGTCAAACGCTCGCTTCCAGGATCGTGTTGCACTCGCTCGGCGTGACGGATGCGGCGGCCTCGGCGCTCTTAACTGGGCCCCGCGGGCAGGCCGAGGCCGCGTCCGGCCGGGTCCATTTGAGGGATGATTGACAGCTTTATGGCCGCCTTCTCTAAGCTCAGTTCATGAACATCGATGGGGAGGGGCCCCCGCGGGGTGGGGGGGGGGGGGTCGGGGGCCTTCTGACACGTACTAGTGGAAGCTCTTAACAGGTGTCACGTTGCATCATGGGAGAAAAAAAAACACCCCACAAAGTCGTTGAGGTTCACTAGAACATTTTTATGTTTTTTTTGCTCTTCATTTCCTTTTTTTTGTCTTCATTATCATTACAATATTCACTCCAGCTTTTATCATTTTAACAATTTTATTGTAATATTTGTTGCCGCTTTTAATGTTTTTTTTTGTCTTAATTTTGTCATACTACGTACCCACCTCTTTTTTTCCTTTTGTTAATGTAAAAAAAACCTAAAAATGAAAACAAATATTTAGTTCCTTTTTTTTGTCCTCTCTCTCTCTTTCTATCTATGTTCTGTATATATACATATATATGTATAAATATACATATATATATATATATATGTTTATATATGAGTATGTATATATGTATACATCTGTCTCTTTGTATGTATACATATATTTATATATATATGTATACATATATTTATATATATGTATATATGTTTGGATGTGTATTTATATATATGTATATGTATGTATATATATATATATATGTATACATATATTTATATGTATATCTGTATATATATGTGTATATATGTATATGTATGTATATATATATATATATTATATATATATATATATATATATGTATGTGTATGTGTGTGTGTGTGTGTGCACATGCTGCAGATGTATATTTGATCTTACATATTTCAAAAATTGTGTCATCAATGAGACGGTGCTCGATTTATTGTCGATTTAGTGCACCGCCCAAGTCCCAACGTTGCCGTCTATGGCCGGAAAACACGAAAGGCAGCGCGCGAGGTATTTGCTCAACTTGTTTCGCGCTCTCATTAATCTTAATTTGTCACCGAGGGCTGGAAAGCGGGGGAGGGGCGGGGGGGGGGGGGGTGCAAGAGGTAATTGCACCCCCGCTGCTCCATTATGGTGTCATTCCTCTGTTAACAGCCGATAAACATCTTCGCCAAAGCACCTGAAGCCAATTCTCCACTTTACCTGCGTGGCCCCAATGCGCACACACACACACACACACACACACACACACGATCCAGCGTGGACCGAAACTGGAACCCAATAGCGAGTCCGGCAAGATGGACGGATGGACGGATGGATGGAGCGATGGAGGGGGCAGCACTTTCTCTGCCGATTGGCGGGTGTGATGGATGTCTCTGGCGTGCACTAAAACCCCGTCCCGAATGGGCCCCGTTTGACCTGACAAAACCTGAAAGGTCGCAAACGCACCACAAGTGCAAGATCACCCATACGTAAGTCATAATTAAGCATCATTTGGTCTGGTTCTCAGATAGATTATTATTATTATTTTTTTTTTTTTTTTTTTTTTTTAACAAGTAGGAGTTAAAGGAGTCGGCACGGTGGAACAGCTGGCAAAGCGTTAGCCTCACAGTTCGGAGGTCCCGGGTTCAAATCCCGACCTCACCTGCGTGGTGTTTGCATGTTCTCCCCGTACCGGTGTGGGTTTCCTCCAATAATCAGGTTTGTCATTTTATTCATTCTTTTCAATATGTTTTAAAATTGAAATATATATACATAATTATTTAAAAAAAACAAGATTATCAAACAGAAATAATCAGAACGTTTTTCATCATTTTAATTTTAGTCATTCTTTTCTTTTTGATATCTTAAAATTAAAATATATTAACATAGTTATTTTAAATAACACGATTATCAGACAGAAATAATCAGGTTTGTCATCATTTTAATTTTAGTCATTATTTTTGATATGTCTTAAAATTGACATATGTATAAATAATTATTTAAAAAAACACGATTATCAGACAGAAATAATCAGAAAGTTTGTCATCATTTCAATTTTATTCATTTTCTTTTTGATATGTCTTAAAATTGAAATATATATAAATAATTATTTAAAAAACACGATTATCAGACAGAAATAATCAGAAGGTTTGTCATCATTTCAATTTTATTCATTTTCTTTTTGATATGTCTTAAAATTGAAATATATATAAATAATTATTTAAAAAACACGATTATCAGACAGAAATAATCAGAAAGTTTGTCATCATTTCAGTTTTATTCATTTTTTTTGATCTGTCTTAAAATTGAAATATATGTAAATAATTATTTAAAAAAACATGATTATCAGACAGAAATAATTGGAAGGTTTGTCATCATTTCAACTTTATTCATTTTCTTTTCGATATGTCTTAAAATTGAAATATATATAAATAATTATTTAAAAAAACACGATTATCAGACAGAAATAATCGGAAGGTTTGTCATCATTTCAATTTTATTCATTTTCTTTTCGATATGTCTTAAAATTGAAATATATATAAATAATTATTTAAAAAACACGATTATCAGACAGAAATAATCGGAAGGTTTGTCATCATTTCAATTTTATTCATTTTCTTTTCGATATGTCTTAAAATTGAAATAGATATAAATAATTATTTAAAAAAACACGATTATCAGACAGAAATAATCGGAAGGTTTGTCATCATTTCAATTTTATTCATTTTCTTTTCGATATGTCTTAAAATTGAAATATATGTAAGTAATTATTTTAAAAAACATGCTTATCAGACAGAAATAATCAGAAGTCAGTCTTTCCGTCGCCACAGAACTTGGTGTACCTAATGAGGCGTCTCTCTCTCCATCGTGAGTGTTCTCCAAGACGCCCCCCCCCCCCACCCACCCCCGGGCCCCCCGTCCCTCGAAGCCACCTGCCCCGCAGCCCGGAGGTGTCCGTTTCACAGGCCCCGATCGCATTTCACAGGTAGGAAATCTCTAATCCTATCACACAATAAAGTATCTTCGTTTAATCCCGAAAGCATCCAGAGAGGAAGAGATTAGCGGCCATCTCTGATTGGATTCTAATGACGTTTGCAAAGTGGGGGGGGGGGTAGTTTTTTTTTTTTTTGGGGGGGGGGGGGGGGTCGGGTGGTCCTCCACCGTCGAGCGCACACGTGGGAAGAAGATGAGTTGCGAGATAAAACGGCTCCTCCGGCGGCTGTTAAGCAAGAGCACGCTAAAGTGTTTTGGCGCGTCGGTACCGGCGGGCGTGGTTAAAACTACGTACAAAGGACCGCAGTCTCACGTCTAAGTTGTGGACCAAATTCGGCGAAGTACACGACAGTCCTCGCGTTAGCTGCGTTTGGGCTTTCTGTAGCTAGCGTTGACACGCTCAACGTGATGCAATCGAGTGTTTGGAGATATTTAAAACGAGCAAATATTGGGAACCGGTTTTGGAGATCTAGAGTTAGACTTTTTTTTCACAGTTTTGGTTTTGCATCATTTTTGGGGGTGCATGGACATTCAGCTCCACTCCTTGAACGCCTTCATCCACATCAGTGGCTATTCCGTGCAGTTAGCTAGCTAGCTAGTGTCGGAGGACGTTTTTTTTTTCACCTCCGCGTGTTCGTTTAATTTCGGGTAGTGAGAATGTTGCTTATCCAAATACAGGCCGGAGACGGTCAACAGTTTCTTCCAAGAATTTGACGGGCACTGATGAGTTACAGACAACGGCTGCAGAGAGAAGATCACAAGTGAGGTACCGAGAACGGACACGTCTTTTAGATCGTCTTGCCGTCGGACCGTGGGCGGTAGCGAACCTATTGCACAACATCGCGTCCTCCTACTTTGACAAAGGCTTTCTTTCGGAACCGGTTCTAGCTGGGAATGGATTGCTACGAAGTTTCTAGTACACAATTCAGTAAGGTTAGCCTACGTGCAGCTTTGGAGCGCCTCGTTCTTGGCCCCGAGTGTCTGCACATCACGCAGAAGAAAGACAGAAGACCCCAGAGGGTAGAAAAGTGTGTTGAACGGGTCTTCAGGCTCGCAGGGCCGTTTTAGAGCGCCTCGTTGTCGACTTTGCGCGCACACTTCACGGAGAGAACTTTTTTTCCCCCTTACTCAATTGCAGACATATGGGCCGCGACTCTGGGCTGGCGCGGCAGTTTTGGAGCGCCTCGTTGTCCGCCCTGAGTGTCTGCACGTAACGCAGAAGAAAGACGCAAGACCGCGGAGGGTAGAAAAGTGTGTTGAACTGGTCTTCAGGCTCGCAGGGCCGTTTTCGAGCGCCTCGTTGTTGGCTGCGAGTGCCCGTGTGTCGCTTAGTGAATGGGGGACAGGAAGGGACAGCCTGTATCTGACGAGGTTCTGTTTTGTTCTGCGTCATCTTATTTCTCAATTCGTTAACGTACTTTGTCCCACTTCATTTCATCTTTAATGCAATCTTTTTTTTTTTTTTGCACCTTTGTCCTGCATATTTCAAATTTTTCGGCGGTTTGCGGTAACACAACGCGAAAACAGATGACTAATTGCCACGTCGGCAGATCAAACGGCCCGCTTCCCGTTTGCTCTCGGCCGAGCGCACATCCTCCGAAACATAATCCATATTTGAGAAGCGGGGGGGGGGGCAAATTGCGCCGTCGCTCCGCAGCTGCCTTGAAGCGCTTTGAAGGCGGTCAGCAGGCGTTGCGGGAGGAACGCGAGGCGCGACGTGTCCAAACACGGTCCAGGTGAGGCAGGTGAGTGATGGGACACACGACACCTCGGACCCCGATGCCGCGTCGACGCCGGCAGCCGGTGGGAGGAAAGAAACTCCGCCGTCACTTTTTCTCTTTTTAAAAATCACATACCATCGCTTCCACTTCCTACTTTATGCGCTTCTGTGACATCACAAGTGCTTCTGGATGCCACAAGCACCGATGGCACAACTACCAAGCTAGTCGGAAAAATTCCCAAACTTATTCTGCGTAACATCCTCTCACTGTTATTTTCTAATGAAGACCTTTATGTATGTCGTTAGCGTCCCAAATATTAGCACATTAGCATTTTCTCAGGTCTCACTCAAAATAGTCCTTTGCGTTGCTCTCTTGCTACATGTTAGCATATAAAATCCTTGTCGACTTGTCTTCGTAGTTCTCCGCTCTCTTGCTAATTGTTAGGAAGTGAACTGTTAGCAATTTATCCATTCTCACTCGAACTAGTACTTTGCGGTTTTTCCATTCAGGTGTGCCACGTGTTAGCATCCAATCCGTTAGGAAGTTAGCATTTCACGGATTGTCATTAGGATGAGTAACCAAAGAAAATGCTGGTGTCAATTTTTTTATTGCTCTGCCTTAGCGCTTCCATTAATCAGGCTGCTATGTTGCTAGGTGTCAGAATGTCAACTGTTAACATGCTAGCATTTTAGCCGTTCTCAGCAGTTGAACTAGTACCCGACACGGGGAAATACTGTACCGCTCAGACGCCATGCGTTGCTCTCTTTCTACACGTTAGCATAAAATTTCTCTCTTGCATGAACTGTTAGCAATTTATCCGTTCTCATTCCAAATAGTTATCTACCTACGGACGTTGCGTAAAATACAGTATTTCATTGAGCTGCCTTCGCGCTCTGTTTGCATCTCGACTGTTAGCTTGTTAGTATTCTGCACATTTTCGTCACAAATGAAGTATCTGGTAAATTGTCATCAGAAACACAAGTAACCTCATAACTATTTACAGTTCATCCCCTCAGCTTGCAAATCGTCATTCAAATAAGTTAATCGACGCGCCCTCAATCAAGGAGGGCGCTAGTACATCATGATCTCTTTGGGGGCGTCCTCGGTGGGCCGCTGCTGTTCCCGCCGCTGCGTGTAGGCGGCGTGGTCGTACATGTAGATGAGGCCGATGGCGAGCAGCGACAGCGCCGCGTAGGGGATGAGCAGGTAGTAGCCCAGCAGCATCTCCGACGACACGATCTTGAGCTCCACCGGGACGTTGTCGGTGAAGCTCCTCACCACGTCCTCCGCCACGGCGGTCGCGAAGAAGTTGACCACAAAGAGGATGAGCACTAACACGGACAAACACGCTGTCGGGGAGGTGGGGGGGGGGGGGGGGGAACACACACACATGCGTTGTTTTTTTTTTTTTTTTAGCCTGTGCGGTGCACGGTAAGGCCACAGGGGGTGCTGTTGCGCTCCTCAGGAAAGACATTTTAAGCTCACCGCTGATGGCGCTGCAAGTGTAGACGCCCACGGGGCCCATGTACGTCTCGTAGGGGTTACTGACGCTGTTGTAGAGCGAGATGAGGATGCTGACGGCCGAGCACAGCAGACACAACACCAGCAGACACAAAGACACGGTGTGCAGCACCACCGGGACGCCTTTGATCTCCAGCAACTTGGGGAAAACTGGCCGCACACAATCAACGCAGCTTTTAGCATGCTAGCGGGTTGCTGTCATAAAAGCATTTAGCCATTGAAAATAGTAATGATGAGTCACCGGGAAATGACACGCACAAATAAAAAGTCCTCCTCGATTTGCCTCAGCTGTTTTTCAAGTCGAGTTGCTGTCTCGCTAACTCGTTAGCAACAGTTAACATTTGGTATTTGAACTATTCTCGTTTCATTCAGTCTCGTTTATCTACTGAGGCTACTGGTAGCCAAACCAAACTGCAACTGAATTTATCAGTTGTCATTTGAAATGTTATTCGAGACCAGGAAAGGACATCCAGTAAAATCCTTATCAAGCACGATTGATAGCTTGCTGAATGTTAACATGCCAACTGTTACCGTGTCAACATTTGATCATCCTAATTCAAAATAGTACTCAGCCCCAGAAAATGATCTCAAATTTGTATCGATCAGGTTTCTGACATCCCAAATGCTAGCATGTTAGCATTTGGGATGTCAGTTTTCATTAGAAATACAAGGAAAGATCTACTATCCTTACTGATGGGCTTTCTCTTGTCAAGTCGCTACCTCGCTACATTTTAGCACACCAAATGATTACGTTCCCGCGAGAAAGGTATCGACCTTCAAAGTCAACGGGTAGTCCGAAAAGGGGACAAATCTCCCGTTCCAGCCTGCCGTCGAAGAGCTCCAGCGTGACCGCGGCCGAGCCGTTGAAGAAGTCGCTCCCGAAGCGGGCGCACGCCATGGCCTTGGTGGCCCACGCCGTGGACATGGCGAAGCCCAGGACCCCCACCGAGACACAGGTGACCAACGCGCTGGACAGGAAGTGCAGGGTCTTGGTCGTGGACGGCATGGCGCTCAAAACTGAAGGATTGTGCCTGCATGCGCGCGCGTTATCTCCCAGGGTGGAGTGAAACGACGGCTGTAAAACAACTCCGGTTATTACGCTGACCTTTGATTATCCGGGGAAAGGCACGTGGTTGCCATGGCAGCAACCATGTCCAATCAGGAACCGGACCGGGCCGTGTTTACGGGTAGAAATCGCACCGTTTTCTTATGTCCTGAGTGATCGGGAACCAGCGAATGTATGCACAAACTGAATTTAACATGATTTTAGCTCGGCGCCAGCGCACCTGTAACCATCGTGAGGATGGGTGGATTTTGATTTTATATTTGTACAGTCTTTATATTAAATAATCTTGTAACGTCTTGTAGGTCGTGACTTTAATTTGATGTTTTTGAACTTAAAATAAATCAACAAGAAGCTACAATTTTTGGTAATCATGGTAATAGAGGGCGGTGTTAAAATCCTTTTGAAACTTGCTCATTCGTCACGGTCACGTGTTCTGTCCTTCCAGGAAGTTAAAAAAAAGGTAATGTTGTTGCAGTACTGCGAGTGGCCACTGAGCGTCGCCATTTGTCCTGTTTTGGGAAGAAAAAAAAAAAAAAGCCCGATGGAAAGATGGCGGCACGGCGGCCACTTGCGTTCGCCGGAGTAAACACTTGCTGGCTGCCCGGCTCGCTCCTCCTCTCACGGTGACAGGCGGGCGGCCACGCCGAACGCTCCCATGTCCGCCTCGCCTTCTTTTCCGCCACCTCCGCTGGCCGTCCGAGAAGCTGCGCACCGGGAACACATGTTGAAGCCTCCCAGGTGAGTTGAATTCAATTTAGTCGTCGTCGTCGTCGTCGTGTCGCGGTGCTCGTGCTCAAAAAGAAGCCGGAAAAAAACCCAACAACCCAAAACCTTCCGTCGTGTCTCCCACCTGTCTGTTGCGTTAAATGTGTTCTTAACGGCTCAAATCACGGTCCGTGTTTTCTTTTTTTTTTTAATCATTTCATTGCGAATTTCGCCCCCCCGAGGCGGCTCGTCAACGCGTGTCGCCCCCGAAACGACATCGTGTGTCGAAAGTTGTCCTTAATGTCGCCGATGAATTCGACGAGTGCCTCCCGTGAGACGTCAACGGCGAGCTGTCAGCATCCCTCGGAGGCACTTGTAGGTATTGTTAGTGCCTCTGTAATCATCAGCAGGACTAGCTAATGGTCATATAAATACTAGGCAAAAGGAAGTACCAGTATTTTTAAATAATAACTAAATATTGCCGGGAAAAGTGTTTTTTTTTACATTGAAAAAGTATTTTCTAACAACTATCTACAGCAGAAAAAGTTGATAACCCTGTATTATATGTAGTTGCCTTAATAATTATATCTCACTAATCTTTGCTTGTAAATGCCAAAATGGTGACACCCCCCCCCCCTAAAAAATGGAAGCATCCTGTCGCAACCCTGACACGGGATGCAAAAATCGTAAAAATTCTCAACTGCCATCTTGGTGATTGAAATAAAATCAAGGTAGTGTCAATCCCTCCAGATTTCTTTCTTGAGGTGGCAGAAAGCCCTCAACATTATGCAAAATGTTATTATTTTTTAATTTAAGGTGTAGCATCGGGGAGAAAAAGTTGACAAAGGCGTTGATGATTTTTAAACAAGTTATTTTGGTCGTCGTTGGAAATGACGGGGTGTCAAAATGGCGGCAAAACAAACGAGTTGAGAATGTACCAAATCACACAATGATGATTCCAGACAGCATTCAATACAGTTTTTGTTCAAATATAGCATCAAGAAAACACTTCACTATTGTGGTGGCCATTTTAATATCTTGATGTTGCATACGTCACTTTAATTGGCGTAATTCCCGGCATCCAGAGCACATCTGGTTATAACCCTCATTTGTAAAGGAAATACCATTTGGTACACACATACATACGCCGCAGCCATGTAAAAGCCGCAAGTGGCCACATTAAAACACGAGATATTTACAAAGAAAGACGGTACACCGAGCGTTTAGCGCTACTGCCGCCGTGCTAATGCTAGCTCCGCTGTGCTAACACTTGCGCCATACTAACGCTTGCGCTGTGCTAACGCTAGCGCCGCGCTAACAGGGACGGTTAAAAAAAAATATACTGGTAAAAATCACTGAGACATGGCAGTAACACGCTAGCGCAGCGCTAACAGCTCCCGAACCGGTAAAAGTCTTACCTTTTCCGCTCGGGTGCCCCCTTGCGGCCGTTAGAAAAAATGCACGAATGAGCCGCATCACCGCATAAACCGCAGAGTTGAAGGCGTGTGGAAAAAAGTCGCGGCTTATAGGCCGGAAATTACGATTACAGTTGCGGGAAAAAAAAACAAAAAACAATTCAGTTATCTCTACGTATTGGAGGAAAAATAGCGTTCCATTTTCGTTGGCCTTGGAAAATTGCCGGCGAGGTTCGCAAAAGTGAGTCACAGTCACGCCGGCTTCATAAATTGCTTTCAATCAAAATGGAATCGGAAGCATGCAAGCCGAAGCTCGTCACTGGCACGTCGCAACCGCACGCTTGCGTGCCCTCGCTCACCAGAGATTAAATAAAGAAATGCCAACCCCTCCTCTTTGTGTCGAAAGCGTTAACAGCGCTCCGGCTGACGGCAAAGGAATGAAGGTGTGACCCCGGGTGACCCCGGCGTGACTTCTCTTTCAGGGCTGAAACAAATGGCGCCGGTGTTCGTTTTTTCTTAAAAAAAACAAAACAAAAACATCCCCAAACTTTTTGATTTGAAAAATAGCTGTCTACTGTGTTGTAGCGTCTAAAAACTAACAGTAATGACCACAATTGTCACGATTTGATCACATGACCGGTAATCGGGACCAGTTATGTATGTAGCTGATTGGTTTTGGTGTATAAAAACCCTCATTATTATTATTATTATTATTATTATTATAAGCAGTATGTCTTCTTGGTACTTTTTGCGTTTAAACGCGTCCAGACGTCCGACACGAAAAGGCAGCGCGTGTAACGTGAGATCAACATCGCAAGCAGGAAGCGGATTGTATCATCATGCGCCGGCCTCCCCGGAGAGAGGAAACGCCTCGCTCGTAATCGCGCTTTCCTTTCGTAGCCTTTACGTGACCGCGCGCGTAACGAGCGGGACGCAAAGCACGCTGGGAGTTTACTTCAGGTACCGGCCTGGCGGTTGCTTAACCCTAACCCTATTTTATTGATTAACTCGAGTGCGTTAGTCGGGTTATTTGCGGCTTGCGCTAAGTACTTTCCAAAATTAATAGTCAGCGGTCGGGTCGGGTTGGGAATCGCTCCGATCGAGCCCCCTCGATCGAAGGCGGTTTCTGGTATGTGCAACACGTGGGGCCGCACGGGGCAGCGTTTCTGTGGGAGCGCTGACGGCTCGGTTTTCTGCTTGTTTACGGAATTTGCGGACACATTACAAACAAACGGGAGGTTATCGGCGTCAAGGAAGTGTGACGTCTTCGTCTGCGTTTGGAGGAGGAGCTGAGGTCAGCTCGTTGCTGTTAGCAACGCTGTTGTTTTCACTTCCTGCTTTGAAAAGCGGCTCGTTAAAATCGCAAACTTTTCTGCGCTTTGCTATTTTTAGACAATTGGCGATTGCTCACATACCAAAAATAATAACTTCCTTTTCCGTTGAGACAAATCAGCAAGTTCAATAACGCTCAATGTTTTTTATTATTAATATTCCATCAAATAGTTGATTAGTTGACAGATAATCCATTTTCAAATGAATTGACAACTATTGTGATAATTCATCAATAATTTGAATACATTAACTTAAAACTGTCGTCCCTTTATCAATAAATATTGTCTGTTCTCCATTATTCTATGAAAGGGGACTGATCATCTTTGTGTTTGATCCAAATAAGACGTTTGCTGACATCTGCTTTTACTTTGGAAAAGTGAATTTTTCAGACAAGTTATGGAACAAATTATGTTTTTGCATTTTCTGCACTGCCTTTTGAAATAGACTTTTAAATAAAAGGATGGCAATTAAGCCCCCCCCCCGATTAATTTAATCATTGATTCAGTGATCGTAATAATCTTATTTTCTATCCATCGGTGTAAGTGATGGCCTGCGTATCGCTCCATATTTCATTTGACTGAAATCAACTACATGCGGCAATCTAAAAATGCTTAAAGGCTATGAAATGAGTCAAGGATTCGGAACGCAGTCGCGACTCAATCCCAAATCTTGAATCGGCGCGTAGAGGTTTTCCTCCGGCGTGTCCTGCCCATCTTGTTGCGGCGGCAGACTCGTCAGGGTCCACTTCCTGTTTTTTAGCGGTTAGCAATGGTGGCGTTCTGATGATGTAACGGCAGAGTGTCATTGCGCATGACCTTTTTTTTTTGGGGGGGGGGTTGTCGGACGGCGGTATCAGGTTCACGCAACTTGCTGATGTGAAGGTTCTGCAGGATGGATCTTGCTGCCTTGGGCTGCGGCGGATCAATTACCCAGTTTTAAAGTCTCCTCAACGAGCACGGATGTCTTTTGTTGCTTTGACTCGGTGCCTTTTAGCTCCCCGGAAACATAAAACAAGAAGTTGTCAGCGCGAGTTTATTCACGCGGCCATTGATCGCAGATGACTTTGGAGCGGCGAGGGGAAGCGGCAGTAAAACAGGCCGAAGTGCAGATGTCAGGCGCTGAGCTACGGCGAGAGACGAGTTCCCTACGGGTTGTGGTTGAACCCAACGGAGAGAGTCGAAATGCTGGATTTTGTGTGAAAGGGACAGGGCAGATGTTGGCCTGATCTCCGTTTGAAACTCTTCAAAAGTATCACTTGGAATTGGAACGCGTTTGGTGTAAAAACAGTCTCGCTTCTGTGTCCATGACAACGGTGGGTTTTAATGCATTGTGATACGATCAGTCGCCCGTGTGAATAATTCAGGGCGCTATTAAGTCGCGTGCAGGAATGTGTGGCCGAACCGCCGACCAATCGGGCGAGTGTTTGCGACGGCCGCCGCCTTCTCACCGGAGACCAATTAAAGCGTCATGTAAAGCGACGCCTCCGCAAGAAAAGATCTCAAACCCCCCCCCCCCCCTTTTTTTTTTTTTTTTTTAGTGCGTCTGGATTGAATCGCGCCGCGGCGACTGCGAGCAATAAAAGTCGAATAAATTCAAATTAAAGTGAGACGTTGGCTCTTGTTTGACTGGCAGCTTGTCTGATGTCGTTGGCGGCGAGGAGACAAAGCGCCGCCCTCCCCTCTGTTTTTGCCCCCCCCCCCCCCCTCCAGTTCGTCCTCTGGCTTCCACTTGTGTCACTCATCGTCTCCTCTTTCGAGCTTCCGCAAACCCACAAAACAACAAACAAATCCCCCCAGCGAGTACTTCTTTGTAACGCTGTAATCTCATTAGTTGACGCTTGAAATAATGGCTCGCCACGGCGTTCGAATCTGTTCGCCGGCGGCTAGCGGCGAGTACTGTCATTGTGTCAAGCGCGGGCGCCGATGAAATCTGACAACAAATACGCTAGATGCTAAGCAAACCCTTCTGGGATCATCGAAGTTAATTATTATTAAAAAGCTATTAGCCTCGGTGCTAATGCTCGCTAAAAACGTAAGAGGGCGTCCTGGCTGTTGCGGCGACGGCGAAGACCGGTTTCCGACTAGGAAGCAGAAATATTTTTATTTTTTTGTGAAAATAAATGCCAAGTAGGACAGTGACAGATACTAATTATTATTATTATTTTTTTTTTTGTAAAACATTGAAATAAGGGGGAAAAGACTGAAGTGGGGATTTTGTTTGCAAAATAATTTACATACTGCGAAATGGTGAAATCCGCTGTGAACGACGCTGCGTCACGCGTGTGCACAGTTAAATATCAGTGGCTTTTTTTTTTTTAAAATACCCTTTTCACTATTCTTTCCATGTACTGCACTTTTCTCATGCTCAAAGGTAACTTTCTTCTACCTTCCGCGATACATCTTCTTTTTGTACCATTCATGCATCGCCTGTTCCAGTGTGAGCTGCCTAAACTTGTTCGACCGAAAGTCTTTATCTTCTTCTCAAAAGTTGTACTGATCTAAAATTCGAGTGGATGCAACGCTGCCATCTACAGCGCAAACCTGAATTTCGCAGATGAGGTGGCCGAGTCCCTCTTTTTTCGTGTTCTCCGCGTTGAAAAACCCAATTGACGGATATATACGTCAATAGCAATGAACGGTTGAATTCAACGGATGAATAGAATTTCATTTAACATCTACGGGGATATTGATTTGATAATCATCGAGCGGTGCCTTGAAGATTTGATTTGACTTGTGAGCAGAAAGTTGACATACGAGCACTGTGAATTGAACTCATCAGTTTGGTTATGATACACATCCTCATATATATGTATATATATTTTTTATCGTCTGCAAAGAACGACGAATATTACTGTGAAGAGTAACTTGTGAGCGTCTTCGCGTACGTCTGCCCTATACTGCCCCCAGCTAGCAAGACATGCACACCAGAATAAGTTGCAGCACAATGTCAATAGAAGTGAAGCAAAAAATGCAACATTCTTTATATGTAATTCTATCATTAATGTATGTTTTTTGTTTGTTTTTTTAGGTAAAGTACAAAATCATTGACTTTTCATATTAGAGCACAGTTTGTGATCTGTCCACTCCCGTCTGATTTGGTGGGGGGGGGGGGGGGTCAGTGCCCCCCCCCCCTGTCTTCTGTTGTATAATCACTGCTGACCTTGTTGGAATAGAGTCGTCCTTTTGTTGTCCGCTAGGAACAAAAAGCGGCATTGTCTGGCGCCAGCCGGCAGCCGCCGCCGGGCGACTAATCTGCAGCTGCGTAGCGTGGCCTCGGGATCGCCGCTAATCCAGATTGGGTATTAATGATCGTCTAATCCGCACATTTATTTTTCCTTCTCGTTCTCCCCCGAGGAAGCCCAACATGGCGTCTCTGTTGTTCCCCCCAAAAAAAAAAAAGCTCGGCTTCTGGTTTATGTCAAGAGGATGTAATCCGCCGCTCAGATTGAGACCCGGTGCCAGAACGCCCACCGATACCGATACCGAGGCCACCTACATCTTCTTACCCCCTCCAGGGAGCGCGCATTTTGCCTATGCCAGGCCGCGTGCCGCTAATTCGATGACGGCTAGCGCCAGCGTGCCAAAGTCTTCCAGTCAGTGATATTGTAGCCGTTGCGCGCTTTAGCTGCAGCTCAAGGTTTTCTTGTCCAAATTGGGGTTTCAGTTCAGGATTAGGGCGTCCGATTTAGCTTTCGGGCATGAGTTAGCGTTCCAGGATTTGTAATTAGGGTTGAAGTCGGGTTTCAGTTTTTTCAAATAAAGGTTTCAAACCAGGCGGCTGGAAAAGCGTTGGCCTCACATTTCTGAGGTCCCGGGTTAGATCCCGGCCCCGCCTGTGTGGAGTTTGCATGTTCTCCCCCGACCGAGCCTGCGTGGCTTTCCTCCGGGTGGGGACTCCGGTTTCCTCCCGCATCCCAAAAACACGCGACATGAATTGGACGCTCTAAATTGCCCCAAGGTGTGACTGTGAGTGCGACCGTCGTCTGTCTCTATGCGAATGCCTGGCGACCAGGTCAGGATGTACCCCGCCAGCTGGGGTAGGGTCCAGTACTCCCCGTGACCCTTGTGAGGATAAGCGGCTAAGAAAATGGATGGATGGTTTCAAACCAGCATTCGAGTTTCAAGTGCGGACAAGGCTTGGTTTGTGTTTAAAATTGTGGATTGTAACAAGGGTGAGGATTTCAAGATGGCGGTCAGGTTTTTGTTTTGTGCGTCGTCCAATCGCGTCACTGCATTGACGATGTTAAATGTTTGTAATTAGTCGTATCCTCGTTCCTTTTTTTGTCCTCTTGACAATTAGCATCCCACACCCTCGGCAAACGCTTCCTTCGCACTTTTTTTTTTTCTTTCTTTTTTTTCCGATTCTTGCACCGAGGCGAGCGGCAAATGATTTTGATGCGTGTGAAAAACTATTTTCCATGCACACTGAGCCGTTATTTTATAAAACCTTTCGTTCAAATCCAAAAATAGAAATGAATTGGATTTAAAAAAAAAAAAAACAAAACATTTATGACTGACGAAATCTCTTCAAATCAACATCGGGTACAGCTCACAAATATTAAGCATGGGGGAAAAAAAGTTATGCTGTTACCAAATTGCCATCATGCTCGATTTTAATTGTGTGAAATACAAATGATAAGCCATAATTAAAGATCCAAGGATCTAGAAATAAGAAGCGGCCGCTTTTAAAATGCTCGCATGTTGCTGGGGTTTTACGCAATTTTCAACTTCCTTTCTTTGCCGGAAATAAACAACCAACCGCAGCGTTGCATCAATGTTCAAATTAATCATGGACAATAATTACAATGTTGCCACCTTGACGTTGTAAAAACATGATTACCATAAAAAACATACAGCGAAGGAGAAAGTAGTAGTAGTAGTAGAAATAAACTTTAAAAAAAAAAAAAACTCAAGAAGCTAGGCTAACAGTTAGCTTATCTGGCGCATTGGTGTTACAAACTGTTGTCACTCGCGCGTTCGATTCTGCAGGTTTAACGTTTATGATTGTCCATCGTCACTCTTGACACTCCTCCAACTCAAGATAATCTCGCCGAGACATCTGATAATTGTGCCGTCGTCGGCGGGGATCAGAAAGGGTGCACAATACTCCCAACTGGGCCCGATTATCATTTTGCACGCGTCCCGCTCCGGTGACATCCCGCCTAGTCGTCGGGCTCGTTTGAGGGGAAAATCGATGGTGTTCAGTCATCCGTCAGTCTCCTGCGAGTCTCCGATCTCCGTCATTGCTCCGTGACCTCCTCGTGCCGGAACTCTGTAACGGTGATCGTTTTGCGGCCTCCGTGTGTGTACACAGCGCAGTACTTCCGGACTATTTGCACGACTGGTTCCTAGTGCCAGGTTCTTACTGTGCCTGATGGCTAGATTACAGTATTTGCTTGAACTACTTGATCCGCTGAAGTGATGTCTTTGAGGCGGAAGCCACAAACAGGTTTTGAGATTATTTCCTCCTTCGTAACTTGCTCACATTCCTTAAGACAGGCGTGTTGTCAGCGTGCGCCCGGAGTAAATAAAATCCTCGCAGGCGAGTTTCGGCACGTTTGCCTTTGAACAAAAACTGGAAAAAGTGCGTCGTAGCCACGGCAATCCCTGACCCAGCGATCGTTAGCGCCCTTCAAGCGGCAGATCGGAAGTTGAACAGTAGAGCCGGCTAATAAGCCGCAAGGAGGAATGTTCCCGGATTGACTTCAGAAGTGTGTGTAGTCGCTAATTTAGTCGAGGCTGCAAATGTTCTAGGTCATACTTCCTAAATATGTCATTTTCGCGAGCCATTTCCTCCCGCTAATCTGGCTCAGCGCGCCGCACATCTGAGGCGAGCTGGGCCTGCCGAGCAGGAAGACGGAGCTGTCGCGACTCCCAGCCGTTTCCTTCTGGAGGTCGCCTCGTTCCAATTAGCTAGCGTTCAAAAAAACTCCACGTTCGGTCTCGGTTCCGTTTGTACAAATCCTACCTAACATCCGCATGTTACAGCTTTCAAAAGGGGCTTCCGATCGTAGCACCGACGAGTTTAAATTGCCCGGGGCGACCCAGTTAACGCGGAGATTGTTGATGAATCGCGACGGAAAATTGCCGGGTCAACTTTTGCGTTAGTGCAGTTTTCGCTAAACGTAACTAACCACATGGTAGAATTTCGATTTTATGAGCTAGGTAAAGATAGCCTCGTCAACTTTCTCACGCCGCGTTCTGTGATTCTTGCACACGGCCGTCGTTAACGGCACATGAATCCAAGTGATCATCGCACAGCGTCATCCAAATCGTCTAATTTTACAAGTCCAGCGTTGGGTCGCGCATGCACGCGGAGGGGATGTGATCCAAACCGTTTCTCTTCCTGCTTGTGAGTCAGCTCGCTACAAGGACAAAAAGGCAGCAGGGGTGGAATTCCCCCCGCGGAGGCAGCCAATGGGTGCGAGCGCTCGGAGGATCTGACCTGTCTAGCAATTTAAAAAAAAAAACCCGAAGCCGTTCTTCCCACTCGTCCGTGTGAAATCCGGCGGCCCTCTAAAGAAGCAGGTAGATAGCCCGAGACCACCACCGGGCTTTCTAAACTCGGCGTGTGGGCGTATAATATTTCTCACGCGTCCGTCCGCAGACTGTACGCCTCGAGCGGCCTCCCACCCGTTCGACGTGTCCCGGAATGCCACCGCGATGAATACGAATTAACCGGATGCGGTTCGAGCGCCGTCGGGAATCTGAGCGCCTGGGAGAAGCCTTTGAGAGGAGGACGGGGAGACAGATAGAGACTGGGGGGTACGGGGGGGGGGGGGGAATCACGTGGGGGCTTTTGTTATTGACGTACATTTTTTTTTATTTATTGTGGAGACAGAGCGGGATGCAGTCGCTTGATACCTGTGCAATCGAATGAGATACAGGATAGAAAAAAAAGAAGCTGGAAGGAAATGATGTTCTGTTTTGAAAAAAAAATTAAAAATTCACCCGTTTCACCCACTTTGCGCTGGGGTCAGAGTAAGACTGCAACGATTACACGAAATTGCAAATTATTACCCACAGAATAAAGTTACTGAAAAGATCCATCCATCCATCATTCTCCTAGTCAGGTCGCGGTGGATGTAGTTTCATCAGGGATACAAAGACTTCCCTTTCCCCAGCCACTTCTTCCTGGTCTTCCGGGGGGATCCCGAGGCTTTCCCAAGACGTAGTCTCTCAGCTTGTCCCGGGTCGTCCTCAGGGTCTCTTTCCGGTGGGACGTGCCCGGAACGCCTCACCAGGGAGGCGTCCTGGAGGCATCCGGATCAGATGCCCCAACCACCTCATCTGGCTCCTCTCGATGCGGAGGAGGAGCGGCTCGACACCGAGCCCCTCCCTGATGACCGAGCTCCTCAGCCGTTCTCTAAGGGAGAGCCCGGACAACCTGCGGAGGAAACGCATTTCCTTGCATATTTTGGATTGTATTCTCGTTTTAATAATGCAAAACGAGTTTTGATGTAGATAATCCGTGGGTATTTATTTAAATATCTTGTGGCATCGAGGGTTGTCATTTCCTTTCAAAATTTCTCGCTTGGTGCCAGGTCTTCGTCGTACAAGAGCCCGAGCTGAGCAGCTACGAGAAATGCTAGCCTGTACGTCCTGCTTTTGCCGAAAGGGGGGGAAAAAAAGCTGCGAAATGTGGGAATTTGTAGCCGGCAAGAACCATGATGTAATCGTCAGCTGTTGTCTCATCCAACAATGACCCTAATCCTCAACGCTGTGCTGCCAAGGTCGTCCAGTCGCTCCCAAGGTCACTTCCTGTAGTTTTTCCGGCTGATTCCTTTCCCTTCTCCGCATCCTGTTTACCGCAACATTTATCGGCGGTAGTATCGCACGGCAGCACTTTTACACGACTTGTTGAAGGCTAAGGTGAAAAACTTTGCTTTGGATAATGAGAATAAGCACACATTGCTCCAGTCTCCACCCCTTTTACGTAGTCACTTTCAAAGTCACGGGTACTACAGTTCAGAATAAGACGATAGGGACACCAAGTAGAGAAAAAATTATACCCGCGTGTTTTGCATAATGCAAATTCCGATTACTCTGTTAAATGTGAGGATAATATTCGAGTCTAGAAATATCCGGTCGCCGCGTCGCTGTTTGAATGTCGTCGGACGCCGGAATTCTTCCCACTGACGCTTTCAAAGGGGCAGTTTCCTGTGGTACTAATGACAACATCTTGGAATATTTCACAGTCACTCAAGTTTGGAAAAATGTGCGGGTGTGGTCGGTCATGCCCGCGGATATAAAGTTGCAGATGTGTGTTCTGTTTGTAATTATGAGTGTACCGCTTTAAGAGCGGAGGGGGGCGGTGTTAGGTAAACTAGGAAGTAGAAGTAGGCTGAGCAGCAGCTCATTCGAAACTGTTTACTTCCGTGTTTTAAAAAAGGCTGTGGTTCACTCAGCTGGATCGGTTTTCGTGCGCAATTGCGCAGTGGCGCAGCTTAGAGGGAACATCGATCCAGACTACACAAAATAAGCGACGTATTTCAATATCTATGTATTTCGACTCCAAGCAAATTTTACACGCGTGATTTTTCACACTCGATTTGTCAAATCTCAGCTTCTGACTTCTGAAAAATCGACTGTGGTGCGCCGCTCTCCCCACCGCTTGAGATTTTGTCCCGTGACGCTCCGGCGTGGGCCGTTTTTGGCGTTTTCAGAATGGGGGGGGTCAAAGGGCAGACCGAGATGCGCCGGGCTCATCATCGCAGTGTGACGAGACGCATCCTCCGGGAAACGTGACAGCGCTGCCTCTTCTTCTTCTTCTTCTTCTTGTGTGTTTGTGTCACATCTTATCTCTATAAACGGATTTGTCGGGGCGCTCGCAGATCTTCGTTTGGTGTCCTAATCGGATTGACCACAACCCGAAAGTGAAGGAGTCCAAGTGTGTGCTTGCGTGTCTCCCTCGTGGTGTCATCCATCTTTTGGCGGCGCTCACGCAGCCAACAGCCGTTTGACATTTTGCGGCCGCAGATGCGAAACCTGCAGACCGCATGTGTTGCCTCGGCAACGAGGCGTTTGCTCGCCGCTTTGATCCGACGTCGCCGGCGAGGATCGCGGTGGAAACGTGGGGGAAATGGTGGCTTCCCGGCCAGAACCGAACGTCTGGCCTGGCTTGTGCGTTTTTAACCCCCCCCAAAATAAGAAAACCAGCAGCATATAAAAAAGGTAGAAAATTGGATTCTAATCCTCTCGATAGGAAAACCGACCAGTAAACATCATCATCATCATCATAAAATGCCAAATATTATATCCAAACTATATACTTATAGCTTTTTTGTTACTGTAGTACAATATGTAGTAACAATATGCACAAAGTGAGACCACATTCCCCACTACTGTTTAGTAAAAATGTTAAATAATAATTCACAATAAATTTAAAACTCTTCCATACTTTTGTAATGTGTCAAAAAATAGCAAATTTCTCCACCATAATATTGTGAAATAATATGGGGCCAATATATTGCTATAATAGTGGTCACATTTAGTGAAAATTAAAAAAAAAATCACATCTCTGGTTGGTACATAAAAAAAGCCAAAATATGAAAAATATCTCTTGTGGTATGACGCAAATCATTGTGGTCAAATTTGGTAAAATGCTTTAAAAAAAAAGTTTTTATATCTTTATATATAAAACTGTAAATTTTGTGGTCATATTTACAATTAAAAAAAAATCCACAAAATTGATCTTTCTTTTTTTTTTAATATTACAGCAATATTTCAGTCACCAGTCCTGGTTATCATATTTGAGTTTGGATGTTGACCCTTGGAAAAATTGGTAGCTCCTTACGTTTCATTTGACGTGCTTAGAGCAGCGTTTTATTTATCCATCCATCCATCCATTTTTTTCGCCGCTTATCCTCACGAGGGTCGCGTGGAGTGCTGGAGCCTATCCCGGCTCTCAACGGGCAGGAGGCGGGGTTACACCCTGAACCGGTCGCCAGCCAATCGCAGGGCACATAGAGACAAACTGACGCACTCACAATCACACCTACGGACAATTTTGAGTGTCCAATTAATCTTGCATGTTTTTGGAATGGAATTGGAGTGCCCGGAGAAAACCCACGCAGGCACGGGGAGAACACGCAAACTCCACGCGGGCAGGTCCGGGATTGAACCCGGGACCTCAGAACTGTGAGGCCAACGCTTTACCCAAACTGACCCACCGTTATTTATTTCATTTATTTATGTATTTTTAAACCTTGACCTGTTTCTCCGAAAGGGAACACAACACATTCATCTAAATCCGCAGCCTGGAAAGAGAAAGCCAGAACCCGCCGTAATCCAGTGCTCCTGCACCAAGCGCCATCTCCATGGCAACCACTCGCGCCACGCTCCCTCCGCCACTTTTTTTTTTTTTTTTTTTAAAGGTGTTTTCAGCAAAACGAGCGGCAGGGAGGAGAAGCAAAATTCCCCGTCAGTGTTTTAACGACTTCAAAAGTTTGCGTTCGGGTCGCGGCGTTCTGATTCTGTCGCGCTTGTTTTCCAGGCGCATAAATTGTGCGACCGCACCCCCACCCCCCTTCTGCCGTTACCTATTTCCGGGCCCGGACCGAGGGGAGGCAGGGATTATATATCAGATGGTTCTGGAATACGAACGGACTTCCGGGATCAAATAAAATATGAGCATAATAAGGCTTTATGTGGAATGAGGCTACAAATCTCAGATGGCTTTGTGATATTTGCCGCTGTTTTTTAATTTTTTTCAACAGTATGAGGTCAATTGGCTGCGTTTCAGCGCGCCAACCGAAAGCAAACTTGTTGAACTCCCTTCGGCTAATTTGACCGTCGCCTCCTCGCCGCGTTCATGTCGCGTTAGCCTTCATATTCGTTTTACGACGCTCCCCACGGAGACAGACGACATAATTATGCAGCAGCCGGAGGCCGCGGTCCGCTCTCTCTTCTTTCTCGCTGCCGTTCTCCATCCTGAAATCCCAAAATGTCACCATTCCAGCTCATAAACGCAGTCGTGACTTGAGATACGAGTTGGATTCTTTCCCCGATGGCGCTCGTAACTCAAAGCATCTTTCACCCAATAAAGCCGATTCTGAAGTGTTGCTGAGCTTGAAGTGTTATAACACCGTCACGCAGATGCTGTTCATGAGTCAGAATATGCCATTTTCCAATTTTTTGTTAGCATCAAACTAAATCAAACGTTATTAAGCCCAAGCTGTGTTGTTGTTTTAAATAAACTACATGCACTGTATATGTCTTTTTTCTTAGGTTTAATTGGATTTTTGCTGCATCAGTAGCCAATCAAACTATTATTATTATTTTTTTAAGGGCTGACCTTCTCAATTTATTGCATATTTTTGCAATTTGGTGAAAAGCTCAATCTTTGTCGCCCGGAAATGCAATTGAATTTATCTAATGGGTGTTTTTCTCCCCCCCCCCCGACTCAAGGTCCCTTTAGGGCCCGCAGAGCCGCGTCACCCCAATCCGCTTCCTGGCGTCCGGGTCGACCGGGGACCATGTGACCACTGGAAGTACCCCCGCCCCCCCGCACCCCACCCCACCCTACCCCACTCAGCGTCGAGTGACCCGGCTGCGATGGGAGTCCGATTCGGCTCACGTTAACAGGCACCCGAGCTCGGGTAAGGCTGTTCTCGTATTTGGTCGGAAATTGGACCGAAATGGTCGCGGGTTCCAAGAACCCGACTGGCAAGCCAAACATGGCCGACGTGTGACGTAAAAATATACGGCAATAAGTTGCAATTTTGACCTGGAAAATAATGAGGAAATGCTTTCGCTTGGACTGGTTCTAAGCACAAATTAAGCTTGCGTCGCTTAGTCTTTATGAAGAAATTGTAAATTGGCAGCAGTAATGGACCTTTCCGATGGCGATCTTAAGCTCCGCCCCCTTAGCCATGTCCCACTAGCGTCCAAAATGGCGATTTGAACAGAACATGTTTGAAGTCGATTCTCTATCGCGTATCGGGGTATGTTTTTTGCCAAATGTGTCAGACTTGTCCAAGAGAGTTCTACAGAGAGGCCTCAACTATTTCACCCAAGGATATCTACACGGAATTAAGATTTTGGACGGAGCAGGACGCAACGTCAGAGTTGCAGCGAAACGTTGGCGATCGATGCAAAAACAAACTTCATTTTGAAATCCGACAGGGTACAATAGTGGAATCGTACTGCACGTGTAAAGCAGGGTGAGTACTTTTTACTTGGAAAGATCACGAGTAATATCATTGTAGTCTTTAGAAGCGAGTGGGTGTGTTCATTTGACTCGGCTCGTAATCGAACCCAGTACTTTCTTAAAAGTCTGACGTGATCCAAATAGGCAAATAGACATTTCTTTTCCCAAGCGCATCTGAGGGCCATTTTCTTCGTAACGCAAACTTTTCCAAGCGCACGCAACTAACAACCAGCATTGCATGTGGGACAACACGGCGGCGAGAGGGGCGTGTCAAGCCAGGGGTTAAGGCAATGCGGCTATCTGATTGGCTGTTATTGGACGAGTGATCGACAGGTCGGAAAGGTCCATTGTGCTAGCGCTATCTCTATTTGTCGCTATGTTGTTAGGGCGAGTGGGCTTCTGCAGGGATATGAAAAAAAGTATTGAGTATATATATATATATATATATATATATATATATATGTGTGTGTGTGTGTATACATATATGTATATGTACATGTATAAACATATATACAAAATGTATGCACAAACACACACTTTGCTGCTGGTCCATTAATTTCTGCCCTTGGACAGAAATTAGCCACAAAATCGAGGCAGAAACAAAGGCGATGATTGCTCTCCTGTTGACACACGAGTTTGATGCTGTGTTGTTTTTTTTCTTGTGTGTGTGTTATTTTACATATTAGAGTGTGTGATTTTTTTTTTTTTTTTTAATTTTTTTTATGATTTCATGTATATTTTTTGTATGCCAAGAAACTGAAAAAGCTTGATTTTTGCAACAGCCGACTTTTATTCCTGCGTTTGACGGGGGCCTTGTTGTTCTGGAGGTGACTCCCCCCGTGTCATTTTATGACTTATGAAGACGTGCAATCGCGATACAATGAGGACAAAAGGGAACACGCATTAGTTAGACGGTGACAGGAAAGAGAGCGGACGCTATCTGCGTGTGCGCGCACCACGTTGGTTTCTTGGTTTTTTTTTTTTTTGTTTTTGTTTTTTTTCTCGCTGGCGTTTCCCCCGCAGCACTAAGCGTAGCGCTCCAGGAATGCCGGACTTGCCGGTTGGCTGCAAAGGACAGGAAACTGCGCGTATCAAACGGCAGATAGAGGACGGCGTGTGCTTACGCTGCACATCGACACATGTTGCTGCACAACTGGCTTCCAAGCCAGCAGCAGCTCCCCATTAGGAGTAAGATTGCGTTTTTTTTTTTTTTTTTCCGACGATGTTTTGCACCAGAGGCAGTCCGGAAATCGTCTCTCCCACGTGATTCACTTCCCTTGCATGTCTACTTATTTATTTATTTTTTTTTAAAGATAAATCACTCCCGTGTTTCCTCTCAAGTACAGTGGACTCGACTGAGTGACCGGGCTGGGCAGGCAAAAGCAAAAATCCGTGGATGATTGACGCCCATTATAATATATATTTTTCAAAATCCCTGAATAAGCGGGGATAAGCATTTTAGGAGGAAAAAAAAAAAAAAAAAGTAAAACTAAGCGGAAAATCGAAAAAGCAAAGAAATGTGAATATTTATGAGCAGCAGCATAGTCTTTGAAAAATAGACGTGATGTATGTTTTTCGACGGCAGTAAACGGTTGGATTCCCGTTGATGAATATAATAAATGTCGTTGCCAGCGAGAGAGTGAAGATGCTGTAATTCCCTCACTTGTGGGCAAAGGGAGCCAAACGCTCCAATTTTTCAATCTGTTCAGTATTTATGATGACGAATCCTCCACACTGATTTGTTTGCTGGACTCTCGTCAGTGTGACGCGAAAAGAATGTGGCACTCTGCCGCCTCTCACAGGTCAGTCGTTGTACTACAACAGTCCTCTGATGTCATATGTGGGCTCTTTTCTCAGGTTTTCATATCGTTTACATCTCTAGTAGAGCAAATTAAGTCATGTCATTGTCCAAGTCGCTTATCCTCACTGGGGTTGCAGGAAAACATGGAGCCTATCCCAGCTAGCTTCAAGCGAAAAGCGTACTACAACCCCGAACTGGTCGCCAGTCAGTCGCAGGGCCGATATCCGAGTGGGAATCGATCCCACGCCCCCCGCGCCCAAGGCAGGCCCGTGTACCGCTACACCGTCAGTGACGCCCGCAAGTGAACTTTTTGAACGGCTCGTTGTTCCGTTCAAATTTCACGTCGTGTCGAAAATGCGCCGTCGTCGCCGAGTGCGCTAAGAAAGCAGGCGGCAGGGTTTGAAGCGTCCTACGGTTCCGATTGGTTGCCCTCAAGTCACGTGACCCCCCCGCAATCCTCCACAGGTGCTTTTTTTTTTGGTTTTGTTTTTCAAGTGGTTGAAAAGGAAGGTTTTGTCAAACGCGTCTCTCATCTCTCGCCGCGTGGGCCCTTCACTTTGTCCCCTCTCGGTTCCCCACATCGCCACTTCTTCTTCTTCTCCCAGATCAAGGCGCTTTTTGTTCGGCGGCGGCGGCGCTTATCGCTCGTTTCTCCACCGCCGCCCTCCCTCCTCCTTCCTCTCACACACTTCATATCCCGCTCGCTCCGTCCTTCCTTCAGGGCATGAACGCATACTCTTACAGTATTTTAGAGGACGGATGGAGCGGGAAATGGGACTTTGCCCCACTTTCAAAATGGCCGTTAAGTGGCCATTAAGTACTGTATCTCTTGTCAATTACCGTAGTTTATGACCAGAACACAAAGGTACAATTGCAGGAGGAATTTTAAATCATACATATTTAATTTTAACCACACACACACACACAAAAATTAGCCCAACAAAACAGAACAGCTAGCCACTAGCCAGCGCTATCCCGAGCCACCCCGGCCAACTCTAAACTCTCATTCGCTGACTCCCGACGTCACTCAACTAGCCAGGCTCCGCCTTTTAATCCCGCGCACGTGCAAATGCACAGATGGTACAGTGTAAAACATAAAGCTGGCGAACACAAATAGATGAGAAATAATCATTGCACCTCATATGCATGTTTTGTATTGGTGTCATGCCCAAAACTTTAAAATAGAACTGTAAATATAAAATAGAAATGTACAGATGACAAAATTTATATCAATCCATCCATTTTTCTTCACCGCTTATCCTCACGAGGGTCGCGAGGAGTGCCGGAGCCTATCCCAGCTGCCGGCAGGAGGGCGGGGCACACCCTGAACTGGTCGCCAGCCAGATCGCGGGGCACACTGAGACAGACATCCAATCGCACTCGCAATCACACCTTGGGGCAATTTAGAGACTTTGGGATGTGGGGTGAACATGCAAACTCCGCACAGGCGGGGCCGGGATCGACCTCAGAACCGTGAGGCCGACGCTTTACCAGCTGATCCACACGTGTTTACGTATTGATAAAAATAATAAAAACAAAACAAGGACGCGACCACCACCCCGCCCCCCTGCCCCCAACACGCGGATGATGGCGCACGAACGGAACGATTAGTGACACGTGCACTTGTATACGCGCTTTCATGGCGGTCTGGCGGGGGTGCAAATCTGCAGATGATGAAAAAGAAAACCAGTTGCTGCCCTGCTTAAACCAAATACAGGCCGTGATCTATTTATTTTTTTGAAATATGAAAGAGGTCTAATGGCGTTTCAGGCACGCCAGCCCGTCGTCCAGATTCGAATATTTTGTTCCGCTTATCGCATGCAAATAGTTTCAGCGCACGCCCACGCGTTTTCCTCAAGACGTCGACGGGCAAGTAGGCCGCGGTTGATTCCGCAGCGCGTCAGCCGGCGGGCGGGTCTCCGAGGTCGTTAGCGCCAGCGCGGAGTCCGAGCCCCCCGGGAAGGTGAACGCTCTTGCGGCGTGCGGCTTTTCTGAGCACACAACGTACCTTCGCTGCGAGCTCCCCACGACACCCGCCGCCCACTTTCCGAATTCCCCGGCTGATGTATGCGAAGAGACAAGAGCGACTCTGTGGCCGGCGAAAAAAAAAGAAAAAGAAGAACGTTCAGCTGCTCTGTGAACGCTAGGAAGACCGCCCGTTTGGTCTGGGTGGCGTCTCGGTCCGATGACAAAAGACTGACTGGAAAAAAAAAAAAAAGAAAAGAAAAAGAAACAATTTACAGCTTTTTTTTTTTTTTAAGTACTGAGTCACTCTCAAGTTCGCGCTTTGTACTCTGAGGCAAAAAAGGCTTTGATTAGTATTCACTTGCTCTCAAGAAGGCGCAGCATGATAAATAGCTGCTGTTGCGCTGTGCGACGTTAACCGCAAAACGATTGATCGGTACTTTCATTTTCATCTGCGTGTATATCAGGGAGGAGTTCATTTTAGTTTTTTAGTTGTGAACGGAAGACGTGACGAGAGCGTCTTTGACCAGCTTTGGGTGCATCCCCCCCCCCCCCCCCCCAATGCAGTAAAGCCTCGGTTCTCGAACGTCCCCGTTTTCGAACGAAAATTTCGGGATTTATTTGCTTCTGTTTTCGAACGAAAATTGGTACTCGAACGCCCCCGACAAAACCTGTAAATAATATATTGCGCGTGGCACAGGCAGCTGACCCATCCATGACGCGTTTTGTTATTGTCAATTCGAACGCCCCCCGAAAAAAAAAAAAAAACAGCAAATAACATAACGCGTGTGGCACTTTTGTCATTGTGTATAACGCAGCCTCTGTCCACAAACGTGTCCCGGTAGTGCTTGTCGTTTTTCTTCTTATGGAGGACGACCGTATTAACCCGCAATCATGGCGCCAAAGAAAGCAAGTTGCTCGTTTAAAGTTATTCTGCACTCCCATCCTAGCATACATTTTAAGCAAAAAAAATAAATACATTTCTTAAATTATTTTATTCCATAAAGTATTACAACTATACATGTATTTCTACTATGCAGTCAATCATCAGGAAAAGCTAAAAAAAATGCTTTAAAAAGCCCAATATTTTAGGCTTGGAACGCATTATTTCTTTTTCCATTCATTGTAATGGGAAACATCGATTCGGTTTTCGAACAAATCACTTCTCGAACCGTTCTCCGGAACGGATTGCGGTCGAGAACCGAGGCCTCGCTGTATATTTATGTCACCTTAGTTGCTGGACTTAGCAATTGTGGGTTAAAGCAGCGGTTTATATACTGTGCTGCATTTTCTATATCCCCAAGTATGCGGCAACAATAGCTGGCGAAAGCTCATCTTAGCCACGTTAGAAGATTTTATTGCAGATTTTCTGGCAGCAATTCCGACTTCTCTGACCTCTCCCAGATGCTCGCTCGCCAGGAAACAGCGCCGCGCCTCACAAAACCGTCTGGCCAGGGGTAAAAACCTTCCCCGAAGCTCCTCGCAAATGTCTCACATCCCCAAAGTGAGGACGCCTGCGAAATTCTCCCCCGGGCCCGACTTCTCCCACGACCCATTTTCGTTATGCCCGGCGGACGGCGACTCGCCCGCTGAGCGCTGAATGGAGCGAAGACAATGCACAAACGCCGCGGTCGCCGTTTGCCCACCGTCTGACCCCGGCTAAACGGTGAAAAGTCTTAATTTGAGGCTTGCGCTGTTTTGTCTCCTCACTCCGGGGGAAAAAAAAAAAAAACCCAAGTCGCTCGCGGGAATAGGACGCCGCTTTATTAATAGCATTACGGGGAACATTCCTGAAGGGGAGGAAGTGGTCCTCGAGAGATGCGCTAGCGATCACACGGGGGCGACGAAGGGGGGGCGACGGGGGACGGACGGAGAAGACGCCGCGAACAACAACGTGCGCCGTCTCCACGGTGTTATCGGGCCGCTGGTGTTGTGATTGGCAGGTAGCCGCGACATCCACTAGGTGTCAGTAAGGATCAATGGATTGCTAGCTATGTCGACCATCGGTATCAAACTGAAGGCCCGGGGGCCAGATCTGGCCCGCCGCATGATTTTAGGTGGCCCGCGAAGGCGCATCATGTGTATCAACTGCTGTGATTTTTAAAATCTGTGCCAAAATTTCAAATTGCCTTATCATATATAATAACAGTGAGCTATGGCAAGGATTTGTGTGTTACCAAACACCATCGACAGTCGAAAAACCGATTGCCCTTGATTTCGGATTCCAAACCAGTTCATCCATTTCACGTGTAAACATGACGAGGCGAAAGATTTTCGCGGTTTGGCAGTCACGGCGGGACCTCTGAGGGGAATCTGCGACTGCGACGAAAAATGACTTTGACACCCCCGCGCTAGACGGGAAGCCGGAGTTGAGAGCGGTAAAGTAGACGTGAGAACTGACGAGTGGGCTTGGTAGGGAGGACTGGAAAAGATGGATGGATGGCTGCGAGGCTGCATGAGGAGGACAAAGGACAAATTTTTGAAACCTTCCTCGAGAGTGTCACAGGAGAGAGGGAGGACTGGGAGAGAATTGGGGGTTTTGGCGGATTCCGTCTCGCCTCCTCATCAGTCTTTCGTCGAGTTCTCCGCGGATGCAGCTCGGGGAAGTTTTACCGACCTCGTCCTTCTGTTCCCCGCTTCAGCCGGTCCCGACTCCAAATTCCTTCAGCGTCGCTCTCCAAATAGCCCACCACGCCCCCCCCCCCGTCCCCGATTTACGAGACGCCGCAGCGCACCGCGGCACAAACACATCATTGATGATACACTTAGCCCTTCTTCTTCTTCTTCTTCTTCTTCTTCTTCTTCTTCTTCTTTGCGCAGCTGCGGTGCGCACCTGCACCCTCAAGGTGACGCACTTCCTCCTGTGGGTGGACTGCGTGACTTTTTAGTGCTCTGAAAACACGATGGCACCTTCTCGAGGTTCTGTTGCGTCTCCCAGCGGCAGCGGGCGTGAAATAATTTGAGAATCGACGCGCTTTAAAACCAACGTTGCACGCTGCACTTTTAAAAGTCACCCTGAGCGTCTGCTGGTGTCCAAAAAATTGGAGACGGCATATACCCCGGCGTATATTGTACATATAAACGTTGAGAAAAGGAAATAAATCGCGGTTCATGCTATGAAATGAAATCAAACTCCGATGTAAAGTTATTATTGTCATATGCTGGTTTTAATTTGATGCCTTATTTTTTGCTTCAATTCAATCGACATTGTGCCGCTCCTTGTTGGGTCCATGCTTTTGCCACCTTGGGGCAGTTTAATACAGATTTACGGGTACACATACAGGAGACGGTCACATTTGATCAGTCAGCAGTAGTAATATCGATCCATCCGTTTTTTTAGCCGCTTATCCTCACAAGGGTCGCGGGGAGTGCCGGAGCCTAGCCCAGCTGTCAACGGGCAGGAGGCGGGGTACACCCTGAACTGGTCGCCACCCAATCGCAGGGCACGTCGAGACAAAGAGTCGCACTCACAATCGCACCTTTGGGCAATTTTGGGTGTCCAATGAATGTCTCGTGTTTTTGGGATGTGGGAGGAAACCGGAGTGCCCACCCGGAGAAAACGCACGCGGGCACGGCGAGAACACGCAAACTCCGCACAGGCGGTGCCGGGATCGAACCCGGGCCCTCCGAACTGTGAGGCTAACACTTTACCAACTGACCACCGTGCCATAGTAGTAATATGATACAATATCTTGTGGTACTCCACTGTGTTCAAATATCCGTTGCTTATGTTTTATTTTATAATCTTCCAATATGGCTGCGTTTTTTTTTCTCAAGGAGAATCCTGCAGAGCCTCGCTTGTAAAGATTGTACAATTGCGCCTCCTTGTGGCCACACATTGTATTCCCCGCCCCCCTCTGACTGCAGCTCTAACGAGCGTATCGCCCAAGTGTATCGCCCCATTGTCGCCGCATTTGCCCGGATGAGCACATTCCAACAAAGTGAATGAGGCCGTTCTGCGTTCGGCGAATCCCATGCGGGGGAATTTAATCTCCGTGTTGTTGTTGTTGTTTTTCCTCCTGCAGTCACAATGCTTCTGTTTTTGGTGGCAACCACGACTTCATCGAATTCCAGTGGCAACGGCAACCATACACAAGGTAACGGCACGCGAATCCGTCATCACTTTACTCCGTACTCACTAATTTCCCCCTTTATGAATGCGACTAATCGAGCGCTTCAACTTGTTCGGGGTTGCAGCGCCAGATTCCGTAATTTCCAGTTTTCAAGCCGCGACTTTTTTTCACACGCTTTCAACCCTGCGCTTCGTGCGGTGACGCGGCTAATTTGTGCGGGGTTTTTTTTCCCCCTAACGGCCGCAAGGGGGCACTCGAGCGGAAAAGGTAAGAATGAGACCGGTGGAATACATGTGCCGAGGAAGTTGACTTTTTCCGGCCCTGCGCTAGCGATAGCGTTAGCACTGTGCTACCGTGTTGCTGCTGCGTTACCGGCGCGTCACAGTGTTACTTACCAGTAAGTTCTATTTTAACCAGCCCTGTTAGCGTTAGCACGGCGCCATTATTAGCACTAGCGCCTGTACTGTCTTTCAATGTAGGTTAGGGTTCGGGCTGCGGCGTATGTATGTATGTACCAAATGTTATTTCCTTTACAAATGTACCAGGCGCGCTCTGTAGGCCGGGAATTACGGTATACAGGATAAATTGTTTGTTCGCTAGCGCTGCCATCTGAATTTTTTCCACCCGGGAGTACGTGTGACGTCACAGTGGGAAAAGCTCAAAATGATCTTTAACCAAGCCGATATCCATTGATGAAGTATTCGAACACCTCCTTCCTCAGAGGGTGTCCCGTCCACCGGCCACCATGTCCTCCCCACCGTGCTGGTCCTGTCCCTGCTGCTGCTCATCATCGCGCTGCTGGCCTGGTACTTCCTCAGGTAAACGCCGGCCACCTCTCACACGGTAAAAATGGCCGTATAAGAGCCGTGACACGAGAACAGACAAAACCCATTGAATTGCATATATATATATATGAACCTTATATGGTCGCTACTTCACTGATTTCATTTATTGCGTGAGCTTTTCTGACCGTGGACGAAGCTTTGCTGGAAGTGGGAAGGACTCCACACATTCTTCCTGACAACAAGCAACAAAGTGAAAGTGGACAATTCTGTTGTTTTCAACATGTTGTTAAACTGAATACTTTGGCAGCAAAAGTATGTAGCCTAGTTTTTTTTTTTTTTTTTTTCTTTTTTTACGTCCCCAAACAAACGCGACTGTCTTTAGCCCCTCCTCCTCGACCGCGGGCCCTCGCTTGATTGGCCCGCAGCCAGATTCCGAGGCAGCGCTCCGGGTGACAAACACTTCCTCCTCGAGTCGCCGAGGCGGAGCCCGAGTCAGGAAGCGACCCTTGTTGCCTCCCTCTGACGGCCACCGCCGGTCATACGCTCACTCGCTCGCTCGCTCGCTCACCTACTGACAGGGCAGAGCGCTCGAACCCGCCGACGTCGAGGAGAAAGGGCTTCCTTCGCCAGCTTTAGATCGTAGATCGTTTTTTTTTTTTTTTTTTTTTTTCCCCCCCTCCGTGCCGTTTTGTTTTCCTGGACTTTTATTTATTGCATATGTTTAGTTTTAGGTTAAAAAAACAGAGGAAAGCAGCGGTCACCACAGTGGACAAGAAGATACCAAATGGCATCCAGGAGGAACAAGGTAGGCAAACACAAACGGGCAATTTTGTGGTCGTCTTCGACTTCCTGTCGGCAACGTCGGAAGACGCAACCAAAATATTGAAATGATATTTTGTCACGTTCCACAGACGCGACGGTGGTCCTCCTGCCCAGGTCCGCTTCGGCCGCCAAGAACTACCCGCCGCTCGCCGTGGAGCACCTGGAGGACGAGTACAGGCTGCGCTCGGCCGACGACGGGAAACTCTTCCGGGAGGAGTACAACGTAAGCGGCCTCGGGTTTCTTTCTCACGGAGATCCCGCCAAAATCACCGCGTCAGAAAGTCGCGCGTTTATTCGCTGATGCTTTTTGCGTACAGCGTTAAAAAAAAAAAATAAAAAAAAAAAAACCTGACACCATCGCGCTGCCTTTCCGGCATTTCCTTTTGATGCCACCTCCGGAGGTGTAAAAAAAAAAAAAATGACAGCTTTTACAAGCCGTGCAAAGCTTGAAGGTTTCTGATTGTACCACAGAAGACCAAAAATTGCTGAGTCATCTTCGCCCCCCAATTGTGTTGGTGGCGAAAAAATGCTCATTAGACTTGTCAGAAAAGTTGGCAAAAAAATTTAACAAGACCGAAGACATCAATTGTTGCTCTTGCTCCTTTGTACGACCGACACGCGCACAAAAACCTGTGACTGGAACAAGACCGGGTCAGGCAGAAACGGGGGATGTGCCAGATGTAGCCCACGGGTCAGAGTTTGGCTAGCTCGAGTTACTAGCGCACGACTTCTCGGTTTCCCAAGGCACGAGTCGTCAGTCGCTGGTCAGTCGTCCGCGTGGCAAGGCGGAAAATGGCTGCCTCCACCGACCGGCAACTAGTGCGACTTTAGATAACTTGTTCCTAAACATTCGGCCATTGGGGAAAACTACCGAGCCATTTTTCCCGTGACACACGCATACATCCTCACGTGGAAAATACCTCCGTTGCCTATTTCTGAAGTGCTATACAATTTTGACACAGCATCTGAATCATTATTACATCCAGTATCTGACTTTTATTTAGCCTGCACTCATTAGAGGAAGTTCACACGTGAATGTATCAGAGGAAATGACTAAAGCAAAATAACTCGCGCAGCTAACAGTCAGTCGTCCGCTTTTTGCCTTTTTTTTTTTTTTTGCTTGATGTAACAAATTGTCGCGCAGTCTCTGCCGGGGGGCCACGCCCACGGGGCCTACGAGGAGGCCAACAAGGACGACAACAAGGACAAGAACAGATATCCCAACATTCTTCCCTGTGAGTATTATCGGCGCCGCTCTTGTGATAAAACGCAAGCGGCCGATGAGTTTTGCTTTTGCGGCGGTCGGACACAAAGGGGGACTTGTCGCTATGACGACCACCGAATGTGGTCATGTTGGTAGTTTTTCACAAATCAATACTGTGTTCATCCATCCGTCCATTTTCGTAGCCGCTTATCCTCACGAGGGTTGTTGGTAGTGCCGGAGCCTATCCCAGCTGTCAACAGGCAGGAGGTGTGGGCTACACCCTGAACTGGTCGCCGGCCAATCCCAGGGCACGTGGAGACAATCACACCTCGGGGCAATTCAGAGTGTCTCCAATTAATGTTGCATGTTTCTGAAATGTGGTACGAAACCAGAGTGGCCGGAGGAAACCCACGCAGGCACGGGGAGAACATGCAAACGCCACGCAGCTGGGCCCGGGGTCGAACCCGGGACCTCAGAACTGTGAGGCCAACGCTTGAACGCCAGATGACCCACCGTGCCGCCTCCAGTTGAAAGTGTTGAAAATCCCTCGAGCACAAATCAATTCATGTCGGTGAACCCAAAGTTCAAATGAGTTCTACACATTTGCGTAAGCTTGTTTTGTCCAGTAGGTTCTGCGGTTCTGCTTCGGTACAAAAGCAAACCGGTCAGGCTCGTTTCCCAGTTCGTCAATTTATGTATTGCGTCACCCAGCCCTCGAAGATCTTTAAGAGACATTTTAGAAAGATGATGTGACCTCAATATTTTTGTCCTAAACAAAAGACTTTAGCGGCGTCGTTGTGCCAGGCATCCATGTTGGTATCGGCTCTGCGCGCTGCCCTTGTGAGAATAAGCAGCTTGGACAATGGAATGGAAGATATCCTCAGTTCTTCATGAAAAACATATCTCTTGGCTGTTTTTGTGCCCAGTATAATATCTGAATATAGCTTTAGCGCCATCGTGTGGCACCTCGGTACCTAAGGCGCTACGGTGAAGTGTGTTGAGGTAGCCAGCCAATTCTCAACTATTTTAGGCAGCTGCGTCAGTTATTTTTATCTCGTTATATATTGTAACTTACCATAATTTCCAGCCGATAAGCCGCGACTTTTTTCCACACGCTTTTTATGCGGTGATGCGGCTAATTTGTAGATTTTTTTTTCTAACGGCCGCCAGGGGGCACACGTGCGGGAAAGGTAAGAGTGAGACCGGTGGAATATATGTGCCGAGGAAGTGACTTTTACCGGTCCGGCCCTGTTAGCATGAGCGCGGCGGTGCTAGCGTTAAGCTGTCCGTGTACCATCTTTCTTTGTAAAATTCAACGTGGGCACTTTTACACGGCTACGGCTTATGTGTGTACCAAATGGTATTTCCTTTACAAATGCACTGGGTGAGGCTTGTAACCAGGTGCGCTCTGTAGGCCGAGAATTAGGGTACTTGCAACGTCGCTGAAAACTGTCTCCGTTAGCTGCGCTAAGCTAACCAGAGCGTGTGACGTTTTTGATGAGAAGCATGAATGACAAGGTGACCTTTGCTCCCTCAGATGATCACTCCAGGGTGGTGCTGACGCAGCTGGAAGGAAGCTCCGCCTCCGACTACATCAACGCCTCGTACATCGACGTGAGCGCGTTATCGCTAATCACGCGATTTTCTCGCTATTGGATATTTATTTGTAAGCACATTTTTTTTCTCCCTGATAGGGTTTCACTGTTAAAAACAAGTTCATAGCAGCACAAGGTAGGCCCGCGCGTTCGGTTGATGAACGTCATCTTTTCGAAATCAGTCGTCACGAATGAAGATTTTTTTTTTTTTTTTTTTTTTTGTCAGGTCCGAAAGAGGAAACGGTGGCCGATTTCTGGAGGATGATTTGGGAGCAGAAAGTGTCGACGGTCGTCATGCTGACCAACTTGAAGGAGCGCAAGGAAGTGAGTGCTCGCCAAAACATCGGGGTGACATTCTTGCTAATGGACGACCGGGCGCTCAAATGAAAAGCCAATCGGGTAGCTGGAAGCGACTCGGATGATGAGTCTTGCGTCGGTTCTCGCGCAGGACAAGTGTTCCCAGTACTGGCCGGATCAGGGCTGCTGGACCTACGGGAACGTGCGCGTGGCCGTGGAGGACTTCACCGTGCTGGTGGATTACACCATACGCAAGTTCTGCATCCAATACGTACGCTCGTCTCCTTCTACGCTAGGCTAGGCTAGGCTAGGCTAGGCTACGCTAGCATTTTCTTGTGCGTCTTCCTCGCAGCAGTCCAGCGACGCCGCCAAGACGCCGCGGCCGGTCACGCAGATGCACTTCACCAGCTGGCCCGACTTCGGCGTGCCCTTCTCGCCCATCGGGATGCTCAAGTTCCTCAAGAAGGTCAAGGCGCTCAATCCGCAGTTTGCCGGGCCCATCGTGGTCCACTGCAGGTACACGTCGGCGCCTTACGATATTTGGCGAAGATTTTGAAATATGAGGTGCAGCGCTCGGTGTCAAGGGGGTCGCCGTTTAATTCCTATTTCTAAAAAAAAAAAAAAACCCCCAAAAAATACAATGATTGTCACAACGACGGCTCTTTCTATTCTTCCAAGAACTACAAAAAAAGACTTTCTTCTGTGGCTACACTGAGACACTGTGCAAATTGTTCTTCATTTTTAAAAGATATCATTGCTATTTTTCAGAGTAATTAGTCAAGTAAAATAAGTAAAAATAAGTCAAAGTAGTCAACGGTGATGTTGCTTTCTGACATTTCTTTTTCAACTAAGAAATATTCAAATCATATTGAAAAAAAACAGATTTAGCTCTATGAGAGGGTCGGTCACAAAATTAGGAACAGCACTGTCATTAATTCCTCTTCATTTACTATTTTTTTTTTTTACAATTATTATGACTAGTAATATAATGATCGCAGCTACGGCGGTTTCTATTTTTCCACTATCTTAATTTCCTTTATTATATTATCATTATTAGTTATTCATTTCATTTTACTGAAAGCTCTTTGTAATATTTTGATATTGTTTGAAAAAGTCTTGTGATTTTTAAAATGATATCTTATGAAGTTACACGAGAGGGTCCAAATATTGTACACCGCCAATTGTAAATACGTTTTTCAATGAATATCCGACGGCATCTTTTGCGGTGTACTTAATATTGCGGGCAACCCCCCTCCCCCGTCAGCGCCGGCGTGGGTCGGACCGGCACGTTCATCGTGATCGACGGCATGATCGACATGATGCACGCCGAGCAGAAAGTGGACGTGTTCGGCTTCGTCTCCAAGATCCGGGAGCAGCGCTCGCAGCTCATCCAGACGGACGTGAGTCCGAAAAGCTCACCGTGGTGTGCGCGGGCGGTGGACTCACGCAGTTGCTTCTCGTTGCTTCCCGCCCCCGCAGACGCAGTACTCGTTCATCTACCAGGCGCTGCTGGAGTACTACCTGTACGGGGACACGGAGCTGGACGTGTCGTCTCTGGAGGGCCACCTGCACAAGCTGCACAACACCTTCAACCAGGGGGACCGCGTCGGTCTGGAGGAGGAGTTTAAGGTGAACCGAAACTCCACTGGGGGGTGCCCCCGAGACCCAAATCGCATGAACATATCATGAAGGGGCGAGCGAGGGGATCTCAATTCCAGCCGCAACGCCGATTCCCAAAACTTCAACCTGCAGCGGCCAACTCGACATTCTCATTCGCCGATTCTCACGTCACTCGCCGGGCAAGCCCCGCCTTTTTCAAGGCACACTCAAAGTCAGTGTGCAACGAAAGGATGGCGACCGCAAGTGGACGCAAAGTAACACCTGGACCTCGCGTGCATGTTTTTGTGTCGGTATTATGGTTTAAAAATGCAAAATCAATTCTACGATTACTCGGATTGTTAATGGGATAATCGATGGAATGTAAAATACTTGCTAGCGCCGAAGTGGAACAGGAAGTTTGCCTATTTGGTTTCAGGCAGACATTCTTACGTGGATGCACTCGTATGACATGATTCAGATTTTATTTTTTTTACTGACGTGCCGCGTTGCGCGTTTGTGCCCCAGAAACTGACCAACATGCGTATCATGAAGGAGAACATGAGAACGGGGAACCTGCCCGCCAACATGAAGAAGAACCGAGTGCTGCAGATCATTCCGTGTAAGAGAAGAAGAAGAAGAAGAAGAAGAAGAAGAGGAACTCCCGGAAAGTGATCTTAAGTTTTTAAGCCTTTTTTTTTTTTTTTTTTCCCCAGACGACTTCAACAGAGTGATTCTCTCCATGAGGAGAGGGCAGGAGTTTACGGATTACATTAACGCATCCTTCATAGATGTAAGCCACTTCCATGATCAATCTTGAGATATGTTTTTCATTTGACATAAAGAATTATGATGACTGAAAATTTTTTTGGCGGGGAGGGGTAATAGTAAATGTGGAAAAAAAAATGTTTTTTTTTTTTGTTTTTGTTTTTTGGGATCAAAATCATTTTTTCCCCCCAATAAGTCAGATTTTTTTACATTGGTTTTCTGAAGGGAAAAAAAAATCCCAAAATGAAAAGTACCAATATATATATTTTTTTCCAACCACGTAAATTTTCTATTGGATTTTCATTTTTCTGAATCCCCCATTGGAAACTTTTTATTTTTCCCTGAAACAGATTTTTGATATTTGGGTGGGTTTTCCACAGTTAAATAAATCTATTCGTAGCTGTCATATTAATGTTTGTTAATTTCTTTTATTTCATGTATTCATTTTAAATTGAAAAACAATTGTTAAAACTAAATATTTCCTAAACCGTTATTAATTATACTTCCCTAACTTCTGCCTAGCAACAAGTTTTGGCTTGCCTCCACTGAGCAATTGTTTTATGCATTTTATTTATTTATTTATTTGTTTTCATTTTTTGGGGGTGCGCGCCTTGTGCCATAAACAGGGATACCGGCAGAAGGACTACTTCATCGCCACGCAGGGCCCGCTGCAGCACACCGTGGAGGACTTCTGGCGGATGGTGTGGGAGTGGAAGTGCCACTCCGTCGTCATGCTCACCGAGCTCCAGGAGAGGGAGCAGGTACGCTGTTTTGTCTCCCCCCCCCCCGTCTCCGTCGGCGCCACGCGGGGCTCAGCGTCTCGACTTCCCAACTGGATCCAGACTAACATTGGCTGGCATCTCGTTGGGCGCGTCAACATTGGGCGGAAAGCTGAAGCAAAGGTTGTGTTTCCAGGACAAGTGTTGTCAGTACTGGCCCGCCGAGGAGTCGCAAACGTACGGCGACTACGGCGTGGAGACGAAGGCCGACGTCTTGTGCGACGCTTTTAGCCTACGAGACCTGGTGCTCACCTTCCTGCCGGTGAGAACTTTGGCCGCTCGTCATCCATAAAGTCGATCGATGTGCAAAGCAATGTTTTGGAAAATAAGGCTAATTAAAGTTAGGGTCGTAACTCAAATGTAGAATTTTAAGAAAATCAATCTCAAAGTCAACTCATTGGATTAATATGTATTGGAATTTGTTTAATAAATGGAACATTTGAATATCTTCAGATGTTTCTAGTTAGTATTTTCATATTTCATGTATGGCGCAATTGAAACTCCGAAATCCTTCCACTTTTTCAAAATGTGGCGCGTCACATCTGACGTATTTTTGCGCACGCAGGAGAAGCAGACGCGCGCCATCCGCCACTTCCACTTCCACGGCTGGCCCGAGGTGGGCATCCCGGCCGAGGGGCGGGGCATGATCGACATCATCGCGGCGGTGCAGCGGCAGCAGCAGCAGTCGGGCAACCATCCCATCGTGGTGCACTGCAGGTACGGCCGCCGGGGGGCGCTGCCGGCCCTTCTCCCGAGTTACGGGTGCGTTGCGTGCTTCCCTCCGGCCCGGCTGAAATCTCAATTGCAAATCGTGACGACGTTCCGACAGATTTACCCCAAAAGTTTCTGTTTCTGATTTATTGATTTGAAGCTGATTTGAGTGAATATTAACTACTGGCTTGACATCATCAGCCCAAAAACGCCTCCCGTCCGGTTTTGTCGGTGGCTCAGCCTCGGTGGGACGGCGTGGAAGCGTTTCATTTCTAATGATTGCCCCCCTTGCGAGTCCGTACGCGTGACGCCGTCTTGGAAAAGCGACCGGCGAAGGCGTGGCGGCCGTGGCTAACGCTGCGCTGTGGTGCGCTTTGTAGCGCCGGCGCGGGGCGGACCGGTACGTTCATTGCACTGAGCAACATCCTGGAGCGCGTCAAGGCCGAGGGGCTGCTGGACGTCTTCCAGACTGTCAAGAGTTTACGCATGCAGAGGCCGCACATGGTCCAGACCGTGGTGAGTACCGAGTACTGACTAGCGACGTCGACGGCGCCTGTTGTATGCGTGCATCTGTGCGTGTATAAATCTAGTCAGGGGAAAAAAAAAAAAAAAATCGTTTTAGTTTTTTAAACTGTTTTATACACATTATTGAAATAAGTTAACTTGACTTTTTTTTTTTAAACCATTTTTTTAACATTTTAATCGACAACAATTTGTATTTTGTCCTAATTATTTGACAAATATTTTAATATATTTATCTGCTTTTTGTAACTTTTTTGGGACTATTTTTCATCCTTTTATCTAATTTGTTTCCGCTAAGGACTTAATTTAAAAGATGGTGAAAATGCATTTTTTTTCTGACAGCTTTTTTTGGGGGCGGCCTCATGACGTGCGTACCTTCCTTTACGCCTTTTTTTCTTTTTTCTTTTTTTTTTTTTACTTTTCTTAGCAGTGGCGTCGGTCGGGATTGACCTTTTTTCTGCCGATTGTTGTATTTTGAATCCAAAGCGTGTCAAAGTGTGTCCTGACGGTCTTTTCCCGTTTTTTTTTTTTTTTTTGTGAGCACAGGAGCAGTACGACTTCTGTTACCGGGTGGTACAAGACTTTGTGGACATTTTCTCCGACTATGCCAACTTCAAATGAGCTGATTCTTTGCCTTATCAACGTTGTTATTATTCTCTCTTTTTAAATTTTTTTTTTTCTAAAGCCGGTCAGTAAATGATCAATTTTTTTTTTTTTTTTGCTATGCACTCCTCGTCCTAACGTCAACTAAACCTCCGTCCTGCCTGTATGATACAGTACATAAAAAGAATTGTACATGGGTTTTAAATAAAAGAAAGTGGTAATTTATATTTTGTGCTATGTATGTATAATAATTGTCTCTTTATTTTGTTTCTCCTCCCGTTGTATAATACCGTATTGTACTTTGGAATGGTTATGTCCGTGTAATATTTTTGAAAGTTGTAAATGTATTTATGTAGCGAAAGCCACCTTTTATGATTATTTCCCAAACGTTCCATTGTGTGCTCGCAAAATGACGCTTGAATTGTCCTTTTGACTCTGCTACGGCGTGTAAGACCCCCCACCCCGCCCATTTTTAGGGGGGGGGTGGGGGGCATACCTGCTTTCTTTTCTTTAATAAGCCATGATTTTAGTAAAGTCAGAATTTTGATTTAAGCAAAAGGGGGTCGGGGGAGGGAATAAGTGAGATTGCGGTAAGAATAACGGCACCGGATTTCAAAAGTCGTACAAAACAAATGTTCTGCTTGTCTTTGTAAAGCTTCTCCATGTAAATTAACAACATGGCAGCATTAAACAAAACTTTGTGAATAGTTTCATGCAACTGGAGAAATGCGTCTCAGTATGTGTGTGTGCCTTTTTTTTGTTTTTAAATTTCAATTTGCGGTTTCACCCAATTAATTCATTTAGCAGTATTTTTATTGTATCCAATTTTGGTGCAATGGACAATTATTAGGATTTTGTTAGTTTTGCTGTTTTTTTTTTTTCTTCTAGTTTCTCAATGATTTAGTAAATGTTTTTTTCAATTTTTGGTAAAAAAAATACTTTCACAATTTTTGTTTCAGTTTGTTACATTTAATTTTTTGCCAATTAAGCTATAATTACAATTTGCATGTTCTTAAAATTATTATTTTTTTAATGTTCTAGCTTTTTTATCGTAGACTTTTAATTTTGCCTTTATTGTTCTATGATTTTAAACAAATTAAACTTATTTTTATTAATTTGTAGTAAAATAATGCATTAATGAGCTTTGTTCAATATGTGATACTTTCATGTTTTTTCCCAAAATGTTACATTTTTCAAGTTACTCATTTTAAATTAATCATTTTTTTGTCAATTAAATTTTAATTAGTTTGTTCTTAAAATTATTTTATTAATGTTCTGGCTATTTTATCGTAGAATTTTTAATTTGCCTTTATTTTTCCATGATTTCTTTTTTTTTTTATTAATTGTCAACTTATTTTTATTAAGTCACCGTAAAATAATCCATGAACAAGCTTTTTCTTCCGATCATGACATTTCTACGTATTTATGATTTAGGTTTTTTCAGTTGGTGGCAGAATGCACAATACGTGATGCAACATTATTTTTTCTTTATCATAAATCATTTATTACTGTTAACTTTATTAATACGTGAATTGCTCGGGTTGTCATTTTTTTAAAGTTGGATTCAGTTTTACTTTAATTACTATCACAACCATATTTTCCATCACTTGTCACTATTTTCTGAATTACTATTTTCTATATTTTGATGGTTTATTCTATATTGTTTTTAAACTGCGAGCTAAACGTCGTTCGGTCGGTTGGTTTGGGTCGCGAGGTCCTCCTTTTAGAACTCATCTTGCGGTTCGTCGAAATCGGCGTTTCGAAAACAGAAGGCGCCCCGCCCGGTGTGCCGGCGTACACGCGAGGATTCGAACGTGCGACACGTAAGCCCTCGACCTGCTCGGCGCGCCCGGTCCACCCGAACGGAAACGTGTCCGACGATCCCGTTTTGTTCTTGTTGTGTTGCAGAGCGTCTGAAAGCTCCTTTGTGGACTTTTCCGCCCGACTCTTCCTCGGGGGTCTTCATCTCCATGGCGACGCCACATCGGCCACCCCCGGCGGAAGGTCAGCCGCGTGTCGAGAGGTCGTATGAATTATGTATTAACTTAGCTTGTTGTGGCTCACTGACATGTTTTTGTTTACTCAACAACCGCAGCGGCTTTGATTCATTGACCGTTAATCTTCATTTTCCTTCATAACACATTCTTGCCTCACCCGATTTTTGTGGAAATGTTAATATTAATAACTCGCTAGTTTCACTTTTCCCGACATTCCAATTGAAATGTGTTTACGATATGTTGTAACTTTTTTGTTGTCGTTTTAATTCCCCTGCTTTTCCACCGTATTGTTTCATTTATTTATTGCTATATGCAGGGCCTGCCAACCCAGTTGAATTATGAGCGGGAAAAAGTTTCAATATTTTTTTAAAAATGTCACCATTTTCACTGACAAATTTCTAAAAGCATCCAAACTGTCAATCTTGAGGCGACATAATTCCGTGGGGCTCCCGCGGACCAAAACATGCAATTATTAATTGGACACTCGAAATTGCGCCTAGGTGAGCTCGTGACTGTTTGTCTCCACGTGCCCTGCGATTGGCTGGCGACCAGTTCAGGGTGTGCCCCGCCTCCTGCTCCGTTGACAGCCGGGATAGGCTCCGGCGCTGAGGATAAGCGGCAAAGAAAATGGATGGATTAATATGATGAGATACTTTGCCTTCGAGGCGCAAAGTAGGGAAAGTGAGTCGCCGTCCAAACCGAACCAAATGTTGGCTTTTTATGAATGTTTCATTTTTGTTTTTCCTCCCATATTTTGTTAGTTCAACACATCACGTTAGCTGATGTTGAATTTTTATTTTTGTACAAGTGGTTCACAAGAGGCCGAGCGGTTCCCAAAATAGCTCAAACGACGCCTCGCTTCACTTCTTTCCCATCTCATTTTGCAAAAATGTTATTTTTAACCTGTTACAATATGACATAACAAGCGCGCGTGGAATTCGAATCGGCTTTCATATTTCAGTCGAAAACGTCAGCAGCCTCCCCCCAAGGCACAGAATTGATCGGACGAGATCGGGTGGGGCGAATCCGCCCGTCGCGCCCAAAATTCCGGATGATGTCCGATCGTGTCGCGATGGCCGCCGCGCTGCGCTTGCGTCTGCCCCGCGACGTTTGTTGTTATCGTTCATAACATCCCAACAAACGGCATCCGTCCCGTTTGACCAGATTCGGTCGGGGAAATGCCCGCTTTGCTTTTTTACACGGCCGATCGTGGTTCGACGACTCTTACGGTCTATAACTCAAAGAGAAAAATAATAAAAGTGTCACTCAATTGGCACGTGGAAATTTGCGTGTGTGACCAGAAACTTTTCATGACGGAATTTGTGCCCTTTATGCGTTCTATATTTAACTCTGGGAAAGAATCCTCAACACAACCGCAAAAACTATATTTATTTTTAAACATAAATAGGGGACACCCCCACGATGGAATTGTGCTTTTTATATATATATATATATATATATATATATATATATACTTAATCAGTCACTCACATATAAAAAATGTACAGGTGTGGTCAGTCATGCCCGCAGATATAAAGTTACGGATGTGCGTTCTGTTTGTAATTATGAGTGTACCCCTTTAAGAGCAGAGGGGGGGGGGGGAGCGGTGTCAGGTAAATTAGGAAGTAGAAATAGGCTGAGCCACTGATCTTGGGAAAAAAAAAAAAAAAAGACGCATCCATATCTAGCGGTGTGTCGATTGGTTGAATCCGGTTTTTGTTGTTCCAGGCTAAAACGTTTGACAGTTTTGATCCAAGAAATTGTGAAGGAAAAATATGACTTTGAAAAATTCTGACCCACCGCTACTCGAAAAGCAGCCGTTAGCCGTTTCTTTGCTCCGGTGCAAACAGAAGAGGCGTCCTTTAGGTGAACCTTTTCAAAAGAGGACGTACAGAAGTGCAAACGTGCACTTTCAATGTTTTAACAACTCGTGGCCGGAAAAAGTGTGGGTGCGTCGGTGGGTGTGTTGTGCGCATTTAAAAAAAAAAAAAAAAAAAAACCCAAATCTGAAACCTTGGGTTTCCGACCGACCCTGACCTGACCTTCAACAGTCATATCAGACCAATACCTAAAACTCGCAGACCAGGAAAAGCTCAGCCACGCTTTAATCTCAAGTCGACTTGACTATTGTAATGCTCTTCTGACTTGACTCCCGAACTGCAGCTGATTCAGAACGCCGCGGTTCGGGTTCTGGTGAGAACAAAGAGGTCAGGGCACGCTACAGTACTTCAAATCTGAAGTTTTTACTCTGGCTCCCAGTCGGCTTTCGGATCGATTTGAAAGTTCTGCTGACAAATGCGATCCTCAATATGTCAAAGAAAAGTTTGATATTGGGTTGACATCAAAATGCCTTCGAATCCACCCTCAAATATTCTGATTGACATGAAAAAAGAAAATCCATTTCTATATGAACGCCAGAAGGAAATTTAGCGGACAAAAAATTTCAAATAGTTTAAAAATAATTACAAATATATATACATTTCGTCAGTTTCCCACATTGTAATCATTTTTTTTATTTTTGGCTGTGTGTAGGGCGCTCCCCCATCTTCAAAATTATATTTGGCCAATAATAGAAATTTTCGATTTTGTATTATTATTATTATTATTTTTTTTTTTTACGAGACAGCCTCCAGAGTCCAAATCCATATTCGACCCACTCCAAAAATGTCATCTTTTCCTCACGACGACACCCTCGGTTGAATGTGTAGGGGCGCTGCCCCGCGTGACCCCCGACCCCCCGCACTGACACTTTTTCTCCGATTTCTCGCGGCGTTAATGTCATTTTTGTATTTTTTTCCTGACGAATTCCAAGTCAACTTTTCAGCAACGGCGCCACAATGAAAGGCTTTGTCGCGGACGAGCGTGGAACCCGGAAGCTCGTACGGTCCCTGAAGTGGCCCTGGACTCAAGGTTTTCCCACCGGGCTGGAATTTTATTACATAACCAGAGACCCCCCCCTCGCCGCCGCCGCCGCCACCCACCGCCGCCCGTTTGAAAGTGCGAGACGGGCGGCGCTGAAGCTCGCCGCGTCACAGCTTTCGAGGGTTTTGGTACCAGTACGCGTGGGTCTGACCCGCTTTTTATGCCAAAAAACGGAAGCGAAAGATGGAAAAACAGGAGAGCAGAGGCAGATAAAGGGAAAGTTAAAGAAATTTATGGGGGTGGGGTCGGGCGGGGGGGGGGTTAAAGGTGTGTGTGTGTGTGTGTGTGTGTGCGGGGGGGGGGGTCTGAGGAAAAAGGAGGGGGTTGGACGGCAAGTGCATGAGAGAGAGAGACAGGAAGAGGAAGTCAGTGAGTGAGGCTGAAGGAGGGAGAGAGCGACGGAGAGAGAGAGAGAGAGAGAGGGAGGATAGATAGACGCACGCAGCATTGTGTGGCTGCTGAGATGTCTGCACAAAGAGGTGAGTGCGCGATTGTGTGTCGCGTTTGTCGTGTCGGCGGCAGGCGTTCGCTCCATTGGTCAATCGCTTGGCGACGCGTCAGCGGAGTTCAACTCTCGCGGGGGGGGGACACACACTCACGTTTTGAGCTCGTTTTGGAATACATATTCAATTACAAGCAAAGATGGAATATTGTGGAAAGAGATTTTGTTTTTGTGGGTAGCATCAAAATGTCGCATTTTGGAGGAAAATGAAGGACTTCGTGGTATTCTTAATCCACGGCTGGAATTTAAAAAGTGATATGTTAATGTGCTAGCGTGTGCGGAAAGGGCCCGTCGGGGAGTAAACGTGCACTAAAATAAGTGGGCGGGGGGGGGGGGATCCAAATTTGGATAAAATGTCATTTATTAAAATGTTTTTTTTACCTATTCAATAAGGTATTGGCTTTATGTGTGTGCGAAAGGTGTGCCGGGTGTCAAACTTCACACCTTCTTCTTCGTTTTCCTTTCGGCTTGGGAAAAAAAAAAAAAAGATGAACTGCCATTTTGTACAAATTTACTAAGCTAATAGCGCAACGTTCACAAGCCAGCACGTGTGCTAAAGTTGTCGCGGGTGTTAAGCGTTTCACCACAAAATGTGGAAAAGTCAAACTATGACCAAGATGTGTTATTTTTGTATCATTTTCTCGTTTCTCACGTGTAATTTTCACTGTTCTGCCCGTTTTACTACTTGATAAAATTGCTGCTAGCTCGTCAGCCGGCAGACTCGCTCGGATTCTTTCTCTTGGTTGCGTTTACTTGTCGACTTGTTGCTCGGCGGATTCCACGTGGCGCAATCATTTGTGGGCCCAAAGTCCAATTAAAAACAAAAAAAAAAAATGTAAATGTTTAATGTTGGCGTTTCCCACCTCGCGCTAGCTAGCAGGCTAGCCGGCCGTCTGTCCGTCTCTCTCCGTATCGTCCGTTCATCCATCCTCGCATCTCTTTGTCGCCCCGCGGATGGATTCTTCTTCTCTCCGTCCCCTCCATCCATTTATCATCCACCCTTATTTCCATCTCCCGCTCCCTCCGTCTCCTCCAGTCTGTCCATCCGCCGATCTTTTCATCCGTCGCTCCGTTTCCCCGGATTCAGAACCCCGGACCTCAGCGTACGGTCGTGAGTGGCCCGACTCGTGACTCTGTTGATGGATTTTCTTTTGTTTTATTTCATTTTCCAAGTGAGCGCGCCGTAACTGCTGAACTTTTTGCCGGAAGCCGTCTCGAGCGTAGCCAGGAAATGATCGCGGTGACCTTTTTGAGGCGCTCCGCTCATCGTGCAGGCGCAGCGTTTTTGTTCCTGAGCCGGATCGGTTTCACATCGGTGTCCTGCCGTAAACTCGGCGGCGGCGTCCGACCCCGCTTGCGACACTTTGACCTCCAGGTGTTCTCACTTCCTCTTTCCTCACATATCCTCTTTTTCTTCTTCTCTTCCTCCTCCTCCACCTCCTTCTTCTTCTTCTTCTTCTGGTCATTTCAACACTCGTTTTTGTGATGCAAAACGTCGTCTCACTTCCTAACGCGAATGCACATTATTTCACATTAAAAGTCACAATTGGACAAAAAGTAAAATTTGAGAGGATTACGTATGGATGATGATAAAAACCATGAATGAGATTTCATGGAAAAAAATATTCCGCGAATGTAGAGGAAATACATAATTTTTGTGCAATACTGCTGAACACCAAACAGAAACACACACACACAAGGATTTTTCCTTTAAAAATAAAAAATAAAAATTTAAAAATGTTGTAAAAAGCGGTTTTGAGTCACCGCTGTTGCCACCTAGTGGCCAAAGAGAAAATCGAAACGTTTTTACTCTAAATTGAGTCAACTGGCCGGGAAAGAATTACTTCATCTTCATCTTTGCAATATTTGGGAGTACAGTACAGTACTCCCAAATATTACATCACAAATATCAGAAAAGGGCGGCCTCCCTTCAACAATGATTCATTTTCGAGATGTTTTTTTTCTTCTACCTTTCAAACATTTGCATTGCTTTCATTGAACATTTTCTTACATTAAAAAAAAAACATTTAGTACCTTCCCTCCTTCAACGATTTTTTTTTTTAGTCGGTATCTTTCAACATGTTTTCACAATTTTAAATGAAATAATGGTGATAAAATGTTTCAGCTTTTCCCCCCGAAATAATAACTTTAGATATTTTAAACACTGTAATTTTTTTGCAACTCTTAGCTTTTAAATGTTTTTTAATTTTTATTTCTTTTTAAAATTGGCTGCTTTTGTTCAACATGACGTTTTAATCCTCCTAATCTGTCAATGCAGGCCTTGTTTTATTGTATTTTATTAGACAATTGTCAAGTTATTTTTTTTTTCTGACCTTTAATGTGAATGTCCCCCCCCCCCACCCCACCTCCCCCCACATTACAGTTTAAACTCCGAGTCGAGAACGAAAGCGAGACGGCGCGCCACAACCCCCCCCACCCAAACTTGAGCTTTGGCAATACTTTTTCGATCCTTCAGGAAGAAGCCAAATTTTTGGGGGCGGGGGCGGCTAAATATTGACGGCGAGGCCGCTCGGATGAACTTTGGATGCATTTTTGCGGTCAAACACTTACTGGACACTTTGAACGCCAGCAACGATTTACGCATTGGATTGATTGCATTTTTTTTTTTTTTTTTTTGGGGGGGGGTTTCTTGTAATTAATCAAAAAAATACGTATTGAGCTCAACTGTACGGAATTGTCCTTCATTTGAGTCCTTTATGAACAGATTTCCATTTTTTTCCCTATTTTTAATTCCATTGGATAGTCTTTCATTTTTGACGGTTCTTAATTCCTTTTCCCGTAATAATCCTAACACGTCGTTATTGAATGACGGTTATTCATAGTTTGAAAATACGTATTAAAAGTGGTACCATTTGGTCACCTTTGAATGTATCGTGGGGTTATCCTGACTCGTCACAGGGATAAATGACATCATCACCACAACGCCTACCAGGGTGTCCCCCACTTCCTCCGCCGCACGGACGCTCTCATTGGCCGGCTCGGGAGAAGGCGTCGCCATGGGAACCTCAGGGAGGGTGGCGGGGCGTCCAGCGCCAACGTGTAATCCCGAGTGTGGGGGTGGGGGTGGGGGTGGGGGCTCTGTCTTCTTTCGCTTGTCTTTAACTTGACGTCAGACGAGAACGCCGGTAAGAAATGTCTTTCTTGTCTTTCTTTTTGAGTGCGACGTGTGTGTGTGTGTGTGACCTGGTCCACACTTGTGTAAACAACACACTGTGTGTATGCATGTGTGTGTGTGTGTGTTTTCCCCATCAGTAAACAGCAGGAAAGCCATAAACACACGGAAAAGTCCAGGAAATCCGGCACGGCGGCGCGTCCACTTTTCGAATCCCTGCAAGCGCTCCTGACGGTGCACTTTTGTTTTTTTTTTTTTTTTTGGTTTTGTTTTGTTTTGTTTTGTTTTTACACAAAATGTCAAGTGGACTCTTCCTCGCCTTCCGTGCCAAACGGGACGCGTCGCCTTTGCGATAAGTCGAGAAACTCCATTCGCAACAATTTTGTCCGAAGTGTGTACTTTGCAAGAGTGTTGCCGTGTTTCTGGTTGATTAAAAGTTGCACTTTTCCCATTGTATAATAATAATAATGTGCAGTAATTGAAGCAACGCTCAGGAATTTTGTTGTATTTCATTCATTAGACTTTTTTTTTTTAAATTGGCTTTGATAAACGGATTTAAAACTCTTACAAGAATTTTGTTGAAAAAATGTCAGTGTAAATCTGACACATTTCTTGATTTACCAAAAAAAAGAAAATGTAGACATTTTGCAATCAGTGGTTATGATTAGGATCTTATTAACCCTAACACAATCTCCCCCCCCCCCCCCACCCCGCCGCGGTAGTTTGTACTTTTTGTATGAAATCTTAGCAAAATCTTAATTTAATCTCTACAATCCTTTTCTTCTTCTTCTTCTGGGTTTTCGTGTTACTTTCAAACAAACAACAAATGAAAATGAAATGAATTTTTTTTTTATTTTTTTTGGTGGTATGAAATGTAACAAAATTCACAACAAGTTCACTTCAGGTTGACCCTTTTCAGATTTGAGGTCAACACAAAACGTGCATTCCCCCCCCCCCCCCGCCCTCGTACTTCCTCTTTTTTGTTGTTGTTGTTGTTGTTGTTTTGTTGTTTTTGCATTGTAACGTCCTTTTTATGACAATGAATTCAGATGAAAGGCGAGCGAGCGACTGTTGGCTCGGCGCCCCCGTCACAAACTGTCTGTTGCCGTTGGTTACCAAACAACAAAATGGCCACGTGCGCGCAACATCTGGGCACAAGCAGGCCTGACGCTGAAGCCTTCTTCTTCTCCTTCTTCTTTCCCTTCTCCTTTTTTTAATTTCGATTTTTTTTTTTTTTTTTTTTCCCCTCCACCCTGTCTCGTCCCCGCCGGCAGACATGAAGGAGAGGAACCCGTGGCACACGTCCGGGACGGTGGCGCTGGTTGCGATCGGCGTGATGGCCGCGGTCGCCCTGGTGGCGGTCGCGGTGGTCCAGAACCTGCCCCCGGCGCAGAAGTACAAGGTGAGAGCTCTTTTTTTTTTTTTATGTTGAACGCAGCTCGGCGACGTCTTGTTTAGTAAATTGTGAAATGAACGCAAAGAAATTTTTTGTAGTCATTTGATGTCATCCTGAGGAATTCAGTTGCGTTTGTCAATATCTGAGGAGTGCCCCACGGAATCTGCCTAGCAACGAGCGGCAATCGTCTGCATTCACGCATCTTTTGTCAAACTGAGAAGAGTAATTGTGAATTTTATTTTTCAATAAGTGCAGTCTTATTTTTTTTTTTTCATTATTTTTTTGTAAAACTGTTCTTAGTGTAGGCTAGATGCTGGCTCCTATTTTTGCCTGTTGCCAAGAAAACTGCCCGACAAATTCCGCCTAGCAACAAGTAGAAATAAGCACCAATACACGCGTCATCCATTTTGTAGTTCATACAGAGCAGTCATTTCATTTTTGGGGTTCACGTCGACAAATGAAATTGCAACCCGGCAGTTTTCGTGATGAATTTCTCACGTTTGGGCACACCTGATTGTGCCCCTACGAGTTCTGCCGAGCAACAAGAGACTTTTTCTTATCTCCTGTGCGGGTTTTCTCCAGGTGGGCACTCACATCCCAAAAACATGCAACATTAATTGGACACTAAATTGCCCGTAGGTGTGATTGTGAGTGCGGCTGTTTGTTTCTGTGTGCCCTGCGATTGGCTGGCGACCAGTTCAGGGTGTGCCCCGCCTCCTGCCCGTTGATAGCTGGGATAGGCTCCGGCACTCCCTCGTGAGGATAAGCGGCAAAAGAAAATGGATGGATGGATGGATGGATACATGCATTTTGTGGTTCACACGGAGCAGTCATTTAATTTTTGGGGTTCACGTCGACAAATGAGATGGTAATCCGGCAGTTTTTCTCACGTTTGGGCACACCTGATTGTGCCCCTCCGAGTTCCGCCCAGCAACAAGTGACTTTTTCCCCCATCTCCTTTCTTTTACTTTCCAAAGTGGAGTCCAACTCTATTCTTCACTTTTTGTCGCCATTTTCTGAAAAGCGACTCTCCTCGTCCTTTTCCTGCCACGTGAGTTCGAGTTGCCAAGTAAAGCAACCGGTTTGGAAGATGCTTTAGTTGCCCGTTCAAAAAAAAAAAAAAAAAAAAAGCCTCGTGGTGGACGCTAGCATGATGTCACGACTTGACAATTTCTGGCACTAACATCTGTTTTCGATGAACATCTCCAAAAACGTTCAAGTAAACAGTTCCAGTTCCGCTGAACAATTTGCCGGTCGCGGCGGCTTGTAAACATCCCGCTGCGAGGATGTTTTGACCCGCCGTATGCTTTCTTTGCCGCGCCAGTACGGGATCGTGCTGGACGCCGGCTCGTCGCACACGACCGTCTTCGTCTACCGGTGGCCCGCCGAGAAGCACAACGGCACGGGCCGGGCCGAGCAGAAGCACTTCTGCGACGTCAAGGGTAAGCCGGCGCGTCGCCCAACCCCAGCGAAATTACGACTGGTGGATTTTGCCGCCGGCAGGTCCGGGAATCTCCAGTTACGCGGCGGCGCCGTGGAAGGCCGGCCAGACCCTGAGGGACTGCATGCGCCAGGCCGAGGACAGCATTCCCCAGAACAGACGCGCCGAGACGCCGCTCTACCTGGGAGCCACCGCCGGGATGAGATTGCTCAAGTGAGAAATTGCCGGCCGGCGCCGCCTTCGCTTTCCAGTCCGTGAGCGCGCTCAAGTCATCGTTCCCCATTGAAATGAACGGGGATGCCATTAATCCGTTCGACGCACCTAAACACGGTCCTCGAGGACCGCCTTACTTTTACGTTACCTGGCATCAAATCTTCCCGCTTAACCTATCGAAGATGCCAATCCATATTTGGGACACCACAATACCAACGCTAGTTTCATGAGACCATCTGTGGCATTTTGCGTCGTGCGTTAGCATTAGCCTAGGTTGTTGTGAAGTGCACTCGAAATTTTTGCTCTCCAGATTAAAAAAAAAAATGGCAAAGCAATGACTCATATCTGGAAAAAGTGAGGCGCACCGCATGTATTTGACGGGATATCCCGTACAAGCTGTGCTTTCACCTGAAGCTAACCCATCTGTGCGCGTTTCCGTAGTATGAAGAATAGCTCGGCATCCGAGGAGGTGTTCAGGGCCGTGTCGGACACTCTGCAGACCTTCCCGTTCTCCTACCAGGGCGCCAGGATCCTCAGCGGCCAGGAGGAAGGCGCCTTCGGATGGGTCACCGTCAACTACTTGGACGACCGCCTCAAGCAGGTCCTCAAACGGGTCCTCACCTTGAAGTTACCTGGCATCAAATCTTCCCGCTTAAACTATCAGATGGCAAAAACAGCACAACTTGAACTTTGAAATTTTTGTCATTTTTTTTTTTTTTTTTTTTTTTTAGAAAGATATTTTTAATTATTAAAAAAAAAAAAACACCTGAAAAAGTGCTGTACGTATGGAATATAACAATTCAAAATAGAACAATTGCAGAAAACAAAGTTAAAACTTAAAATAAATCTGCGTATGTTCAAGAAGTTATTTTTTTCATTTTCTCTATCAATATTCTGGATGTTTGTTTTTAAAAAATATAAAAAATTCAAGGTAAAGTGAAACTCAGATTTTTATTAGTCAAATTGAATTAATATTTTACTTTTTTATTTTTTCTGAATGCGATCAGCCGTGGCACAAATTTTGAGATGACAAAATGAATACTGAATATTACAGTATGGTGACATTGATTAGTTTTAAAGTCAAATTTATTGAAGATGAGCGATTTATTAATCGGCATACTTGTATGAAGCTTACATGAATGTGTTGAAATGAGGTTTTTATTTTGTTTTTTTTTTATTTCAATCGTCTGGGCCTTGACTTTGACGCTTTGGTGTGTGTGTTTTGGTTCCTCCAGGGCCTGAGGACCACGGGGGCCTTGGACCTCGGCGGGGCGTCCACCCAGATTAGCTTCGTGCCCCAAAGGTCGGAGGGCGCCGACGACTCGGTGACCTTCCGCCTGTACGGAAACGACTACGACCTTTACACTCACAGCTTCCTGTGCTACGGGAAGGATCAGGCCCTCCGACTGGCGCTGGCGCACCACACGCAGGTCCACGCCCATCCAGATACATTTTTTTTGTGTGTCTTCTTTTCATTCAAAGGACTATTTGTGTAGCCAGAAGGGCACGGCTCCTTTATTGTGTACTCGAAATTATTATACCGTACTTTGAGGTTGAGATGTTACAAGAATAAAAGCAGAAAAGGTTTTTTGTTTTTTTTTTTTTTTTAGCTCTTTGGTTAAAAAAAGATGACATCTGATTTTCAAGTAAAGGTGTTTTGTTTTTTTTTAGGTCAAAAAATAGTTTCCATATTACTGGTTAAAAAAAAAAAAAATACATAAAATAAATTCCAAGATCAAAAGCTGTATCGGAGGAAAGAAAAATCTGGTTTTGATGATTAAAGTTTTTTTTTTTCCCAAAGGAAAAAAGAACATTGAGAAGTAAATTAGATTCTCCTTAGCTTCAGTCTTTTTCTACTTTTTTATTTTCACAAGATGTAATTTTTTTTTAGAAAATCAGATTTTTTTTCAGAACAAGATCGTAATATTAAATATTTTTTTGGTGTAAAAAGACAGAGACACCAAAAGATTTGAGAATAAAGTTGCTGCACTTCTTAAGTCAGATCCGCTCCAAGATTTCCCTCACGGCAAGAAATGATCTGTCAAAAATATCTCGAATTGTTGACCAAAACGTGCCACAGACATCTGAGATCGTTGTTTTACGATGAAAAAAAAAAAAAATCACCCAATTCTTCCATTTTTCTTCAACTCGCTGGCAGTCCGGTGCTGTGGCGATTAAGGACCCGTGCTTCCACCCGGGCTACGTCGCGAAAAAGTCGTACTCGGACCTCTACGACAGCCCCTGCGTGTCGGACAGGAAACCCGGCGGAGCCCCCGAGTCTTTCCAGCACACGGGAATAGGAAACTTCCAACAATGCCAGGACGTGGTCCGGGCCCTCTTCAACTTCAGCCAGTGCAGATCCAGCCGCTGCTCCTTCAACGGCGTCTACCAGCCTCCGGTGGAGGGACAATTCAGGGTGAGCGCGCGACTTGAACTCTTCAGACGTTTTCGGGTTCATCTTCATTTGGCGGAAACGACTTATGCTGCAAAACATCGATAAACGTTTTGCGTCCAGGCCCTGAAATAATAAGCAGCCCCAAGCACCGCAGTTCACGCTTGCTCGTGACCTCCGGTTTACTCCCTGGGGTCCGACCTTGACGTCCGTTCTTCCGTTTTCTTAGCCGCTTATCCTCACGAGGGTCACAGCGGGAGTGCAGGGGCCTATCCCAGCTGTCAACGGGCAGGAGGCGGGGTGCACCGTGAACTGGTCGCCAGCCAATCGCAGGGCTCATAGACAGACAAACAGCCGCACTCGCAATCACACCTACGGGCAATTTAGAGTGTCCAATTAATGTTGCCGACGTCCATTCTTGTTTTATGAAAAATGGATTTGTCAACAGAGACATTAGCGCAGGGGTGTCAAACTCATTTTTACCGCAGGCCACACAGTAGTTCCGGTTTCTGCCAGAGGGCCATTATGACCGCGAAATCATAAAAATAATTATTAATTCACCCATCATATTTACACGTGAAATTTATGAACTACTTTTAGAATCAGAAATGAAGAATGGGTGTTTCAACTAATGCTGATGTTTGATAATGCAAAAAATGCTTACAATATCTAACCCTAACACCATTTATGATGTGATTATTTGAAATTTTGCCACTGGTATCAACAAAAATCGCAGACGTTGATACACATGATTTGCCTTCGCGGGCCACATTGAATCATTTGGTGGGCTGGGTCTGGCCCCCGGGCCTTGAGTTTGACACCTGTGCATGAGCGCGCTAGTCCGGTGATTGTGCCATTTGGCTAAAACACGATACTGTGTACATTGTTTTAAAATTACTGTATTTAAAAACCCAAAAAAAATTAAAATCAGGGCCTCCATTGAAATAGTAATAACATTTTAAAATGTTTAGCATTTATCGGCAATATATTATTTATATTATGTAGGCTTAGTTCAAATAAAGGCCTTCTCTGCAAAATTTTACATATGTATAGTTTTCAAACATATTTTGTAGGAATGTAAATTTGCTCAAATCAAGCCAATCCACGGTATGAAAATGATTAAACATTACGACGCATTATTCATTTGAGACGATTGTAAAAATGCATTTCAAAAGGTACGTCATTCATTCATGATGAGTGAAATTAAAATATCTTTTTTTTTTTTTTTTTTTTTGCTGCTCTTCGCCGTGGCGGTAGGCGTTCTCGGCCTACTACTACACCATGAACTTTTTCAACCTCACCGACGCGTCCGTCCCTCTGGACACGGTTAAGGAAACCATCGCCCGCTTCTGCGCCACGCCCTGGCAGCAGGTTAAAAAAAAAAAAAAATCACATCCAATATATCGTCTGAATATGTAGTTTGTATCCTGACGTTTTTGCCATTCGTGTGAATGAGTGCAGGTGAAGCAAGAGAATCCCGGCATCAGAATGAAGTATTTGGTGGAGTACTGCTTCGCCGGCGTGTACCTCATCACGCTGCTGACGGACGGCTACAACTTCACCTCCGAAACGTACTCCAACATTCAATTTGTACACAAGGTACGTTGCCCTCGGCCACACTTCCGCCGCGCGTTTTTGTAATTTCCTAACTCCCGTCGCAGATCAAAGGAAGCGACGCGGGCTGGACTCTGGGCTACATGCTGAACCTGACCAACATGATCCCGGCCGAGGCTCCCGACGCGCCGCCGCTGCCCTACGGCGGCTACGTGAGCATCGTCACCGTCAGCGTGGTCCTCCTCATGACCCTCCTTTTGCTGCTCGGGTGCACCCTCAGGCCCGCCTGCTCCAAGCGGCTGCGCGTCATATAGACGCCGCTAAGCGGCTGCGCGTCAACCGGGATGTGAAAAAGAAGACTCCGTAGATAAAATAGCCTACATTTATACACACACACACATTATGGTAAATAAAATATATTTTCATATATTTTTTTTTATTTGTCGATTCGATACAAAATATACAAAAAAGCGAGGTCATACAGGATGCGGCTAATTGTCTCCAGCGGGGTCGCTGGGCCGTACGAGTCCACGTTGTGAGCGTTTTGCATCGAATTTTGTCGCCACCCGCACGTATGGCGTTTAAAGTGTCGCGGCATCTGCATAATAAGCCCTCTTCAATCCAGTATATGCGCAAAACTGGTCCGAGCGCCTGCTGCCGGTCCAGGCGAACGGCGAAGCGTCACCGCTGAAGCCATCAAAGACGACCCACATCCCACGTTTAGGCCTCATCCGTTTACTTACATTTGGAGAAATATTTAAGTTCTGTTGAAAAGGAAAACATCTGCGCGGGTTCCGCTTCCGAGCTGGAGTTACGCATGCCCGTTTAGCGTAGCGTACGCGGGAACTCGGCTAGCCCGTTTTCCGTGTTTGATCGCTTGAGGTCACTTTGGTGGACTTTGTTCAGGTGTGTTTGTTTACATTTTTGGGGTGGGAAAAGTCAGCGGGGGGGTGTGGTAGTTTAAAAAAAACAAAAACTGCAAACCCACTTTATGCTCAGAAAAAAAGGGTTTGGCCGAGTTTTTTTTTGTAAAATGCTCCCCTCTGGTGGTCAAACCTATATTGCACTTGGAAGACTTAAAAAGTTAAAGTTTTGCATTATTGCAAGCGTTACTACCTCTTCTATAACCTATTTTGTAACTATTAAAAATAAGTCAGACTTTGAGGCAACTTGTTTGCGCTTCCCTTTTAAAGTCGCTATAATATTCGGAATATATTATTCAGAAAGCTTTTCTGCCTTCCTTTTCAGTAACTAACGTATAGACGTACGTAACAGGCCTTGCGGGAGGTCTGCGCTCAACCGAATTATGACTTTGCAGTCATATTTTTGGTTGGTAAATCGAGTTAAGGCTTAAATTAGCAGCTAGGTGTTTTTAAATGAAGCTGAGGCGTGGCGCTGACAGGAAGTGGAAGCGTAGCAGCCCTTCCTCGGAATTCCCGCCCAGGTTCTTATCTGTGGGGAATGTTCTGATAAGCCAGAAGAAAAAAAAAATAGTAACAGCGTCTCACGTTCCCCCACGTTTGGTTACGTTACAGAGCCTTCTTGCCATAAACCTGCCACAACTATCGGGCAGTTTTGGTTCAGTTTCCCCCCCGATCCAGAAAGTTATTGACAAATCCTTCACTTTTCCCCACTTTTTTTGTCACGTCCATGATTTTGCACGTACCCTCACATTGCGCGGCGCTAGTTGAGCTTCCCGTCGAGGGCGGACGCCAGCGTGTACGGCCCGCCGCCGGCCCGCAAGGTGTCGGCCTGCTGCGACACGGACGCGAGGACGCGGTCGGACGCGTCGGGGGAGTGTTCCCGCTCGATGATGTTGGCCGTCTCGCCGTCCAGCTCGCGCGCGAGGTCGTCCCGGTAGAAGCGCTGACGCAGGCGCTTCATCTGCGGCAGCTCCACGCACGTCTCCATCAGCACCAGAAGGCAAACCAGACCCAGCAGCAGGTACACTGGAAAAATACACATCACCAGAATCACACGGAGTTCAATTAGTTAAAATATTACGTTACACTAAGAAAATCCTTGAAATGTTGTTGTGAGCATGTTAAAATGCCTCAAAAGTCACACGTCTAGTCCCCAAGAAATTAGCGTTGTTCAGGAAGTCGCAAATGTTAGCATGCCGATACAATAACATACAAAAGAACGTGTCACAACTCCATTTGGAAATTCTCAGGTCGCGCTTCGAAGGTCATACAAACCTTCGAGAAAATACTGACATTTGTTTCAATTCGACGAGAAGTTAGCATCACCAAGTAGAAACTGTTAGCGTGGCGGTAGGCTACGCTACCATCTCAAAAAAGTGACAAAATGTGACGTGATAAGTATGCTAAAAAATGCTCAAGTCATACAAAGAGTATAGCAAATCACACGATAGGGTTCCTCACTTGTTAGCAAATGTTTTGAGAAATTTACATTATTCAAACCAAGCTTTTTCTTGTCATAAGCTAAACGATATAAAAAGTTATGCCATTCATTTAGCCTATTTTCAAAAATAGATGCTTGCTAAACAGTGACTGAGTTGCAAGCAAGTGAACCATCGACTCTGCTTTTGTTCAATGGCTCCCTTTTGTTTTGCAGTCATGCTTTTAACGCAAACAGAAGTTGAGCTAGAGAGGCTACGAAACAAATTGATTTAAAAAAAAAATAAAAATTGCGCACACAAATTAAAAATCAATCAATTACTTGTCTATTTCTCATTCATGTCTCTATTACCATCACCGATGGTGAAACCTTCTTCGAAATGGCTAAACCAGCGTCAAATGTACAGTTCTTGATTGGCACGCAGACAAAATCTGTGTAATTGCCTCTTAATGCCACCAGATGGCGGCTAACCATTTTTTTTTTTTTTTACCATTTAGACAGCGCTATGGCTTTACTCCTATCAGTTCAACATAGTTCCTCGAAACTAAGCTTCCATCAGAGACTTACAAAAGACTTTGCTATGGCCTGCGATATTCAGCTACTAACGTTAGAACCACCCCCAAAAATTGTTAAATTTGCTCACAAGTGATGATCAACTTGTAGAGCTGCCAATGACGGCCGTCGTCCATACTGTGAGATTCGCCTGGGACGTAATCGCCGAGCCCGATGGTGGTCAAGGAGATGAAGCAGAAGTAGAGGGACTCCAGGAAGTTCCACTCTGGCTCCAGGGTGAAGAAGATCCACGCCGGGACGACGAACACGGCGAAGGCCACCGCCGCGGCGAGGACCGCCGCGTGGACGCCGGCGAACTTGGCCTTGGACATGGCCCAGCGGCTCGGGAAGTAGGCGACGGGGCGGCGGGTGACCACAATCATGAGCCTCTGGACCACGGCGGAGAGGAAGAAGAGGGTGAGGGGGATGCCCAGGATGGAGTAGAGGATGCAGAAGGCCTTCCCTTCGTCCGAAAGAGGAACCGTGTGGCCGTAACCTGCGCACAAATGCAAACGACAAAGGCTTTTAAATAATTACCTGTAATTTCACAAAATTGCAAGTGAAATGCCTTTCGTCCACTAAAACTTTTTTTTAATGACCACCTTAAGCTCCGGACCTCGGTTTCCCACAAAAGGTAGAACTCAAGTCGCTAGAAAAAGTCTACACACCCCTGTTGAAATGATGCACTTTCATTCTTAACTGCTCTGGAAATGATTTGAATTCATTTGGTAGAAATATTGTAGCATTATTCCTATTTTTGCAAGCTTTGGGGCTCCACTTGGATGGTGTCCTCGACGTGATTTACTTTTAAGTTTGGGAACTACAGAATATTACGAGGGTTTATCCTCTTGAAATTTGAATTGATTTACAGGATTTGCAGACATAAATATTTGACTGATTGATTTTGTGTGGTTACATTGCCGTCCCATAATTGTATGCTTAAGAGAACATAATTGTACATTTGAAGAACAAAATACTCGACTGTACATTGGTCCACTGTCCGCAGAGTAAAATAATTTGCCCTATGGAGAGGTTTACAATGACGTCATCGCCAACTTTAGACCAATCAGATAAATTAACGATAGAAAAAAACTTCACCGATCACCTGCGTTCTCTGACCTCTATGACACACAAGATGGCGAAACTGGAAACCTGTCCGTTCTGATAAAAATAACTCCAATCTTTTATCCTTAAGCCAATTATTATGATGATGATGATTATTTAATAACCTGTGATGGAGTCTTCAAATCGGCGTTTTGTGTTGTGAGGTCCAGGGCAGGCGCCGCCGCCGCCGCCCCCGTCCCCGTCCCCGTCCTCTGTCTACCCCGATAAAGTGAGCCCGAAAGCGGGTCCCCGTCCTCAGCGTCGAGCCTCACCGGTGGTGGTCAGCACGGTGCTGGTGAAGAAGAGCGACGACATGAAGTCCCAGTTGCGCCGGCTGCTCTTGCCCACCAGCGACACGCCGTAGTTGTTGGCCTCCAGCGCTCGCGCCAGCAGCTCGCGGAGGCCGGACTCGGACACGCAGGTGTTGTTGGCCAGGAAGTCCCGCCGGCTGGCCTCCAGCTCTCCGCGGAGCCGGAGCTCGTAGGGCAGCTCGACGGCGGAGAAGATGGCGGCGCCGACGAGCAGGTAGGCGGCGTAGGCGCCCACCAGCAGCGCGAAGTTGAGCGTCGGCCGGTGGCGCTCGACGAAGCGGGCGCAGACGCCCTCCATGAGGTCGACAAAGTAGCAACGATACGCTTCTAACCTTGTCGTGTGTTTGCTCGCGACGGCTCCTTCCTTGTTAGTAGTCACATCACCGAGGAGGAGGCGGCGGTGACGTCACCCACCTGCCCAGGTAGCTGTTTTTGATCGGCCATTTTGCCTCAAATGTCCTCAATTACGTCCCATTTCGTGTAACAATTGCTTCTCCTCACGTGAAAGCGACCACAAATTGTTTGTCGAAGTCTGTTCAGATTTTTTTTTTTTTTTTTTTTTTTATCGGGAGTTTCTGAAGTGGCGGAGGGATGCCAGAGTGCAGGCATCGGGTTCGAACTGGTTCAACTGGTTTTTGGGTTGCAACCACAGCAGTGGAATGAATGACTGGGCACACTTGATTAGGTACACTTGCACAATCACACAAAAACAATCATTAGTCTACATCATCAAAAACTGAATTAGGCGCAAATAATCAATAATCCATCATCCAATTCATTGACAACTATTTTGATGACCAACTAATCTTTCACAGCCTTGGTTTTCATGGTCTTCAACTTAACCGGATACTCTGAATTTGGTCTCGTTCGTCCTTCATAAAAAGGATTTCCCATTTTAGTTTCATTAAAAAAAAGAAAAATACATTTGCAAATATTTGCTTTTAATCTGGAAAACAATTATCCACGTTTGTCTGTCTTTTTGACGTGTTACACACTAAGATAGTAACTGAATCTTCCTCAATTTATGGAAAAATAATAATAACATTTAATCCATTACACAAGTAATCATTATTTGCAGTCGTAGGACGAATAAACTGTAATTAATATGTAGTTTTGAACTTGAAACTGCACCCAAAAAAAAAAAAAAAAAACCCACGTAGCCCTTCGCAATAATCAGGAGCCAAAAAGCAGCTTTCTTTTACTTTTAATTATTCAACAGGTCCAAATTAACAATCAACAATAATCAGTTCGTGATAAGAGAATTTTACGATAAAGTTCAGTGAAAAATATATTTTATTCAATGAATAGACAATAGATTGTTAAAGTACTTGCCACGTGTAAATTGAACATTATTATAGTCGTTTGGCTTGGCAATCACGTGATGATCTCTCACACCGCGTTAGGGTGATGAAAGAAATCATCATGCGCTATGCAAGATTTTACACTTGAACTTTATTTGTCCAACAATTTTTGTTCATTCACAAAACCAAAACTGCAATAAAACTGCACATTTTTGGCGGACAAAGAACGATCCGAACGTTGCATTTCCGCCACTTGGTGCCAAGGAACTATGTCAAAAGTGAGTTGAGGAGCTTCACAGAGACAAAACTTGTGCTTTGCTGCCATCTTGTAGCACCTGCAGGCAATTATCAACCTTTTGGGGGCCATCAATTACAGTTGTGCCTTGACGTTTTTCCGTAACTTAAATCATCTTTCGGACTTAAATGAATGTTAATGTCATTAATCTGTTCCAGCATCCCCCCCAAAAAGCAACAAAACATTTTGTAATGTTTTATAAAAAGGAGAAGAGCTTTCCGCAATATTGCTCTTTTTATAACATGAGTAATAATTCATTGTATAATAATAATAATAGGATGAGTTGGGCTTATGCAAGTGTACCTATCAAAGTTTATTTTTGTCAAGAAGTGACCACTAGATGGCAGTGTAGACCGCATTGCCATGGTAAAGGTGAGCTTCCATGCATGAATGCAATAAATAATTATTTACAAGCTTTAGTGAAAAGCCTACGACTCAGAAGTTATACAATTCTGCAAATTGTTTTGAAACAACATTGTTGCATAGGAAAATTGATCACGGTCACAAATTGATCGTCCAGGATGGTTGGTTTGAGTTCCCTCGCAGATCCCGGCAAACACTTCAGTTATCTGAGGACGGGGTGTGGGGGGCGAGAAAATGACAAAAATATTCATAGTCGGGCACAGATTTGCAAAAATGATCGTTTTGTTTTCACCTCTGCACTCGTATCTGAGGTCAGAGAAGAGGACGTGCTCCTGGGAGAAGACGAACATTCCCAGTCGGCCACCGGCCAGCGTGTGGTCGTAAACGGCGCCCGAGTCCGAGAGGATCTCCCTGCCCTCGTACACCACCGCCCTGCCCCGGGGGAAGCGCAGCGCTGGCGTTAAAGCCACATCACGCGACGTGGCCTTTCGTGCCCCTCCCGGGTTTCATCACTCGTTATTGTTGATGCTTAAATAGCTCAAACCAAAAGGGCACAGATTTGGATTTTTGTGTGCCAAAACTAAAAAAAAAAAAAATAGATCAGTAAATATTAATATTCCAAAATACAGTAGTCAATAAAAATAACCACGGTGGATTTTTAAATACTGAAATAATTGAAGTTACATTAAATGAAGAATAACGGCATTTAAACAATTAACCCTTTCCGGGCAGGGGTTGCAAATTTGCAACAGGTTTAATATAATCGAAAATTTTAAGTCCAGAGTATCATTTTCTGAAAGTATCAGATTTTTTTTTTTTTTTTTTTTTCTCTGCAAAATTTTATTTGGTCCAGAGAGGGTTAAAAATCTGAAAAGTATTGATGGACGGGTCAGGAAAATAGTAAATCATTGATTGAAATGTTTTAAAAATGTGTAAACATTTGTTTACAATTTGATGACATGATAAGGAAATATAGTACAGTAGATACAAAAATTCAAAAACACATTTTTGTCTAAATCTATACCCAAATAAATGACTGCCATTAAGTATGTAAAAAAAAAACAGAAATTTTAATTTTTTAAGTAGAAGATTATGAAGTACTGTATGTTTCAGACTACTGCATAATATGCATATTTAAAGTGGACTTTTTTTTCATTCTTTCATCATCTGATTTAATTGGGTTTATTATATTTTATACAATTAAATTTAATTACCATTAAAAACCTCAATTATTTCTGTGGATTTGAAAATAGTTTAAAATTTTATATTAAACAAATTATTTTGGCTTTTTTTTCCCCCAACCTATTTTATTATTCTGCATTACGACTTTTTTTTTTTTTTTTTTTTCGTCGACCTCCATTTTCAAAGCATATTTTGTATGGATTTTCTCTCGTTTCTCCTTGAGGATGTTGTGTGTATTAAAATATTCATTGCTTGGGTGGCATTGCTTTGTTGCAATCATTCTGTTGTGAAAAAAAAAAAAAAAAAAAAAGCCCGAGAACATCAGCTTTGACCACCGTTCCGCGCTTGCCGGGCTACATTGGTGGAAAAATCGTTTTATTTTGCGTAAGTTTTTGCAACAATCCGCTCGTAAAACGGCCCCAAGGACCCCAGCTGGGCTTCCTTTTTATGAAATCTGAAGGAACGCCAACCAAGCGGCGTTTTCACGTCGCGTCGCGCCTTCGACGCGTCACTTCTGCCGTTTACGCTCAAGGACGTTTGCCTGATCGCTATCACGTTCCCACGCCGGCACCCGTACCTGATGAAGCCCGTCTTGGGTCTGTGGATGAGGTGCATGCGGTAGGCCGTGTAGTCCTTCCAGCCCGTTTTTTGGGGATCATGCCACAGCGTCCGCACCTGACGTGAGAAAAGAGCTTGAATGTTTGAAATGAGCTCGTCAGCGTAACGTGGCAAATACTTCCGGGTGGGCCACCCACGAGCACCATAAGTTTCTAAGGCAGCTTGCCTGGTTGCGGGTGTTGCCGGTGTGCCACAGGGCGTTGCGCAGGTATTCTCCCGGTCCCGTGCTGGAGTTCACCAGTTTAATGGAGACTCCCGCTGTTCCGAACGCCTTGGAGGGGCTCTTTTCCCAGTAGGCCTGAGACACCTGCTCTCCAAAAGAGAAAGTCGGTGACGTTGTAGTGGAGAAATTTCACAATTGGTGTTGCTGCATTCATCTGCAATTTTATTTTTCTTCGACTTTTGCAAAGGATTGTGCCAAATGAATTCTGCCTAGCAACAAGCAACTGTATTGTTGCCGTTAAAGATGCCAAAGATTCAGCAATCTGTGTTCCTGCATAGGCCGTTTTCTTTGTTTTTGGACTTTGGGGCACAAGGAATTCTGCCCCACAAGTTCTACCTAGGAACAATTGACAATGACTGCGGCATACAAGTTCCACCTAGCAATTTTTTTGTCTTGTATCTAGGGAAAATAAATGAACATTTATGCATACGCCCGCTTTTGCTGGCTCGCTATTACAGGCTAGTTGTTTTGTTGCGTAACACAGATAGCCAGACTGTAGTAAACATACAGCGGCTAGCTGGCGATTTTACGCGTTCACACCTGTTTCCACATAACAACATAGAAGCGTCGACTCGACTGATAGGCGAAGACGATGCCGGCGTAGTCGTCGTCCCGGTTGGTGTTCACGTAAAACGTCACGCTGAAGTCCACGGCGCTGAACTTGTCATATCCTATTCAAAAAAAAAAAAAAAAAATGGTGTTCTGATCAGCATTATTTTATTTCTTCTAAATTCTCAAAAAGCGCGTTACCCAAAGCGATGCCGGGGTCCGAGTTGGTGATCTGCAGCAGCTCGGTGCCTTGGCTGCGGATCACCCACAGCGGGTCGGACTGGGTGGTGCCTTTCGGGTCCAGGAGAACCACCTGGAACTTCCGGAAGTCTGTGGACTTGATGGCGTTGTTGAGCGGACAGGGATCCAGCGCGTCGGGAATGCTGTCGTTGTCGAAGTCGTCGAAGCAGGCGTCTCCGCTGCCGTCGCCTGGGAGGGAATTGTACGACAGGGATTCCAAATTTATCTATCGGGAATTCACCTAGCAAAGACTATTTACTGGAAAAACTCAGCTATCCGTGCCTATCTTGGAACTTTCTAATACTTTCAGCTCTTCATTGCCGCTCCCACTTGAAGTTTACTGTCAAACTAAACCTCAAACAAAGACAATTACACATTACGTAGTTAAAAGAACCACGCAGGCTATCCTTTAAGTCCGTTCGCTAAATGTTGACGCTGACAGTCTCAAGAAAGGGAAGTTGCTCACCGTCTGAGTCCAACTGCTCTCGGTTGGGCACCAGCCTGCAGTTGTCCCTGTCGTCGGGCACGCCGTCGTCGTCGTCGTCGTGGTCGCAGGCGTCGCCTTTGCCGTCGCCGTCGTGGTCGGCCTGGTTGCTGTTGGGGACGTAAGGGCAGTTGTCCAGGGAGTTCTGGTGCCCGTCTTCGTCGATGTCCTCGTTGTTGTCGCACAGGTCGCCCACCAGGTCGCTATCCGAGTCCATCTGCCAAACGGAAGCAGACAGTACGTAGGTTTATATCCTGGTATCTTTTCCTCGATCACCTCCGTCATTCCTTCCCTCAGAGTGCCATTTTCACTGTACTTAAATATATTTATTACAGAGAAATTTTTTGTTCCTTACTTGCAGCGGGTTGTGTAGAAGGGGACAGTTGTCACACTGGTCCCCAACACCGTCCAAGTCGGTGTCTCTCTGCTCAGTGTTGTAGACCAACGCACAGTTGTCGCGATCGTTTGGAACGTCTGCAAAGGAATCGGTACAAGTATGCTAATATCGAATGGCGGTCTTCTCCAATTTTTCCTTTTGAAATTCTTTTTTTTTTATACCCTAATCCAGGCTTGAAACCCCAATCCTATAATGAGACCCTGCCCCGAAACCCTAAGGAAGCTTTAACCTACAGGCCGAAACGCGATTATCCCACCCCAACCCCTGTTCAAAGCCCTAACTTGAAACCCTGTCCTGTTTTAGTAAAGCCTAGTCCAGGTTTGAAACCCTAACTCTGTTTTATACCGTACCGAACCCCCCCAGGCCCCTGCATCATGTTCACATGCCCCCGATGCCACAACTTCGTACCGTCTCCGTCAATGTCAAGGCTGCAGGCGTCTCCCTCGCCATTGGCGTCCGTGTCCGTCTGTAGCGAGTTGCTTTCAAACGGACAGTTGTCGCAGCGGTCCCCAACTCCGTCCTGGTCTGTGTCGAACTGCCTTGGGTTGTAGACCAGGGGGCAGTTGTCCTGCAGCACATGCTCCTATTAGCATTCCGTTGCTGTAAGAAAAGCTAATTAGACGTTATTTAAGCTAGAGCGTCCTAACCACTGTGCCGTGGCATTCAAATCATCCAATTCAACATAAATCGTTATTTACTATGAATAATGTATTTTTGTTTAGCGATCTATGCCAGTGATAGGGACAGCGAGAACAATTAAATTCTCTTCCACTCGGTGGCAGAGGCTATAATTAGCCTGTTAGCATTCATGACACAGATTACAGTAAACCACCGCTATTCACGGCGGATAGAGACCGAAATTTCCCGAGAATAGTCTACTAATTTACAGCTGGACTAAAAATGTTTAATTAATTCTTTAAATCGCAAATAAATGATTTGCAGATGATCTGAGTTCGAAAAAATGCTCCCGAAGTATGTGCACGTATACATTTTGTGAACGCTCCGTAATTTCCACTAACAACCCAAGCTAAATTTAGCTCCTCCCAGAGATCAATTGAGAGGTTTCACCTCTAAATACAGTACTTCCATGACACCAACTACTACTACTACACGTACTTTCCATTTTAGACAGCATCTTAGGCTCATGTTTAGCTCCAAGAGAGCACATAAAAACACAAATAAGTGACGTTTCTAGTGAACTGCTTTGTATATTTTAAGTTACACGGGAAAACAAATAAGTAGTACGTTAAGGATTTGTGAATAGGCCCTATAAATTAGAGCGATGAGAGACTTTTTGTAAAATTTTTGTTTGTTGATGTGCCGTGAGAGCTTAAAACTGTTAAAGTAACTGTCTTTGGTCAGTAAAGGTTAGGGAAAAACCAATTTTGGCCACCCGTTCATCGACGATGTCGTCGTTGTCATCATCTGGATCGCAGGCATCTCCTTGCCCGTCCATGTCCAGGTCCTCCTGTCCGGAGTTTGGCACAGAGGGGCAGTTGTCCTGCAGCCGATTAGTAGTTGGTTGGATTATTGTTTTTTTTTTTTTTGGACTCCTGATTCCCCCCCTACCATTTGGCAGTGATGCGTTCCGTTCCTTTTGCAGTTCAACTTGCCGTTGGGCCATCCGTCCAGATCGGCGTCATCGCCGCAGAAAAAGCCGTCCCCCGCGAAGCCGACGGCGCACGCGCACTTGTACAAGTCCTCCGACGCCAGGCCGGAGTAGAAGCAGTGCGCATGCTTGTGGCAGGCGTGCGTGTTGTCTTTGCACGGGTTGTACGGTGCGCACACCTACGACGCGAGATGGAGACGCCGCATCAGGGTTGGAGCGCAAACCAAGAGAAATGGAGGTAAAAAAACGTACCTGCCGGTTTCTTCGGGCTTCCTCAAGGCCGAGACCGAAGGGCTGGCTGCCTTTGTATCGAGGAGGACAGGGTAGACAGTAGTAGCCAGGGTCTGTGTTTACGCAGTCCGTGACGCACGCTCCGACCACATCACACTGCGGAAACACATGAAACCGGTGTTACCAGTTTACCAGTGTAAACTGATATAATAATCATAATTAAAAAAAAAAAAAAAAAGACAGTCTCCATAAACCACGCGTGAAAAGACGGAAATCTGCAATTTTGGTTTGAAGCAGCCAGCTATTTTATTTCAACTCTACAAATCACAGCTTGACTAAACAACGATCCTGCTACGGAAAATTCAGAGATGCCACCTACTGGTAGAACTCGGGTCCTGCGTCCATCATATGTTCATTGTTCATCTCCGCTTTGATTGAACTGGCTTATTGGTCTTTAAACGAAGACCTTGAACGTCCAGAGACCATGTCCACGAGACCAATATTTCTGGCCCTTACCTCATTGTCATCTTCGCAGTGAGTGCCGTTGCCGTGGGAACCCGAGGGGCACTGCCCGCATTGCCACGAGCCGTCGCTGCTAGACGTGCACTCCACCCCGGGAAAGCACGGCCTTGACAGCAGGCACGGGTCTGAAAACCCCAAAAAACGGGAATCAGAAACCAAATACATGAGGATTGACGTACTGATCATATAACGCGCTTTCACGCAGAGTTTTACGTATAAACCGCGTAACAAATATGTAACACGGGATATGGACAGAACCGAGGGAAGCATTTTTTTTTTTTTTCCACGCAACTTGGCAGGAAAAGTGAGTTTCAGGAGTTGAACTTAACACCCCGGTCCCGGCTATTTAGTGTTCCGTTTCAAGTAGCCAACATTGTAGATCTAATAATGCCTCTCGAGCTGGGAAATTTTGTGGGTAAACTTTAAGCTCCCCAATTCTATGTCAGAACCTTATACACAGAGCATTGGCGTGGGGGGTGGGGGTGGGGTGCTTTTTTTTAAACAAACATAAGAACATAAGATTTCTTTGCCACTAATTTTAATGGTTTCATCCAAGAAATCTTCCAGAAATTAAAGTGGGATGGCATATGATCCCTGGGGCACTCCGTCTTGTAATCTCAATGGGTGAGAGTTTGCTCTCCAAGCAACTGTTGAGACAATAACGAAGGCTAAGATGGCAAATAAACACAAAGTGTTTACCTAAAGGACAAGGTTGTTTGTTGCAAGCTTCGTAGTCCGATATCTCTCCAACACAAAGCTTCCCGCCATATTGCGGTGCGGGGTTCGAACACTTCCTCTCTCGCATCAAAAGGCCCCCGCCGCATGACTTGGAGCACGTGCTCCACTCAGACCAGGATGTCCATCCGCCTGGAACTGCACGTAGACAAAGAAACACGCACGTCTTTTTACCATTTTTTTTCACACAACCCGAGCTCATATTCGTGCTCACCTGGGCAGAGTGTGTTGTTGCAAGGCTTCGTCTCCGTTGCGACTCCCGCGCATCCTCTCCCTCCCTTCCGCGGTGGCGGATTGGCGCAAAGTCGGACGCGGGTGACGTTGCCTTCCCCGCAAGCGGTCGTGCACGGAGACCACGGGGACCAAAGAGTCCAACTCCCCTCAGCGCGCGCTAAACACCAAACATTTTGGGGTTGTGATCCCTAACAAGAACTTGAGTATTTCGCAACTCTATCACGGTATACGTGGTTCAAGTTTCGTAGCGATCGGACAAAACCACTAGGTCGTTTGTCTTCAAAAGACCGTTGGAAATGGCTCATTTAGCCAAAACGGCTGCTTCAAACCAAAATGGCAGACTTCCTGTTTTTTTTTTTTTTTTTTTCCTCCTTTTGCGTATTGAGATTTGTTGACGTGTTCGCATGTAAGAGAAATGGCTACCTAAACTGAAATAAGTTTTACGGGTAGTCACTCCACCCCCACCTCATTTTTGGCTCCATCTTTTTCCATTTCCATGTCATTCAAAGAACGAGAAAAAAAGATTTTTGTCTGATCTCTCCGAAACCTGAACCATGTGTACTAGACAGACGGTGGACGGTAAATTGCCCAGATTTTCTCGTCACTGCGTCCGGGCAGAGCATGACGGCGAAGTTTGACGTCTTCCTAAAACGTCTTAAGTGCGGCTTCCAATCCCGCAGAATTCCCCACGCATCACATCCTTGCCCCACGTACGTTACGTCACGCAGTTGGAGAGCAAAAACGTGGTTCCAATTAGGATCGTCATCTCGAATGCAGTTTAAGTGAAGTTGAAAGTCTCACGCGGAGAGCACGCAGAAGCTTCGGCCTTGGAGCGCACGTGCGCCGTCAATCACAAGCGAAGACACGTAAACAAAAGTAGCGTGTTGGCGTACGTCGTACGCGTCTCGTACGTACCGTCGCCTCCGCACTTGATCAGCGCGCAGCCGCGGCTTTGGAGCGACGGCCCCGGGCAGGACGCGGCGTTGCACGAGCGGCCCCTGCGCTGCCCGCCACGGCCGCAGGTGGACGAGCACTCGGTCCACTCGGACCACCGGGACCAGCCGTCTGCTTGGTCTTTGCAAAACACGGAGAAAGGGCTGTGTTTTGGTGGGGTCGCTTTTACCTTGGCGGTTCCATTTACTGGATATGTTGAAACAGGCAATGGTTCCGTTTGTACGAGGTCCTGGTTCTTTTTTTTTTTTTTTTTTTTTTTGGTGGGAGGTTCTGGTTCCATATCAGGGGGGGGGGGGGGTCTGATTCTATTTTGTGACAGTTTAACAGAAGTTTCTGGGTTTCTTTTTCGTAGAAGGTTCAGATTTTATTTTCTGAGGAGAGTCAAGTGGAGTTCTGGTTTGGCTTCAGATAGGTTCTGGTTCTGCTAATGTAATGTTCTTCAAAAGTGGGAGTGGGTTCTGTTTTGTGGATAATTATTTTTTTCAAAGGCTGGTTCTAATTGAAGGGTGGTTCTGCTTCTTTTCAGACAAACATTATTATTATGTTCAAGGGAGATTCTGGTTCTGTTTACTCAATGTTCCGGTTATTTTTAATCAGAGGTTGTAGTTCTGTCTCGTGAGATGTTCTGGTTTAAATTTTAAGGGAGGTTCTGGTTATCTTGAGTGGAATATTCTGGTTGTGTTTCCAAGATGTTCTCATTTGCAATTTTTGATATCAATGTTGACTGGGAGCGCTGGCATTGATGAATTGAGGTCTGGTTCTGTATGGGGGGTGGGTGGGGTTCAGTTAACAGAATATTCTCTTGAAGGGAGATGTGCAGGTTCTATTAAGGGACGTGTTCTGGCCGTGTTTATGTGAATGGGAAGTTGTTGGTTCTATTCTCATTTCAATGTTCTTGATCCATTGAAGGGACTTTCTTATTGGTATTGGTGGATGGTTCTGGTTCTCCTTCGGGAAATGTCGTGATTATTTTGAAGGAAGGTTCTGTTTTGTAGCGCAGAACCAATACACAGTGAAGAGGAAGAGCATCGGGCGCTAGTCCCATAGCTTGTAAACATTTTTCTGGTAAAAGATGACTGACCGAGGCAGACAGGGCAGCACTCTCCGTCGGCAAACGCGGGACTGACGCAGGACACGGGAGCGCAAGAGGCCTGATGACACAGCACCCTGCCGACCTGGACCAAAGTAAGCAAACACGGAACAACATGTTTTTGCCAGATGTTATATTGAGAAATGAGATCATGACAGACATAATCAAGTGAAACGGACTCTGGGAAGACGCGGATTCAACAACAAGCGGCGTACAGTAAACGGATCCGATGCAACAGATGTGACGGAGCGCTGTTAGCGCGAAAGCTGTTTCGGATACAGTGAACCTTGGCTCTTCGCGGGGATAACGGAGCCTTGAAAAATAAAATGGCTTACATCTGATGTTTAAGAAATGCCGAAAGTGCGAGGACGCTGGCACGCTCTGAAACCTCGAGAAATACCAATTGCTACTTTCCTGTTAGCCTTTGTTGGAGTTACGCAGAGATAGTCTCATTGTTTTGATATACCGTACTGTACATACTATCGCCAAGGACTCTTATTATGATCTGGACCTTACTGTAAATATTCTTAAAATGTTTACAACCCTACTTTTTCTGGCATCAACCTCGTGTACCTGTTTGCCAGCTAATGGAATGTTCCAGGCAAACTGCTCGGCTAATGCGGCGCCTTGGAAAGACCGTTTGCCATTTGGGCCGCATCTTAAGCCATTTCAAAAGTACGCGACTGGACGTGAAAATGTGTATTTTGCGACAAACCGTTTTAGTGACAGTAGAGAAATTCGAGAAACTCTTAAGGAAAGCCATAAATCAAAGACAAGTATGACGTGGTAGATCTCCCCCCCCCCCCTTTCAAACTGGCAGACATTAAAATGGAAGACCTGGCAGGCGCAGGAAGTGCAGCTGTCCACGTCCCAGTCCTCGCCGTGCTGGTACTCTCGGCCGTCCTGCACGCACGACATCTCATTTCCGTCGATGCCGCCGGCGCCGCCCAGTCCCGCCAAAGTTATGCGCATCTCTTTGTTTTCGTTTAACTGACGAGGGAAAAACAAAGAGGGAGTTTCATCAACCCGAGCGTGAAAATAAATGTTTGCTAGTTGTTTAAGATCAGGGGTTTTCAAACTTTTTTGGGGTCCAGGGAAAACTGTTCATAATCTCGTCGCCATTTGAATAGAACTGCTAAATGCACCATCAGAATTCTGATTATTTTGAACATTTCAATCTGTGTGCTTGCCCTGCGATTGGCTGGTGTACCCCGCCTCCTGCCCGATGATAGCTGCTTCTGCGACCCTCGTGAGGATAAGCGGCAAAGAAAATGGATGGATGGATGAATCTAAGTACTCATAAACCATTTAATGAAAATGAACCAAATTCAAGTGGATTAAAATACCTTTTTTCCAGACTTTCGCTATCTGATGTGCATTCCTCACACTAACAACAGGATTGCAGACAAAGACGAGCTAGTTTACAAGAGCGCAGTCAACGATGCCAATTTAGCAATCTCGTCGCTATAATTAGCAGTCATTGTCACGCACGCCATCGCATTTGCAAATCTGCACAGTCGAGCACGAAAACTCACGCGCGTAGAATTTGTTACAAGTAGAAATACATAAATATTGAAAGACATTGCTTATTTTGTTCCCTCTAAGCTGCGCCACTGCGCAATTGCGCACTTGTCGCACACTCTCAGCGCACTTGAAAACCGATCCAGCGCAGTGAACCACAGCCTGTCTTTTTTTTTTTTTTAACACCGACTCTCCTCAGCCTACTTCCTCTTCCTACGGATAGTTTATCTGACACCGCCCCCCTCTGCTCTTAAAGGGGTACACTCAAAATTACAAAAAGAACACACACCCGCAACTTTATATCTGCGAGCATGACTGACCACACCCGTACATTTTTCAAACGTGAGTGACTGAATGAGCAAGTTTGCCGACTTCTGTAGGAGTGTTGTTTTTTTTTTCTTCTTCTTCAAAATAGGTACTAGATACTTTGAATCATGCCAAAGGAGCCCGTAGGAAGGTAATCACGGGTAATCCGTAGTAGCTAATTGCAAATGATCCCGCAGACCCTCAGATTCTGGCTCGTGGATCGCCAGCGGTTCGGCAACTCCAGTTTGAGAAACCACCGGTTTAGATGTACCATCAAGTTTCGGAGAGATCTGAGAAGGGATTTGCGGTCGGCGAAGAAACACTGTCGCTATTCTTACACTCCCCTCGAAAAACGACAGCCGCCGGCACCGCAGAGCCGGGCCGAGCCGAGCTTTTTTTTTTCTTTTTCGCCAAGGCGGACGATGTTAATACTTGTTCCATCTGCGCTGCTTTCTGCTCGGCCCGCAAAAACCTCAGCTTGGCATCGGCGGAGTCTGACAGAGATGTCAGCAGTGGGCATTTTCACGTGTTTCGAATCAGCTCTCCCGACTACAAGAACACCCACAGAGAGATTTTTTGTCACAATCGTGCAAATATTAAATTAACTCGTAAAGAACTCAAGAAGGCAAACGCGAGGTGTGAAAACTTGGATGAAGAGGCAACTCCGAGGAGATATTACAAGTGCTAAATATTTTTTTGCCCCACTCGTGTTTCTAAGTGTGTTTTCCATTTTTTTTTTTTTTCTTCATTGGTTTTATGCTTCATAAATTGGGTATTAATTGCACAGAATTCCACTGGACACGTTTCAAAACATTTTACGATTGGAAATTCCGTTCCGCTTTTCCTATGTTTGTTTGAGTTCAGGAGTATTTATTAATAAGTACAAGTCATAAACTTTTAAACAATGAGACGATTGTAAAATATGGTTCAGTTACTTATTGTTACAAATAACCAATTTGAACAAATTGCTTCACAACAACTTACAGATGCTCCCTCAAAAAGTGACATAAATGGATAAGACGTACCACTTGGCAAATAGTGAGCCCACCCTTTAGATTACTAAAAATTGCACGCTCGAGCTTGCACACAATTTCATGCGCAGATGACTTTCATTTTTTTTTTTAAAAAAAAAAAAAGCAAAAGATCCATCTCACCACTCTGTCCAGGTCTTCGAGAAGGTTTCCGGTGACCAGTCGCATGTCGGTGATGTCGGCGAGCAGCTGGACCAGCTCCTGGCACGGGTGACGGCACACCGCGGACGTCACGTTGGCCACGTCGGCGCCGCACACACCTGCGGACCGGCGTGTTTGTGCGCGGTAAGGCGGAATTTTTATACAACGTCATTAGGTACGCCCGCCCCACCTAATAACGTTCACCAGGTGACCCGCGCAGCAGTATTTACGATACCATCGAAAGTTATTTTTTTTCATTTAAAAACTTTTTTCTTGGAGCTGGAACAGATTGACGGCACTTCCATCTTGGACACCGTCGAAATTCAACGAAATGAAATCAACAAAACTCTGAACTATATTAATTAATTCATTTGCATTTCTCCAGAGTACCAAAACTTTCTCAAGTCCTTTGTGAACCACCGCACATTTAATTTCAACAAAATATTACAAAATAGGAGCAAACGAATGTACTGTACCAGCTGTATCAAAACTTTTTTTCTTTTTGTACATAAAGACAAGACATTTCTGCATTTTACCAACTTGCATCACTGCCGCGTCAGTATTGATTAATGTACCTCATTCATTTGAAAAAATGACAATAATCTCCATCAAACATTGCCTTTTGCTGCTTATCCTCATGAGAGTCACGGGCAGGAATCGGGGTCCACCCTGAACTGGTCGCCAGCCGATTGCAGGGTACACACTCAAAATCACACCTAGGGGCAATTTAGGGGGTCCGATTAATGTTGGATGTTTTTGGGATGTGAGAGGAAACCCACGCAGGCACGGGGAGATCACGCAAACTCCACACAGACGGGGCCGGGATCGAACCCGGGTCCTCAGAACTGCGAGGCCAACGCTATGAAAATAATAATAAATGCGGAATTAATTCTGCATTTACTGTATGTAATCAAACTGGGGAGGACACAAGTGTAAGTTTTGACCTACTTTTCCACAGTTTGAAACTATTTTTCTTTAGTTTTGAATTTAAAAGGAGGGTTACGTACGCAATTTCGTATTAACCAATTGTTTATCAATAAACAATCAATTCCTACAGCATCGATTGATTAGATATTCAATCCTAAATGTGAAACTGTAAGTTTATCATTGCTGTTGCATGCTTTATTAGCTTAAACAACTCAACCGACGACAGTCATCACAAACTCCCTGACAGTCAGCAAAGTTTTGAAAACAGAAAGAATATGAAGTCATTAGCGGACGTTTGTAATGAAGTGGCAAGCGTCGCGGTACCTGCGCACACAGCCGCCGCCGCGTACAGCAGCAGCCGAGGAACGCCCGTCGGCACGCTCATCGTCCGTCGTCTCGCTTCCTTCCCCGTCGGCATCTGGGTCCGGGAACAAGTCGACGCTGGTGGAGAGAGAGAGAGAGAGAGAGAGAGAGAGAGAGAGGAGAGAGAGAGAGAGAGAGAGAGAGAGAGAGAGGAGAGAGAGAGAGAGAGAGAGAGAGAGAGAGAGAGAAGAGAGAGAGAGAGAGAGAGAGAGAGAGAGAGAGAGAGAGAGAGAGAGAGATAGAGAGAGAGAGAGAGAGAGAGAGGAGGAGAGAGAGAGAGAGAGAGAGAGAGAGAGAGAGATTACTTTGTAGGAGGAAAATAGCACTCTATAACATTGTTATAGACGTACAGTAAATATGTAGTAAATTTTATTTTGTACACTTTTTTTGCTTCAATTCAATAGTTATTGTACGGCACCTTTATATTGTGTGCGCTTGAGCCACCAGGGGGCAGCGTAGTAAAGACATTTGTAAACATGCTCGGAATTGTTGCGGCGGATGTCATGAGATCACGCAGATGTAGATGATAATTTTGTTCATGACAGAAATTGGCAGCATAATCAATATACTGTATATATGCTATACATGAAGACGGGTAAGTTACACTAATATTTATCGTTCGGCTGTGAGTATGGTTTTGCTATTATTTGTGTGCATGTGTTGCTCAACCATTTGTATTCAAATATCAGTTGCTTGAAGGGTTATAAGCCCGTCATGCTCTTCGTTATCCTGTCTATGGCGTTTCCCATTACATGTTAACATTTAAGTTGGCGGATTTAAAGGCTAAGTTAGAGTACGTGATTGCGAGTGTATTATGTGTGAATGTGTGCGTGCGAGGCGATGGGGGGGAGAAAAGACGATTTTGTGCCGATTTCCCCGAAAAATCCGGGCTTTTCCGGGGAGTCGATATTCTGGCCCGTTTGCCCAGGTCGGGATCGTCTTCTCATCTTTCCCTTGTGCGCTCTCCTGCTGAGTGAAGCATGCATCATCATCATCATCATCATTATTATTATGAATCACTTGTTCCATCAGTCCAGACAGCAATCCCCTGCACAGATGTGTGCACACATGCAAGAATGCGGCTCGGCCACGCCAACACACACACACACGGCAAATTTCAACCGATGCCCCATTTGCAAATTCTCCCACTTGAGAATCGAGACTGCGCTACAAAAGACAAAAGTATTGAGACCCGAGCCCTTTGCGTCGAATGTGGGCCGGGCGGACGGGACCTCTCGGGCCGCGGCGCCGCCCTCTCGGGCCGTTGCCGGAAGCCCTCGCAGCGACGCGCTAAGCGCGTTTGTGCTCTGAGAATTAAACGGGCTTAAAGTAAAAGGATTGACGAGAGGGCGACTCGAGAATAGCGAGCGAGCTCAACGCGCGCATGGCCGTTGCGTCCGTGGATGATGAAGAGTTTGCCTCCGTTTTAGTTTCATTCGACGCCGTTAGATGGCGACAATTTCTTTTCCGTTATCTGCCAGGAGGTGATCAGATTGCGAAAAAAAAATTACTTGCACTTTATTTTCGTGTCATTTGGTCGAGGACCGGATGGATGGATGGACGGAGGGATGTAGTGAGTGAGTGAGTTTCTTATCCATTCAGAGTGGGTTCAGGGTCAGTGGAACAATAGAGGCCGTAATCCAGTTAGCGAGCCATGATCCTAATATTGTGCAGATTAAGACAAGCCAGTGCGTGGCTAACAGTTGGCAGCTCGTTGGTTGTTTTTCCTCAGGCGTCGTGGACTCTTCAAAATAAAATGAACAGCAATTAAGATCAAGCCAGTCAGGGGCCTTTTCGTTTTTTTGGTTTTCTTTAATTTTTCTCTCAGATATGTAACACTGTCTGTCAGGTTTCTATTCACTAATACGACGGCGATTTTCTTCTTTCAACTGTCAACTCCATGAAGTATATTTCGGCCCCGTGGAGGTGAAGAAGCAGTAGTTCTACGTTTACAAGATTATTTTACTCGATTATATTTATTTCTCCTCTCTTGCATGACTTCACGGTCCTCCCCGCGTTGTGCGTGACGAGCCAAGCGAGGTGACGCGGCACCTGCGGCTGCGGGTCAGAGCGGAAACGGCGGCCTCCGGCTCGATTAGACCAGACTGTCCTTTACCGGCCGGCTTTACTCAACGCAATTAGCCGTGACACACTTTTCGCCTTCCGCCCCGGGCGGCCGCCTGGATTAAGCCGTCCCGTCGCGCAAAGCGCTTCCGCGACGGCGCGCGGGCTCTTCTCTCTCCACGTCTTTGACGCGAGAAGCATTCAGGTATGACCGTGGGTGGTGCGCTTTCCGCCGGAGCCCCCGCGCCGGTCCCCCAGAGGGAGCTGGTTTATAACGGGCTGCTGCCTTACGCCGAGCGGCTGGACCGGGAAGCCTCGGAGCTTTTGGCGGACATCAAGGCCAACCTGTCTAGGGCTGTGCTCCTCCGGGAACTCTGGCCCGGGGTCGCCTTCTGGTGCAGGAAGCTCTTCTCGTGAGTACCGATGTGACATCCATCCATTTTCGTAGCTGCTTATCCTCATGAGGGTCGCGGGGAGTCGACGGGCAGGAGGCGGGGTACACCCTGAACTGGTTGCCAACCAATCGCAGGGCACATCGAGACAAACGGCCGCGCTCACAATCACACCTACGGGCAATTTAGAGTGTCCAATTAATGTTGCATGTTTTTGGGATGTGGGAGGAAAGCGGAGTGCCCACCCGGAGGAAACCCACGCAGGCATGGGGGGAGAACATGCGAACTCTACACAGGCGTGGGCGGCATCGAACCCAGGTCCTCAGAACTGTGAGCCTTACGCTTTGCCATCTGATCCACCGTCCCGTTTCTGAATAACTCGACTCGACAAATGAACTAGTTAACTGACAGCAAAGTTGCTTGCTAACTGGCTACTGTAACTAGTACATAGTAAAAAAAAAAAAAAAAATTATGATTTTCATTTACCTTCTGGGAAAAAGTCAATTTTTTATGATGTCGTTGTTGTATTTTTACAATCGCTGATTGATTGGCAGATTCCAAAAAGAGGCAAATGTGTGGTAAAATTGCATTCTTTTAGGCGCTCAATTACCTAACTTCAAAAGCTAAACAATTGTATTATTACTGTCTTATTACACTGGATCCGATTTGTCCATTTTGTGCTAACCTAAACCTCGTCGGTTCTTAACGTTTACAGCTTTGAAACCAATTTGCACTCTTTTGCTAATGGAAAACTTCTTTCTAGTCCAATTATGGGCGGTTGGGAAATTGGCCTCGAAAGCCCAGCAAACACTGACTGAAAGAAAGTGATGGATTTAGACGCACACAACAAATTAGAGTTAGCAACTGACCCTCGGACATCGAACAATCGTCTCCAAGTCTGGAGGGGAAAAAAAAAAAAAGGACCCTTGACATTCTCAGAAATCAATATACAGTGATTGCTCGGTTCCCGACCACAATCTGTTCCAGAAAACTGTTCGAAAAGTGAATTGGTCGACAACCAAATCGGTGTTTCCCATTACAATCAATGGAACAAGAAATAATGCGTTCCATGCCCCAAAAAATTGGCTTTTTAAAGCATTTTTTTTCTTTTTTTTTTTTTTTTTTTAGCTTTTCTTGATATTAAAGCATCCGAACAAGCGAGGGAAGACATCTTTTCGGGGTGTAGCTAGGCATAGTTAGCGAGGTGATCGCATTTCATGATTATGAAATAATAGGTGGAGATGGCACTCATGGTGCACCTCTAAGTGAGTCACTAGACATGTTTAACCCAAGCTGCATAATGAAATACAAACGCTCTATCTCCACAATTCAGTCCTACAAAGTCCTCACTCTTTGCATGTTTTCAGCAATCATCTTCAAACATGTATCATGTGTCTCCAACAAAAAAGCCTCTAAATGTACTTTACAGGGTCTTTAAAAAGCACAAGCAAAAAATTAAACGTCTGTTATTGCTAAACCACTTTGCCCATTTTATATTAGCTCATAGTTTCTCCCTTGAGGGGGCGTAAAGTGACATCCATCAAGTGACCACGTGGGTCAGCGACAGGAAGCAGGAAGTGGCTGACTGGCCTCTCAGTGTGGCCCACCCCTCACCTCACCTCGAGCTCACCGACTCGCTCCCCCCCTCACAGGTTCCTAAAGCTCTACGGCCGGAGGTTCGGCAAGGACGACCACGTCCTGTTCATCAAGCTGCTCTACGAATTGGTGACCCTGCCGGGCCTGGAGCCCCACATGATGCAGAACTACGCCCGGCTGCTCATTCAGCTGCTCAAGTGGGTGTCGCACGCGTTTACAAAACCAAAACAAAAAAAAGCCAGCACTACTGGAATATTTGTTGCATTAATTTAGCTCTTTATTCATTTTTCTGGGCTTATCGAATACATTTTAATTCAATTGCTGGAACGGTGAATTCCATTGCATTTTCCAAGCCGCTTATCCTCACAAGGACGGTCACGGGCGCGCTGGAGTCAATCCCAGCTAACATCGGGCAAAAGGATGATTACACCAGTGAGTCACAGGGCACATATCGGCACCATCACTTTTGTTGGCACTGTTGGTTCGATTCCCACACCAAAGTCAGGCATGTGTAACACTGCATTATCAGTGGCCGATATAATTTTTTTTTTTTTTTTTTTACAAATTGACCAATCTGAAGAAAGCTTGAGAACGTTAAGTGGTGACAAGAACAATACGTAACATTATACTTTTTTTTTTTTTTCTTTAAACAAATCAACGTGGGCCATCTTTCCGTTTTAAAAATGATACGCGGCCCATTTTCCCACCTCGTGCGAGAAAGTGAGTCACTTCCAGTGCGGGGCTCAAACACGAGCGTGTCGCCACGCGCATTCGGATGTCTCCTCAACGTCAACATTCGCCTTTTGTCGCGAGGTCGTCGTCGCCGCCGCCACGACCGCATAAGTCACCGCGCCCGCCGCTGCGTTTTCACGTAGCCGTCGCGAAGAAAGACGGATGTAGTCTTTGTTTGAATCGTTCGCTGCTCCATTTCTTTGTGGGTTGTTTTTCCAAATCTCCTGCCCCACATTTTTCTGGACCAAAAGAGCCGAGGCCCTGGCAAGGCTTTTTCTGGAAGATTTACGCAGTGAAGTAGGAGGGCGGAACTTGGCACTGAGCAGCACGCCATTAAATTTTATGCCATTCAAATATGAAATGTGCTTTCTTAAAAATTTCCATTGATTTTGGCAAGTAAAAGCTCAAAACGCCACAGCTGTGTCACTTTTGTATCCGTTGCGTTTTTGAAGACTGTTACGTAACGCACCTGATGTCCCGTCAAGAAAAAGGAATAACAAGTTTTGCGGCCAAACAGGAAAAAGGAACTGCTTTCAAGGGAGGATCTCCAGTTGCCGTGGAGACCGCTCCACCGGCTCTACGAGAAGGTGGTCCACTCCAAAACGGAGCATCTCGGACTCATCTGGTTCCCCAAGTGAGATGTTGCCATCGCCCGCAAATGATGAAATGAAATGACCACTTCACTCACGCAGACTTTTTCTTTGGCTTTTCTGAAAAGTTCCGTGGATCACATTCTGAAGGCTTTGGTCAAAAGTTGCAGACCGTACGTTTTATGCATAATTATCAACAACGTCATCTTTCGGGATCGCCTCCAGCGCTCCGTTCAAGGTCTCCTTCTTCTTCTTCTAGGTACTTCCCGGCATCCTCCACCAAGGAGATGCTGGACGAGTGGCGCCCCCTGCTGTGCGTGTTCGACGCGGTCATGCAGAAGGCCATCGGCACCATGGAGCTCTTCCTGCCCACCATCATGCCCCCCGACGAGCACCGCCAAGGCTTCCGGTGGGTTCCGCCTCCGTTGCTCTCCATCCGGAAAAGCGGTACAACCGCCCCTTTGAGTAATTCAGCGCTATTTTTGTATTTAAATATTTCCCAATATTTATATTTTTATTAAATTGAATGTAATGCTGAATTACTTTTTTTGGGGTAATTTACAGCCGTTAATGATGATGTAAAACATACATTTAAAATGAATTCCTTTCATCATTTATGACGGGACACACGGTTTCATTAAAATATTCATGGTATGCATTTTTTTTCTATTTAAATAAGTGATGACGAGTTACTATGCATATTTGACTATTTTAAGTTGTTTTTTTTATTTCCTCCTCCACACTGGGTCCCCTTTACATAGAATTTAGCTTCAAAATATTAAACGATGTGAAAGCAAAATATTGATTGATTGATTGATTAATGGCTAACTTTTACAGTATTTTTTTTTTTTAAAGAAAATTCTTCCAAGAGCACTTCCATCCTGTTTTGGTTGAGGAACGTTAAACATCTCAAAACTTCTTAGAATTTTAGCAAAATGTAAACTACAACTTTTACGACGGGACAGTTTTTTTTTTTTCAACTTAAGTCTTATTTATGCTGATACCCCGAAAATTTATATTATTCTTATATTCAATTTTAAGTTATATTAATTTATTTAAGTGTCATTTGAAATTTAAACCCCCACCCCCCAAAAAACAAACCAAAAAAACTTTTCGTCATTGGAGTTTTTCTCCACGTGTGGCCATTTTAATTCATATTTCACGTTTACATAGGCGTTGTCGAGGCAACATTACATCCCAAATACTAGAAAAAGTTGATTAGGAAAAGTTTGCTTTATTTTATTTGTATTATTTTTATGGGCTGGCGAAAGCTCAATTTGCTGAGAAATTTTCATTATATTAAATGAATATTGTTATATTAAATATTTGCTATCTGAGCAGAATGAGACTTTGGTTATGTTCCAAATGAACAAAAGCGCCCTGCCACTTTCAGTTGGCTCACTTATTTGTCCACTTTAAGAAGAAGAAGAAGAAGCTCAGGAACTCTTTGGAGACGTGTTATAAAATCGCAACTGAGGCAAATGTGCGAAAGTTTACTCCGTCCGCAGTACGGGTAGTTGTTCACCTTTAATTGAATAGTGACTTCGGAGACTTGTTTCTCTTTGCAGATGATTTCCGAAACCTCACAAAGACCGAGAAGTCCGGTTTGTGGCCCTCCGTTGTCTCCGCGGTGACATTTTCAGTGTGCTCACCTGGCGGAGGCTGTTGAATCGCTTCCTTGTGAGCCTTCGAACAGATCTTAGCCTGCGTCAAGTCTCGCGAAAACCGCAGCCTCCGTCAGCACCTTCGCACCGTCGATAATATTCTCTCCATCCATCACGGCTCCCTCGGTCACGTCGGGTAACAGCTGGACTTCTTGGAAAAGCTCAAAACTTGTTTTTTGTTTTTTTTTTTCCCCCCCGAGTTCCAGCTCGCAGTGGGAACGAGAGCCCTCGGGCCTTTAGAGAGACATTTGTCTCTGGCGAGTCCTGGTCGGGATTGAAACGTTCCAAATAATGGCTTTATTTGCCGCTTTTCAGGCTGTGGTTCGACGAACTGATGGATCTTTGGTTGTCGGTGCAGAATCAGCCGAGCTGGGAAGGGGTGAGACAAAAACGCACAATCAAACGCACCCACGTGTAATTCATGTGCTGAAAGGCAAGATTAATATTGTGACTGGTTGTGATTTTCATGCTCATTTATTCCTCACTAGCCCGTGAGGCCTTTGCCAATATTTCCACGTTATTTGAGCATATTTCATATTCCTCGAAATGACGGCGTCATCTCCCGTCAGACGGCTCCGCTCCGATTCCGAGCGTTTGTTTTGGATTTGTCTCGCAGCATTTGGTGAACCTGTTCGCTCGCCTCGCCAATGACAACATCGGCTACGTGGACTGGACCCCGTACATCCCCACGGTGAGTTCTTGCTCCAGTCGCGTTCTGCGCTCGATCGGGTTCAGTCCGATGGAGGCCGTTTTGTCTTTTGAGATCTTCACCAGGATCCTGCGCAGTCTCAACCTCCCCGTGGGAGTCGGCCACATGGTGGCGCTGCGCTACCTCACCAACTCCTACGACATCGGACACCTGGTGTTGTGGATCACGGCCCTCCTGGTAATTCATCCAGCCATCCATTTTCTTTGCCGCTTATCCTCACGAGGGTAGTGCTGGAGCCTATCCCAGGAGGTGGGGTACACGCTGAACTGATCGCCAGCCAATCGCAGAGCACGTAGAGACAAATAGTCGCACTCACAATCGCACCTAGGGGCAATTTAGAGCGTCCAGTTAATGTTGAATGTTTTTGGGATGTGGGAAGAAACTGGAGTACCCGGGGGAAAACCCACGCAGGCACAGGGAGAACATGCAAACGCCACACAGGTGGGGTCTTAGACTGAACCCGGGTCCTCAGAACTGCGAGTCCAACGCTTTACCAGCTGATCCACCGTGCCACCCCGTTATAAAAATGTTTTACAACAATATAAAAAAAAAATGTTGAAATGTTGGAACACTGTACACCATAAAAAATATCAAATCAGTCTCCGAACAGTGTCATGTGCAGATAAAAACTAAATTCCGCCCCCACCCTCAGCCCCCCCCCCAAAAAAAAAACATCCATTCTTGTTCTTCTGTACGGTTTATTGGAGGTTGTGAAGCCATCATCTCCATATTGTCCTTCCGCTGCCAGGAAGCCAATGCGAATTGATGGCAGTCAGATGTCGTGATTTATACTTCCGTATACAATTACGATTCAGAACCATGTTGAAGTGTGTTGAGGAGTTTAACTGAGGCAAAGTTTCTGCTTTGCCACTATCCTGTGGCGTCTTGGTGCTTAGGACCTTTGTTGATGTGACTTGAGGAACTTCCTTTCGATAGAAGCTGTGCGTTTAGGATGCACAGCGCTCTACTGCCCCACAAAACGGGAAAAAGTACAAGGGGAGCTTGCAGTGTAGCTCATAACTTTTTGATGTGCAGGGTGGACCAGGAAACCCGGCGCAGAAAGAGTTGAGCCGCCTCTTTGACAGCATCGCTTCCTTTTATCATCCCTCCAATCACGGCCGCTGGCAGGTACACACACGCGTGCGCTCTTTGAGCGTCAGCTGATCCTCGTGTATGATTTTTAAGAACTCGTCTCATTCTCGGGAACCTAATACAGTGCGCAATTCATGTGAAATCTTTGCGTGTGGGCGCGCACAGTCTCGCCTCATGCGCCTGCTCCAGCGTCTGCCGGCGAGCGTGGTGCGCCGGGCGCACCGCGAACGTCACGCCGTCCCCGGCTGGATCACGCCGGTGCCCGAAAGTCAGCGGCTGACCGACGAGGACCTGCGGGAGTTCACGGGCAGCCTCACGGGTGCCGCCCTGCTGGCTATGTTCAGGTACTGACAAACGTGGTTCGGATTAGGATTACAGTAAAACTCGACGAGGACAATTTAGTCGTCTTTTTTTTTTTTTTTTTTAATCATCTCTGAGCTGTGTCGCAATTTGCTGTGCAGTAAGAACGGCAGTACGGACGCGGCCTTTGCCCTGCAGAACCTGGCCCTCCTCACGCCGCAACTGGCCATCCCGCCTGTGCTGGAGAAGTACGTTTTTCAAATCCCGGCGCCATATTTGCGCGCTCAGGCACCGATGACCGGTGGGCCCGTTCCGCAGGACGTACGCGGCGATGGAGACCCTGACGGAGCCGCACACCCTGACCGCCACGCTCAGCTGCATGATCGGCATGGCGCGGAGCCTGGTGGCCCCCGGCGAGCGCTACCCGGAGGGCCGCGCGCACGTGCTGCCCCTGCTCATGGGCTCGCTGCCGGGCGTGGACCCCAACGACTTCAGCAAGTGCATGGTGAGGGGCCCCAGTTGGACTCGTTTGCCGTTTGGTCGGCTGGCGCGAGAGCTCGTTGATTTTTTTGTTTTTCAGATAACGTTCCAGTTCATCACCACGTTTACCACGCTGGTGCCTTTGGTCGACTGTTCGTCAGCTCCGTCTCGCCGCGGCGATCTGTCCGAGGTGCGCCATCGACTTATTAACGCTTTTGCACTCGAGGGCCACATTTGAGTTCTTGAACTGGTCAGTCAACCCATAAGAAGATGCAGTGAAAATCTACACACACACACACACACACAAAAAGTATGTAAAACACTTTACTTTGAGAATAAAATAATTCTTTGAAAAAAGTTTTATTCATACAGAATCAATTGTAAATATTTTATTATAATAAATTATTTAATAAAGTGAATACAAACTTCTCATATTTGTATATAAAATAGTTTAGTTATGATTCACAATTAATTGGCCACTATGAACAAGATTAAGGAAGACAAATAGTTTCCCTAACCCTAATCTCAATATTTTTGAGAAATTTACTTTTTTTTTTCAATAAAGGCAAAATAATTAAATGAACAGAATATAATTTATTTTACTATTAAATTACTTACAATTTGCATTTATCTTAACATTATTCATCCTTAATTGTATTGTTTAGATTTTCAAGTAAATTATATCTATTATTATCATATCAAAAATGTTATTTTATTCTATGATTCTCACAAAATAAATTCCCCAATTATTTAATGAGATTAAAAAACATTTAAATGACCAATTTTAGGCAAAACGTCCGAAGTGTTGAGAATGTAACGGCTCTGTGAGTTGCGTTCAAGAACAGACGGGCAAACGCGCGCCTCTCTTGTCTCCTTTCAGATGGAGAGAGATTTGTGTTTTGCTTCCGCTGAGTTTGAAGACTTTGTCCTGCAATTCCTGGACAGGTAACGTCAAGTTCAAGACGAGCTCGTCGTACGTTTTTGTGCGTTGACGCCCTTTTTGCGCGCGCAGGTGCTTCGCCGTGATCGAAAGCAGCAGCCTGGAGCAGACGCGCGACGACACCGAGACGGACACGCAGACGCAGCTGGAGAGCCTGGCGGAGCTGGGCCTGGCCTCCACCGTCAGCGCCGTCCTCACGCAGTGCTCCGCCCACATCTACATGGTAACAAATCGCAGGCGAAACGCACGCGGAGCGGACCGCCTGAGGCGCGCGCGTGTGTTTTACTTTGTTAGGTGGCGCTGCAGAAAGTCTACAACTTCGCCACCTCCAACATCTTCGAGACTTGTGTGTCGGGCAGGATGGTGGCTGACGTGTGCAGGGCGGCCGCAAAGGTGCGGGGGTGCTGCGCCAGATACTTTTAATCTGGATGTGTGTGTGCGTTACAGTGCGAGTTCATGCGTGCTAGCAAATGCATTTGCGGTTGTTTTTCAGTTCAAGTGTTTTTTTTTAGTGTTTAGTCATCACGTTCATATTTTCATTTCACTTCAATTTTCCCCATGTTTTTTTCTTTTCTTTATTTCTTGCGTGTCACAATGTGGCTTTGTGTGCGTGTTTGTCTTTTCAGTGTCATCCTGCCGAGTCTCTCCGTCTCTTTGTCCCTCACTGCTGCGGCCTCATTTTCCAAATCACTGAAAGTCAGTTGGATATTTTGCACGTGTGTCTATGTGTGATTTTTACTAAAATAATTGCGCCTTTTTTCCCCCCTTTTCTTGCATTTTAAACACTAAATGGGTTACTTTAACAGGACGGGGGGGGGGTGTAATTATTCACAAAAGCAAAAATATTCTTGTGAATTATTAATGAGGAGCATGTATAGCCTCCCTCCATTCAATTGATTAAACAGAGTCTGGTGAATAATGTGTAAATACTAAAAAAAACTTAAAAAAAAAATCTTATTTTTTGTATGTGTTTGCACGTGTTGTAGATGAGGATCTGGAGAGTGAAGAGGAGCTGGATAAAGAACTGCTCTGGAACCTCCAGTTGCTGTCTGAGGTGAGATCCAGTGCAGTAGAGAAGAGCCACGGGGTCCGAAAAAAAAAAAAAAAAAAAATCTGGAAATAATTCATGCCCGTTAATTATGGGGAAAATAAAAAAGTAAACTCCAAAAATTCTTGAATTACTGGGGATAAACAGCCCTTAAGTTCCCACACAGAAAAAAACAAATTGAAAAATTCATGTGAATACGTGAAAATTGGTGAATTTTAAGGGTGCTGAGCACCGCAAATTTGCGGGGGTCCACTATTAGCGACCACTGGGGGTGCTTAGGTCATGTGTGTGTGTGTGAGGGGCAAGCAGAGAGTTAATATTTCATCTTAGCTGAAAGTTTTTGATATTGCTTGCAAAAGATGAAGTGCTGATGAAAAATGATGACCACGCAATATTTTTTATTTTTCGCAGCGGGCCCCCTCGGCGAGGCACGCGCTCGTAAATACGGGGCCACTTTGTCGCTAAGCAGAACGTATTGATTGTCCCTCTCCGCTCTATTTTATTACTCGTGGGAGTCGAGCGAGCCAAAACGCCGTGACTTACTGCGGCGTATCGGTTTTAATCCGCTGCCCTGCGATGTTTTGTGCGCGCTTCAGGTCACCCGCGTGGACGGCGAGCAGCTGTTGCGGTACGGCGGCGAGCTGGAGCGCGTGCTGAGCGCGTGCATGCGGCTGCGCTGCAAGCGGGCGTACGCGCTGGCGGCGGGCCTCCTGGAGCACACGCTGCGCTCGCTCTCGCTCATCTACCCCACCGAGTACCGCAGCACGGCGGGGGGATTCTGCCAGGACCTCCCCGTACGGGTGGGTCATTCACTCGCTGGATTCTCCTTTTCCCTCACTCTCGTTTCCAAGACCTGTAGCGACCGCGTCACTAAAACACTTCATTAGTTCAAACTTCATCGGACTGTGTGTACTGTAATTTCCGGCCTACAGAGAGCACCGGATTATAAACCTCACCTAGTACATTTGTAAAAGGAAATACCATTTTGGTACATACATAAGCCGCAGCCGTGTAAAAGCCGCAAGTGCCCACATTGAAACACAAGATATTTACAAAGATGCTACACAGAAAGAGTTTTCAAAGATTTAATACCTTATCTTAGCTTAACATAGCAACAAGATGGTAGCAAAAACAGGGTTGGTTAAAAAAAAAAAAAAAAACATAGCGGTAAAAAAAAAATAAAATAAACAGCCGCGGCAGCTACACAGTAGCAATACAGTAGCGCAGCACTAACAGAGCCGGTTAAAAAATAAAAAAAAACATACCTAAATCACTGAGACGCGGTTGTAACACAGCAGAAACACAGTAGTGCGGCGCTAACGCTAACGCGACGCTAAGAGGGCCGCTTAAAAAAAAAAACATACTGGTAAAAATCACTGAGACTTGGCAGCAACACGCCAGCACAGCGCTAACAAGGCCGGTTAAAAAGAAACAACTGGTAAAAGTCACTTCCTCGGCACATATTTTCCACTGGTTTAAAAAAAAAAAAATGCACAAATTAGCTGCATCACCACATAAGCTGCAGGGTTGAAAGCTTGTGAAAAAAGTCGGGGCTTATAGGCCGGAAATTCCGGTAATTTTTCTGCGATGACGAGTCTACTTGGCCGGTCAGAAAACGCCTACAGTTCGCTGTTCCTGCTCCAGGACTGGGGTCGGCCCGGCGACGTCGGCGCTTTGGGTCTGTGCTGGCACGTCCCGAGCCCGGAGGAGGAGAACTTTGTTTTCCAGCTCTTGTCTGGCCTCCTCAAGCCCGAGCTGGACCGAATCCGGGGCCACGTCTCGGGAGACCGGCGGATGAGCAGGTGTGAAAACTCTTTGGGGCGGGGCTGGAGTGGCTTCATTTCAATTGATTGACTGCCGGTAATCAATAAACTTAATGGGCTTAATCGCAATTTGCTATTTTGGTGTCGTGTTCCATTTTGTTTCTCAGGAAGAGCCAAAAAAAGGAAATATGTATCCCCTTGTTAAATCCACTTTTAACCGTTTGTATCAATACGCGGTGCATAATGATTTCATGAGGATTTTCATTTTAACAAGTTGGGTGTTTAAATGTCTGCTTGGCACGTAAGTCGGAAGAAAAAAAGCTTCATACTGGAATATGAGTTTTTGAAAAATGACTTTCAATTTAAATTGGGTCAGTCTAGCCTTGGAATAACGGGTTGTAAACAGGTGTTCAGGGACAACCGAGCCAGACAGTCAAATTGTCGGAGCGCTACTATAAGAAAACGATCATTTATTCCATACCTCCTAATAAATGTGATTTTTAGAAACTTTTTTTGTGGCGAATGTGTCCTGCCTAAAGAATTTCCCGGGGCTGAATGCGTGTCTTGTTTGTCAGGGAGGAGCTGCTGCAGAGCCTCGCCATCGTGCATCACTGCCTCCTCGGGGCGGGCAGCCTCTTGCCCCCCCTGGATGGACCTCACGTCCCGGACCTGTAAGTCTCGCGGGCGCAAACGCATTACAAACACACCGAGACCCTTGACGCAAGATCCGTACCCTCTGCCTGCCCCCCACCCGCAGAGTGCCCTCCATGGTCAACTTGGGGGAGTTCAAACTGTACATCGGCGTTGAGTACGGTAAGAACGGGCACACATTCCTCCGGGCCGCTATCCGACCGGTTCGCTCATCCGTCCCGTGCCCGTGCAGATAATTCACGCGAGAACTACCGGGAGTCCGTTTGCCGCGCCGTGAGGTTGCTGCTGCGTGAGTGAACACACACGCACTCACGCACTCACTCCCGGCACGCCAGCATAACGCGAGCCTCCTCTTCCGCCAATCAGATCACGTCCTGGAGCACACGGAGGACGACACCAAGTCGCTTTTTGTCATCATTAAGGTGAATTTCATTCTCTGCCCGGGCTGATATATTTGATTTACATTGTAATTGGTTCTATTCTGAACTTAATTATATTAAGCTTTTTATCGTGTATTTAATTATCGCATCGCACATAACATTTTTGAGAGACTTTCAGTGATATTCCCAAGACATTTACATTGATTGATTATAGACCTGAAACAAATCAAGGAATTATTTTTGTACTTCTTTATTTATTTACTGCGCAAAATCTAAAATATCCAGAGTTTCACCGAAGATCTCCCAGTGTGCTCAAACTGGTATCTCCTGCTTCCATTTTGATTCAATTTGGCAATTCTTAGCTGAACCAACCAACCAACCAACCAACTCTCAGATTTAAATTTTTCATTTCCCATCATGCATTTATTTTTTAATACATGAGAAGACCCACACTCGATGTTTTATCTGTTTGCCTTCCTCCAATGAAACTTGAAGCCCTCCCAGGGCAAAGTTGGAACTGAATCTTTGATGGCTTGTCGACCCCAGATCATCGCCGACCTCCTGTTTTTCCGAGGCACGCACAAGAAGGAGTTCGACTCCCGCTGGAAGAGCTTCACGCTGGTCAAGAAGTCGATGGAGAACCGGGTGAGCCGGCGTGGCGCGGAACGCCGTTTCCGCTGCGTCCGGGCGATAAATTCATCGCGAATGAATGTTTGGCTTTCGTTGTTTCTCCGCAGCTTTACGGGAAGAAGCAGCACATTCGCGCTCTGCTCATCGATCGGGTCTTGCTCCAGCATGAGGTAATTTACATCAGAAAAATATCAAGCCACATTTAAAAAAAAAAAAAAAAGTCACACAAATAATATATGAAGGGTTGAACCCGCCAGTTGATTCATTTATTAGTCGATGACCATAATTTCCAGCCTAGAAGCCGCGACTTTTTTCACACGCTTTGAACCCTGCGGTTTATGCGGTGATGCGGCGCTAGCGTTAGCGCAGCACTAGCATTAGAAGGGCGCTGGTGTTAGCGCACCAGAGTTTAAACTCTCTCTGTGTACCGAGGCTTATAAACAGGTGCGCTCTTTAGGCCGGGAATTACGGTTATGTTAGTCACTGGGTCAAGAATCAACTAATTGATTAGTCTGTCTTTTGACTTGTCCGTTAGCTGATTAGCCTGTTAGTCGATTGTCGATTTGTCAACCTGTTGATTATTCGGCTTTAGAACTCTGCATCCGCGTTTAATGCTCCAAGTTGACTCATCACTTGAGTCATTTAGTACCGAATGTACGTGCGCAGTTAATACAGAAGTAATGACGACCTGCCGTGGTACTGAAAGAGCATTTAAATGTTCTACTTGTTACGATACGCCGTTGGAAGAGATGCTAGAAGGAAAATTCTTCGTTGGAAAATAAAATGCATTGTCGTGTTGTGGATTTCCCCTGCCACGCCTGATGATTGGGAATCAGGTTTTATACTATAAAATATACTTAATGTAACGGAAATATTTGCTTAAAAGATGAGGAAATTGGTGGTGGAGGGCAGCGAATACAAAGAAGTCCACCAGGAGCTGCTGTGTGATCTGTTGCTGCTGTCGACCAGCGCTTACAGTCAGGTACAACCTCCGTCCACGCGCATCTGCGCACAGACAAACGATCCGTCTGGAAAGTATTGCCAGCCCCTTCCCGTACCTTGTCGTAGCCTCGTTACAAAATGTAATCGGCGATCTGTTTCCCGCGCAGGTGCGCAGCAGGGCCCAGAATGTGCTGACCGCCGCACTGGCGACGTTCAGCTTCTCCTACCGGGACCTGATTCCCCGGATTGTGCAACTGCTGTCACCGCAGCGCGCCGCCGGCACGCAGCAGCAATTCAAGGTAAAACTCAACGCTCGCGCTGCAGTAAAGAAGCCGTACGTTGCCGTCATCCATTTGAAGCAACCCGCTAGCTTGATGCTAACAAAATCTATAGAATTGACATCTGCCAATAAATGGCATTCATCAAACTGGCAGCACATGTGGACAGACAACATCACAATACTCACAGGCGTATCTTCTTTGTTCTCTGATAAAAATACATACTAATGTTATTGCAGCTTTTCGTCAATGCAAATAGTGGCGGCGCTTATACTGCCCTCTACCGGCCAACGCATGCACATGAGGAGTAGCACAATAAGTTGAATGGAAGTATTAAATAATGAAAGAAAAGCTTTTTATTTATTTATTTTCCTTTTTTTTTTTTTTTTTTAAATTATTACTACCTGTTTTTAAGGTTTTCTAGGTTTTGGCACATATTTGGCAGATGTCCTCGTTTTAACGTTCGCTGCACCTTCAGGGGGCCCTCTACTGCCTGCAGGCGGCGCACAGCGGCGTGTGCCTGGCGAGCCTGCGCGACTGGGACTGCGTGGGCGCCGTGTGGCCGGCGCTGGTCCGCTGCGGACTGTCGCCCGCCGCGGCCCTGGACGAGCACTCCGTGGGCCACCTCCTGGACGACATCGTGGACCGGATCCACCGGCAGCACGACACCGTCGGCATCTTCTTCACCGTGAGCCGCCCTCCGTGTGATCGGATTCCTCCGTGCTGCGTAACGCTAAAGTCTGTCCCCCCCGCCCCCGCCCATCTTCAGGTGTCCGAGAGCTGCGCGGAGATAGCCGAGCAAATGGCGCCGTCGCAGACTTTGAGGACGCCGTCTGTCGAGGAGCTGAAGGAGGGGCTTCAACGACAGCGAATCAGAAATGTTGTTAATGCGCGGTAGGAGACATAAAGTAACAAGTCGTACATCATCTATCATAGTCATATAGAAATAAAAATGAAAGGTCTCATCAACAATAGCAAAATGTTTTGGTTTGTTCAGGAAATATGAGAAGCTGGTTAATGACCTGTTGGACTGCCTTGAAAACAGAGAGTTGTGAGTTAGGACAGTGGTTCTGAAACTTTTTACGCTTACCACACACGAAAACTGCACTACAAACTCGCTATATCGTGAATAGCGACTGTCGTCCACCCTCACTCGACTTGTCGCGTGATTCAGGCCCTGGAAGTTTGAGCACACGGCCGCAGACCTGCTGTCGCTGTTGCTGAGGGACGATCACCCGCTGCCTCCGGACGCCGTCCTCTACTTCACGCAGAGCCTCGTACACGACTCCATCAGCATACGCAAGGTCTGCATGTCGGTACATACCAACCGTTGGGATGCTGCAAAGAGTTAAATTCCAAGATTCACAATTATTACGCTCCAAGACACACAAAAACATATCAATCCCGCTCCTTAAAGGACTTGCAATTGCATATAGATGCCACAAGAGGGAGTCAATTACTACTTTCCTATTAATTATTGCTATGAAAAGGAACACTAATATATGCCGGTAGTCACCATTTGGTGAGTTTTTCAGCAAATAGCTAAAGTTTGGTTCCACACGGGAAAAAAAATCAATTATGATTTCACAAATCATGAACGGTGACCTGGCGGGGGTTCACATTATTGTATATTTTATTACATTGTCTCGCGTGTTATGTTCTTTTTCCTTTAGGTGGCAATATCAGCAATGGCCGGCATCCTGAAGCAGCTCAAAAGACCACGAAAGAAAATAGCGGTGAAGCCATCTGACGTCAGTGAGTAGGAAAATGATACAGCACGTTCGTTAGCTACACATGCTAGGTGCGCGGTGTGCCTAATAAAGTGGTAGAGCACATGAATAGCGCCCGCCGCAGATGAACTTTCAACCATGCATTGAACCGAAGAAGCAGTCAAACACACAAATGCAAATGGTAAATATTTCCAATGAGCTGCTGTAAGCCACAGCCCACCCCCAGACCCTCACACAGGAGAAAACTGAGTCCACTTCCTGGCCCCGCCCCTAATGTCATACATCCAACACAAACTCTACAGTACATACAGTCATAACACTTTATCACATCATTTCCTATCTTTACATTTTTTTTTTTTACAATTCTTGGGTTGGGCCCGCAACAGATTCACGACTTTGTGGGCACAGGCGGCGCGCCGGACCCGGAGGACGTGTGGGCCGGGGACCGGCAAGCCAACCGCTGGCTGCAGTACCGCGGCGCCGAACTGCCCCTGAGCGAGGAGGCGTGGGACTCGCAGCTCCACGTGGAGAAAACGCACGTGGGCTACTATTCGTGGCCGAGGTGAGGAGGAAACCACCCGTGGGAGCGTTGATTAGACGTCTTGCAGTCTTGCCGCTGTTTAAGCCCGGCGGAGCGCTAACGAGGGCGAGCCGGCCTGGATATTCTTAGCCCGACTGGATGACTTACAGCCTGGCCCAGATAAGACGAGTCGAGGGGCGGTACTTCCTGTCCCCGTCCGCGGGGAATTTGCTGACTAATGGACTTTTTCATTCATCCATCCTTGCTCCGTATCCCCCCCCCCCCCCAAGACACGATAACGCCTTGTCCCGTGTCTTCCTCATGTGTGAGCTTAACTAGATAAGGGATGTAAAAAAAAAAAAAAAAAAAAAAAGTCCACACCCCCCTGGTCAATGACAGAGTCAAAAAATACATTGGAGAAGAAAGAAAAACGAAATTTAAAACTGTGAAGAAAAAAAAATAAAATCAGTAAATATTTGAGCAAATTGAGTTATTTGTTGTATAATTATTATTCCTCAAAACTATTTTTTTCAGCAATGTTTTTATTAAAAAAACAAACTTATTTGACTGCATGAACACCTAAAAATATTAAAAATTTTATCTATGACCACCTTTTTGGCTGCTCGGAGACATTGTGCCCAATGTAAAATAACACACGTAACAACATTGAAAAAAAATATATCGAGAAAGATTTTACATCACATTGAAGCTTTTCTTTGTGTCCTTATAGAGAAATGATGATTTATGCTCCTTCGCAAAAGCAGAAAGATGATCTGCCGTATGAGGACATGGGCGAGGTACACGCGCGCGCGCACACACACACACACACAGGAAAAGCAATGCCTCATTAGTATGTTGTTGTTTCTTTAGGCTGAAAAAATCATCTTTGAATATTTTTCCGACCCGGAATTCATCGAGCATCTCGTGGAGTTCCTGTCTTTGGAGGAGCGCAAAGGAAAAGACAGCTTCAACCCTCGCCGTTTCTGCCTCTTTAAGGTGAGACTCGTCCGTCGGGCGTCCCGGCCCTAATCCCGAGTGACCGCCGCTGGGCGCTTTGTCTCGGCAGGGCCTGTTTCGCAACTACGGCGACGTCTTCCTGCCTCTGCTGTGGCCGCACTTGGAGCGGCTGGCCGCCGACCCGCACGAGAGCTCGCAGCGTTGCGTGTGCGAGATCGCCGCCGGGCTCATCAGAGGCAGCAAACTGTGGAGTTTCAGCAAGGCACTACGCGCGCTCGTACAATATATGCATATGCATATGCACAGCAGAACCGCGGATGTCGTGATTAATCTCTTCAGGAGATTCTGCGTGAAGCCAAAACGGCATTTCTCATAGGAAACCATGTAAATCCACGTAATCCGTTCCAGACATCAAAAAAGATTGACAAAAATAATAGACTTTTATAGAGAATAACTAGTTTCGCATACACGAAGCATGAAATAATTATAAATGATTAATGAAGTAAACAAAGATGCTATTTCTTGTCATTATACATAGCACAACCAGATAGGAGAGCTTTTCCTGTTTCAGTGCATACATAAAATACAAGGTAAAAAAAAAATACACAAAAATAGATGTGTAATAAAATCTGAGTTCATGATGCTGATGGCTCTCGGGGGGGACGACTGTACCAGTCTGATAGAACCACGGTGTCCTTTTTATGTATGTATTTTGTATGTGAGTGTAGATTAAAATTAAACTTTATCGAACGTAATATCGGCATGTAAGATGTTGTAGTCTGTTGTAAGGCAGCGATCAATTGACTATGTTGAAGTGAGTTGAATTTTATCGATACGTTAGCGGTGCTGTACTGCAATTTTCTGGCATCCTATTGCCCGTTACACTTTTACTTTATTCCAAAGCGAAATATCGGTTTGGTAGACAAGTCCGCTGAATGACGAGTGTGGTGAAGAAATAAATAAAATCCAGAAGTCAAGCCACCACTGTACACAACTTCGCCATTTGCAAAGAAACCGCCGTATTATTGACGTGTTTTTGTGCGTTAGGTGGACAAGTTATGGCGGGTTTTGTGCCCGCTGATCAAGACGGCGTTGAGCATCGTCACGGTGGAGACGTACACCGACTGGGGCACCTGCGTCGCCACCGCATGCGTGAGTCCGCAATTTCTTTCCTTCGTGTGGTGGAAAAATGCCGTGGAAAGAAATCCACCCGCTCTAATTGGAAATTGGTTTTTGTGGTATCGAGGGATACACTTATTTCCCTGAAATGTAATTTCATTTCAGTTTGTTTATTGAACCGACTTACATGAGAAGTAAAGATAGTTTTTTTTTTCACACCGAGCAAGTTCGGAAACATATTTCATCACATAGCTGGAAAATCTTTACAGTAGACTGTAATTTTTGGAGGAATAGGGAGGGAAAGTTGTACATTTGCAGTTGGCGTCCACTTGCATTGGGGTCCCTGATTCAACAGTTTCGCGGTAGAACTGTCCAAAACTCGTGTTTCAAATTTGTTTTAAATTAAACGATTGTTAGGGTTGGAAACAAATGTCAGGGCATCGAATTGGGTTTGGATTTGGAGTTGGGCTTTCTAATTAGGGTTTCGAACTTGGATTAGATGTCGGCACGTATTCAAACACAAGGATTTGGCTTTCAAGATAGGCTTCCATGCCAGCGGGAACGTTTCAAGACCAGGTTAAGGATTTTCAAACTACTCTTTCAAGTTTGGGTCTCAAAACACGGTTTCAAACGATGGGATGAAATGAGTATTTATTACTGACACCTAGAGGATTCGAGTGGTAACTGCATTACTGCTTTGGCCCATGCGAAAGTTACAGAATGTCCTAGTTTAATCCCCAAATCTGTCGTCGTCCAACAGGAGGGTCGCGACCCACGGAAGCTCCACTGGCTGTTGGAGCTGCTGATGGAGACGCCGCTCGTCGGCGAAGGGAGCTCGTTCCGAGACGCCAGGTGCTTGCTCGTAGTCGCGCCCGCGTCGCCTCAGAATTTTGTAACAACGCGGCGGTCTGCGCCCCAGTTTGCTGTATGTTCTCCAAGGCGGTCTGGTCCAGCAGCAGTGGCGCGTGGCGGAACTGCTGCACAGGCTCCTCGCTTACCTGGAACCCAAACTCACGCACGTGTACAAGAACGTACGCGAGCGCATCGGCAGGTACCCAAAACACGCAAGCGCTGCACTGGAATTATCGTGGTCGGGCTTTGGCGTTTTGCGTTATCCTAGCAGGCAAAGTTAGCGTCGTTTCAGATGCACGTGTCATTCTTTTAGTTCTGACGGTTGTTCATTTTCCGCCAACTGTAAATCGATTCTTGCCGCGTCCGAACCGGTTCTCTCTTTCCCTCCCTCCAGCGTCCTGACCTACATCTTCATGATGGACGCGGCCCTGCCCCACACGCAGTCCACCTCCTCCCCTCGCGTGGCCGACTTCGTGGCCCGGGTGCTGGAGCGGCTCAAGCCCCTCACGTCCGAGGCGGAGATCCACAACCACGTGCGCGAGGACGACGCCCCCGAGACCGCCGACGAGCGCACCCAGGCTGTCAAGCTGCTCAAGACGGGTCAGAATGCTGAACGGTTCTTGGGGGAAGAAATGTAGTGAACTAGAGCGGGGTGGGGTTGGCATTCTAAAGGGTGGTCGGGTGGGGAGCTTACAAAAAGACATCACAAGTCTAATTTTAGCCCATGTTCCTGGTCACAAAGTGCTACAGTGTGCATGACAATGCATTAGTCATGCTCACTACAAAAATAGGCTAAAAAAAAAAAAAAAATGGTTCAACCCACCCTTTTGGTCCTTTTCCCTCCATTTTTTTTTGGCTCTGCGTGCATCGGTGATGAAATGAAGCAATCATTTATGTTAAGACGATTGTGTGCACACGCACGTTTCTTTCCATTTTTTCCCTAGTCTTAAAATGGCTGCTGGCGAGCGCCGGGCGGACGTTCACGACGCCCGTTTGCCAACAACTTCAACTGCTGCCTCTGCTCTTCAAGGCGAGCGTAAACATCACGCACGCACACACGCACGTTCGAGTCCCAGTGCAGCGTTATTACCCACTCCATCTTACTTGGCCATTAGACTCCATTTCTCTCTTCATTTACTCCCGACGCTGCCTCCCTGCTGTCGCCCTACCTTTGTCCACCTCTCTCTCATTCTCGCCCCGCTCTCGCCCCCCCCCACCCCCCGCAGATTGCCCCGGTGGAGATTGATGAGAGTTATGATGAGATGAAACAGGACGCCCGCACATGCCTCTCTCTGATGTCGCAGGGCCTGCTCTATCCCCGGCACGTCCCTCTCGTCTTGGCAGCCCTGGAAGAGGTCACTCGCATGATTTACATCATTTTATACATGTGTATATATATATATTTACCTTCATACACTAACGCAAATAGATTTTGAATCAAACAGTCCAGATGCAATTGAAGTGTAGACTTTCAGTTAGATTTGAGGAAAAGGTGTGGCAGGAACGGCAGCCATTTTATGCAGTAGAGTGAAATATCACCACTGGCGTACCACATCCCACCATAATGGGGTTCATAAAAATAATTGTAATCCACTGCAACATTATGGGGGAAAACAAATAAACCACTTACCGTAATTTCCGGCCTACAGAGAGCACCTCATTATAAGCCTCACCCAGTACACTTGTAAAGGAAATACCATTTGGTACATACATAAGCCGCAGTTGTGTAAAAGCTGCAAGTACCCAAATTGAAACATGAGGTATTTACAAAGAAAGACGGTACACAGAAAGAGTTTTCGAAGTTGTAATACCTTAGCTTAGTTTAAAATAGCAAAAACACGGTAGCACGAACAGGGCTAGTAGAAAAAAAAAAAAAAACAGCCGCGTCAGCTACACAGTAGCAACACGGTAGCGCAGCACTAACAGGGCCGGTTAAAAAAATCATAACTAAATCACTGAGACGCGGCAGCAACATGCTAGCACGGCTCTAACAGGAGCAGTTAAAAAAAAAAAAAAAAAAAAAACATACCGGTAAAGTCACTTCCTCGGCACATACATTCCACTGGTCTCACACTTACCTTTTCCGCTCCGGTGCCACCTTGCGACCGTTAGAAAAAAAGCACAAATTAGCCGCATCACCGCATAAACCGCAGGGTTGAAAGTGTGTGGGGAAAAAAAGGTTTATAGGTCAGAAATTCCAGTATTTTAGGTTTTGAGTTCTTCTTCTTTCTTATCTGTTAATGAAGGTCTTTTTTCGATCCTAGCTTGCTATATAGTCACCATACAGAAAAGAAAAAGCATAATCATAATGTACAGTAGCAGTAGTTCAAACGCTCTTTAAAAGTCTCATTTATACATGTATAAAAAAAAAAGCCTCCGCCTTTGATGTTTTGCCATTTTCACATAATGTCACAAACGCAAACGTCCGCTCCCCTCCATCCTCTTGCACTTGGTCATGTACGAAGCCCAACGCGTCATTCCGTCCAATAAGTTTTGGAATTGTGCGTCACGCAGCCGCCGAGAACGGCCTCCTTCCTCACGCTATATTATTCATATTCCCACGCTTTTGACATTTCCGCGTAAACATACGAGGCGATTTACGGGCGCGGCGACGTTAACCGGCGCGTGTCCTTCCAGATGGCCGGCAGCAAGTCGTGGCACGCGCGCTACTCGGTGCTGACCTACCTGCAGATTACCGTCTTCTCCAATTTGTTCACGCTGGTCAGCGTGGCCGCCGAGGTGCAGCGAGTCCGCAAGATGGTGATGCGTCTGCTGCTGGACGAGCAGCTCGAGGTGGAAAAAAAAAAATATTTATATATATATATATATATATATATATTGCCTCCAGGTGCCAGGGTCCACAAACCAGAAGGAGCAACACAATGTCCATTGAAGTGGAGCAAAAAGTTTTGAATTCTTCACAGTATATTTTATCTTGGGCGGCACGGGGGCTCAGCTGGTAAAGCGTTGGCCTCACAGTTCTGAGGTCCCGGGTTCAATCCCTGACTCGCCTGTGTGGAGTTTGCATGTTCTCCCCATGCCTGGGCACTTTCAATTCCATTCCAAAAACATGCAACATTAATTGGACACTCTAAATTGCCCCTAGGTGTGATTGTGAGTGCGGCTGTTTGTCTCTAAATGTCCTGTGATTGGCTGGCGACCAGTTCAGGGTGTACCCCGCCTCCTGCCACCCTGACAGCTGGGTTAGGCTCCAGCACTCCCCGCGACCCTTGTGAGGATAAGTGGCAAAGAAAATTGATGGATGGATATATATATATATATATATATATATATATATATATATACTGCCTCCAGGTGCCAGAAGGAGCAACACAATGTCCATTGAAGTGAAGCAAAAAGTGTCGAATTCTGCACAGTATATTTACATATGTCTTGCTGTATGTTTTTATTTATTCTTATTTAAAAAAAAAAAAAACCACACACACACATTTCACTAAACATTTTGGGAGGTCGGTACATATTACTGGCTTTTAAATTAATTTCAATTGGGAAAGATGATTTGCCTCGGGAATTAAACTCTTACCTCAAGCCCCAACTTTGTCTTTTATTTGAAGGCCGTATTGCCCAAACCTACTCAAATGTTTTCACCTTTGGACATTCCTCTATTATAAAAGCAATAAGAGCCACCTCATGATCATTTCATTATGTTTTTTCGTTGTTGTTGGGCTTGTCCCATCACGGCCGCCACAAGCGAGCGACTTGCTCGATTAGTTTGACGTAATTTCATGGAAGACGTGTGTGTGTGTGTGTGTGTGCGCGCTCTCAAGTTCCACCTCTCAGCGGTGCTTCTCCATAATGTATGCAAAGCGAGTTTTGTTGCTGAATTCCCGCGGCAACCCTTTAGTCTTTAATTTTTTTTTTTTCTTTTTTTTACGCTAAATACTTGATGCCTTTTCCTTCCCGAACCCGCCTCTTAATGGGCTCCGTCTCGGTGTGCAGGTGAGGGACATGGCGGGCACCACTCTGAGTGGTTTGCTGCAGTGTCGCTTCTTCCCTCTGGACCGCAGTCTGCAGACTCAACTGCAGACGCTGAGTCACACGGGCCTTCCCAAGGCCAGAGGAGAGCTGGCTTCCGCGGGTAAACACTACACACACACGAATATCGCGTACCCGGTTCACGCGCGAGCTTGGAGGACCCTCAATATGAGGGGTTGCCGAGCTTTTTCAAAATGAGAGCGACTTCTTTGGTACTGATTTAATACAAAGGACTTCCACTGTTGCTGGCACGGCGGCCCAGCTGGTAAAGCGTTGGCCTCGCAGTTCTGTGGTCCCGGGTCCAGTCCCCCGGACTCACCTGGGTGGAGTTTGCATGTTCTCCCGCGTGTCTGCGTGGGTTTTCTCCGGGCACTCCGGTTTCCTCCCATGTCCCAAAAACATTACCGTAAATAAAGACTTTTTTTTTCACACGCTTTCAAACCTGCGGTTTTTGAGGTGATGCGGCTAATTTGTGCATTTTTTTTCTAACGGCGGCCAGGGGGCACTCGAGCGGAAAAGGTAAAAACGAGACCCTGGAATATATGTACCGAGGAAGTGACTTTTACCGGCCCTGTTAGCGCTGCGCTAGTGTTGTGCTAGCGTGTTGCTTCTGTGTTACTGGCACGTCTCAGTGATATTTACCGGTAAGTTTTATCTTCACCTGCCCTGTTAGCATTAGCACTAGCGCGGCAGTAGTGTTAGTATTAGCGTTAGCGCAGCGCTATGGTTAAACTCTTTTTGTGTACCGTTTTGTTGTTGTTGTTGTAAATATCTCGTATTTCAATCCGGGTTTCAATGTGGGCACTTGCGGCTTTTGCACAGGTGCGGCTTATGTATGTACCAAATGGTATTTCCTTTACAAATGTACTCGGTGAGGCTTGTAACCAAGTGCGCTCTGTAGGCCGGGAATTACGGTAATTGGACACTCAAAATTGCTCGTCGGTGTGATTGTCAGTGCAGCTGTTTGTCTCGATGTACCCCAGCGATTGGCTGGCAACCAGTTCAGGGTGTGCCCCGCCTCCTGCCCGTCGGCAGCTGGGATAGGCTCCAGCACTCCTGCGACCCTTGTGAGGATAAGCAGCTAAGAAAATGGATGGATCAATAACAAAATAAAAAACAAGTCTGAACTGCTGTCATGTTACTCGGCAAAATAAATCCAAAAGTCGGTCAACGTCCTTCACTAAAAGGTGTCGGCCATTTTTTTTTTGTCTGCGGTCTTGCAGGTTTGGTGCGACGCCACGCGGGGGTGCTGGGCCTGAGCGCGTGCATCCTGTCCAGCCCTTACGACGTCCCCGCCTGGATGCCGCAGATCCTGATGGACCTGAGCGACCACCTCAACGATCCGCAGCCCATCGAGGTACGCGCCCCGTTCCGGAAAACCACGAAAAACCGAGAAGAACGTCACCGCTGGCTCGGCCACTCGGCCAAGACGTACACGACGTGGTCAATGGCTGTAAATAGTAGATGAGATGCGGCCCGCCAGCCGTTGACGATCATTCAGCGGCTTGTTCTGGTGCAAAGTTAAAAAAACAAAACAAAAAAAAACAACAACAACACCCAGACAGCAAGCAGTCCATGAGAAAAGGTTCTGCAGCTGCCCGGTTCGACGCCATCATTTATTCAAATGAACGAGAGAACGCATCCATAACTCACGAGTACATCCTCTCCCGTCTCGCGGTCACCTTTTTTGTGCTCCGCCTACAGCCCAGTCGCACTAATTCCGAGGCTCACACGTAGCCTTTTAGCATCAATAAATGAGAAGCGGCCTCGTTAGTTTTTAATCGCAAAAAGAGAAGCGTTGCTTGAGGGATTGCTCGAAAGACTCGGCGCCGGGCGACGGGACTTTAAAATGTCTAGACGGCCTGTATTTCACTAACAAGTTTGCTTTATGTATTTATTGCTCATGAAAATGCAGCTGGCAGTTGTTTCCAAAATATATCAATCTGTTTCGGAGCAATCATAAATAGCTAATTGTCCTCGGAAGGCCCAGAAAGTGAAACGCCCAAAAAGTGAAACGCCGCCGTGTTCTGGTGTGACATCGGCGAGGGAACCGGAGACCAAATTCACTGCATAGATGCAGAAATATACCACAATGTCAATCAGCAATATTTAGTCATATTTTATAGCATATCGAGTCGCTGTCAGGTGGAATAATTCCTCCAAAATGACATCTTTTCGGGAAATTTTAAAAAAACATCATCTTGCTGGAGTTTCCGAAAAACACTTTGTTCAAGTTGCCATTTTATCTTATATTGCTTCCATATTCCGTTGCACACTCAAATCAACATAACAGTGCCTCAAAATTCTGTTCCATCGCTAATGCACAAAAAAAAAAAAAAATTCCCAGTATGTAATTGACCATATTTGGACGTACAGTGACACCTCGGTTCTCAACCACAATCCGTTCCGGAAAACGGCTCGAGAAGTGATTTGTTTGAAAACCAAATCGATGTTTCCCATTACAATAAATGGAAAAAGAAATAATGCATTCCAAGCCTAAAAAAAATTGGGCTTTTTAAAGCATTTTATTTTAGCTTTTCCTGATAATAAACTGCATAGTGGAAATTCATGTATCAATTAAATACTTTATATAATAAAATAATTGAAGAAATGTTTATTTTTTGCTTAAAATGTATGGTTTAGTAGTAGAGTACGCTAGGCTGGGAGCGCATTGCCGTGTCCGTAGCGACTCGGCCCCCAGCCTTGTAAACTTTTTTTTTTTTTTAATTAACAAAACTGCAGAATAACTTTAAACAAGCGACTTGTCTTCTTGGGAGCTATAATTGGGGTTTAATACGGTCGTCCTCCGTAAGAAGAAAAACGACCGGGACACATCTGTGTACCGAGGCTGCGTTATACACAATAACAAAAGTGCGCTGGTTGCGCCGCACGCGTTACGTCATTTTCAGGGTTTTTTTTCGGGGGGCCTTCGAATTGACAATAACAAAACGCGTCGTGGGTGGGTCAACTGCTTGCGCCGCGCGCATTATGTTATTTCCGTGTTTTGTCGGGGCCGTTCGAGTACTGATTTTCGTTTGAAAACAGAAGCAAAAAAAAAAAATCTCGAAATTTTCGTTGGAAAACCGAATTGTTTGAAAACGGGGACGTTTTGTTTGCTTCCAAGATGACGGTGAAGAAGACCCTATCGGAGTTCCGCCGCACGCACCACGACAACTGGCAGGAGCACCGGCAGCGCTTCACCGACGACCAGCTGCTGGTGCTCACGGACTTGCTGGTGTCGCCGTGCTACTACGCTTGAAAAAAAAAACAAAAAAAATGCCAATGCAGGGAACTGTTTTTTTCTGTCTGTTTGCTCGAGTGACATTTCACAAAGCTGGGAGCGTCGCTGCTGGGAAAACTAACCGGGGAGCGAAGAGTCGGCCTTCATCTTCTTAACTGGATGAGGACAGAAAGAAACATTCTACGGGAAAACTGGTTTGGATTTATCTTTTAAAAGTACCGTCATTTCTTGCGTGTAATGGATATTTTTGCCAACTCCTCCAAAAAAGTGTCAAAAGTCAATAGTGCGTCTTATACATAGGTATAGGGGGAAATGAAATGAAATCCATATCGCTGCATAAATGTAGATTTGTGCTCATAAGTTTGTATACCTTAACAGAACCTTCATTCATTTCTTTAAGGTTATGTTAGTTTAACAATAATGCTTTTCAAAAACACTTGATAGTTTAATTTGACCCACATTAAAATAAAATTAAATGTTTCACCTGGCCCTTTTTTTTTTTTAATTTATTTTTTTTCAATAATTGTACCCATTTTTTAAAAAAAATCCAGCCTGGGTAATCACACATATGAGCACAAGTGTGTGTTTTCTCATTTTCTAAAAAGAAGTGGGACTGTGAATTTCAAAATAAGACCAGGTGAATAAAAACTAATTGTGTTCAAATAAAGTGCTTTACTTCAGAATAAATGGTTGAGAAAAAAACCAACAAAATATAGGTAATACTTGTTTCGATCAAATGGGTACAAGCAAAATCATTGATTGTACAAATGTGTTATACATAGGGAGAAGGGTTTTCCAAAATTTTGGAGTCAATTATTTTTTTTTGGGCGGGGTCTATTATACATGGAAAAATACAGTAAATTTTTTAGAAGTTATGAATTATTACGCTTCTTGTAATCCTTCATGTTCAGATGTTCTTGGGCTAGTTAAAACATCCCATTTCCGTTAAATGCTGAGTACACAGTACTGTAAATATTTGGCTTTGTAAATAAGTTTACAGTGTACAGTAGTGTAGCTTAGCAAAAAAATGGAGGTTGTACATTGCGTGATCATTTTTGCTAAAAATGCTCATGTTTTGCGGAAAATGTGCTTAGGATGCTTTGAATACATAATTATGACTTTACTAATATACCAACCTAAATGTGATGTGATGTACAGTTGATTTAAATAAGTCTGTAAAAACATACAAGTATTTATATGTATTAATGATAATGTTCAATAAATGAATCACCTATACAGATATGTACTTTATAATTGAAATTGGGGACAGTCCATTGGACCAAGCGGTCGTCTCGCAACAGAAAGATCGCTGGTTGGAACCCTGTTTCAGGTAAGACTTAAGTTTTCATATTTTAATTGTTTCGTCACAAGATGGTAAAAAGAAACGTTTACTCCAGATGAAATCCGCAAAAGGGAAGATGAGTGAAAATCTGAATATGATGCCAGTTTTTTTCGGAACCTGTTTATTCCCGTTCCCCGTTGAAGCAAACTAAACGTCAAACGAAGAGAATTACAAATTGCGTATTTGGCAAAACCACACGACTTGAAGAAGTGTGCTTGCGTCATGCAAAGGCACAGTAGGAAACCCGCCAGAGGCGAGCTAACGAAAATAGCGTAACTTTTCCGGTAGTTGTAAACATTTCAACCAGTGATATTTGAACGCCAACAGTCTGGCAACGCCTTGTAACTAAGATGAAATACTTCTATAGTCTCTGTGAAAAATGATTAATACTATTGCAGTTTCCATCCATCCATCCATCCATTTTCCGAGCCGCATATCCTCACTAAGGTCGCCGGAGTGCCGGAGGCTATCCCAGCTAGCAACATGCAGGAGGCGGGGCATACCCTGAACTGGTTGCCAGCCAATCGCAGGGCACATGGAAACAGACAACCAATCACACCTACGGGCAATAGTATTGTGTTTTTTTTTTATAAAATCCAATACTGTCGAGAGCTATTCTTTGAATTATTAAGGGAGCAATTTCAACTTTTAAATAAAGGCAGCATCGTCACGACACGTTGGGATTATTTGCGAGAGCCGTCGCGCTCTAGTCTCTGGCGTACGAGCGTCTCCAGCCCAAACAAGTGCGCGTCGTCGTCCTCGGGCAGGATCCTCCTGACGGCGTCGGCCAGCTGAAACAGATACTCGGTGTTCTGTCCGCTGGGCCCCTCGGAGCGCACGATCTGGTTGGCTATCTCCTCCAAGGGGGCGGGGCCCAGGTAGTTGGGGTCGTCCCGCGAGCCGATGTAGAGCAGCGTCTGGCTGGGCGGGGGCGCCAGCGGCGGCCGCGGGTGGAAGGCCACGGCCATGACGCGGTAGCCGCCCTTTTCCCGGTGGTCCAGGTGGCGCTTCACTTCCTGCTCGCGGCCCGTGGGGAGCTTGTAGGCCACGCCCCAAACGCGGCCCTGATTGGACATGGAAATAATCACAAATAAGTTTGCAAATTGGGGTTTGAACTCAAAGTTTTGCTGTACATACGCGGAAGGTAAATCACTTGGTTTGAGGTTTAGTTTGACAGTCAAGTTCACTCGGACGGCTTGAAGCCCCTTTTTAAAGATTTGCTTGCAAGTTTTTGCTCACAAGTCAAAGGAGAAAAATTGTCCGAACGGTCTCTCGTATCTCAAGGCAACTGCGGTTTTCCCAGAAACGACGTGTCGAACCAAAACTACTTCTGCAACTGTACGCAGTGATGTTGTCAGATATGCATCGTCGGCCTTTTTAATGCAGATTTTCTCGGCGTTATCGCCTACCGCGACGAGGGGGGGGGGGGGGGGGGGGGATTATCTGCCATCCAAGGTCGCGGTACGAAGCCTCATCCTCACTTTTGTTTCAGCAGAATATGAGATAGCTTCTTCCTTTTTTTTTTTTTTTTTTGCATCTTGTGACCTTGGCGCAGAGAGCTCTTTTGTACCCCGTCGGCGTCTGAAATGCCGTTGTTGCGGTGACGGCTTACAAGGTGGTAAAAATTACGATCGTCTGCTAATTGGCATTTTACGGCTGTGTAACGACGCGTTGATTCATTAATCTTCAACTGTTATGATAGTAAAGGTGACGGGAAGTCGGCGCCATAAACATCACGGATGCGCTTGGATGGTAGAATGAAGGCATACAGTAACTAGTGGCCCTTTTGCTAAAATATGTACAAGAACGACTGCCTCATGATATTCAAAATGTTTCGAATACTTTCTTTCACCCCCCTTTTAGGACTGTGCTTGAGCAACACTGTGGAAAAATAAACACGCTAATGACAGTGATTATTATTCAGAATCAGAATCAGCTTTAAAGGCCGTGTTTGCAACAACAGGCCGGAGGCGCTCCCAGCATGCTTTGCGGCACCAAGGAGGTAAACGGCGTTCAAGTGCACGTTTCTCGTCGGCTGTTTCTTTGGTCGCCGTTTCGTTGTTGGCTAGTTGTGATTGTGCCGGACACGTCATCGCTTGAGGAGGGAGCGTTAGCTTGACCTTCTGCTTATGAAAAATTAAAAATGCAAATGTTTCTCGTTGCCTCGGGCGCGCCAGGACTAAAGTGTGTGTACACGGGCGGTTGTGATGAAGTCAAACGTTGCCTCACCACAGGATCCTCCACGAGCGTCACCACCCGGCCAGGCTGTGAAAAGAAAAGTGGCAGAGTGTACGTAGTACGTTGGGCAGAGCAATAGCGGTATAGACTGTTTTCGACCACGTGACTACATGCGGGGCGCGCCGCCATGTTGGATGGGTTCTCTCTACTGACGCGCCGTTCGCTCCAATGCGTTTGCATGCAGACCGTTAGTTAAACAAATGTTTGTGCGACTGTTAAAAGTGACGCGTGATGGTTAAAAAGATTTTGGAACGTTATCGGGGCTCATTGGATGTTGTTTCAAGAAACCGTTACGACAAGAAGCGTGCTTTGAGCGACAATATCGAGCCATAAGCCTTGGAGAAACATAAATGGAGCACACAAATGTGGGCGTCGGTAACCCATCTCCTCTTCTCGACAAGCTATTAGACCGTGGACCAACGAAAGAATTACGAAGGTCTGGAGGCGACCTGTGTCTCCACGCTGCTAAGGTTAGTGTACCGCACAATGCAATTAAAATATCTACCGCGTTGTGTTAAATTATGTTGATTATACCAACGAAAGAGGTGTAGATTATTATTTTTGTTTTTGTCACCGAGAGGGAGAAAGAGAGAGGTTCGAAATTCTAAAAGGTATCCAATACTTACCAAGAACAAAATGCTCCGACCAAACCCGGGCGTAAGGGAGCGACTTTGCAGCTAGATCGGCTCTGCTAATACGAGACCGCCACAGTTGTCGCCGTTTCCACGCAGCGGGCAGTACGCCCCAATTCATACGTCTTTATGAAATGATTCCTGCTTGGTTACGGTTTGTTTAGGCAAATTCACCCCAGCAAAATGGCGACCGCGCATTCTAAACCGGAAGGTGTGCGATGAAAACAGCCTACTGCTAATACCTGTGAGTGACATTTGTAGACATTGCGTTGAGAGTCACGGACCAGTTTCACGTCAAGTATGATATTTTAATCGTGCTCGGATTAGCTCGATCTTGCCAGGCTAACCTTTTACGCGCATCCCCAACCAGAAAAACGTTTGCGTTCTCGGACCTGAGCGGACGCGTGAAGATTTCAACCGAGTCACGCTCCCCCGCAGGCCAGTCAAAAGTCCACTGTATAATAATTAATTGAAAGACGAGATGCCAAAAATGTGGTCAGCCGTTACGTTTACTCTCATTAATAATTAAAAACAACATCAAGTGGTAAGTTTGACTAGCTGACGAAATGTTTTAGCCTCTAAGTGATAGAATAAAGTGAAACGTATCAAAGTGGTATTTCCAGTTAGTCCCCGGCGTTTATTTACGGTAAACTCCGCTTTGACCTCGGAGGGGAGGGGTCACGTTTTGAATGTTTCCACAGATGACGCAACACTGACGTTTTCGGGACAAGTGAACGCAACGCAACGCTAGCGCGCTTGTGACGTCACACTCACTTGTCCGGGCACCCCGCGGTGGTCGGTGCTGCCTTGCCAAAAGCGGCGACTGAATCCCGTAATGTAGCCGATTCGCTTCGCCTCGTAGGGGAAGTCCACCTTCCAAATAAGCGAGCCGTAGCCGAACACCCACATGACTAGCCTGGGAAAAAAACAAAATGAAGAAAATTCCCAAATGATACCGTGTTAATAAAACCTCGACGGGGCGTGTAAGAGGTTCGAAAATCAACACTTCCGGACATGAAGAAGTCAAAGTCGACCAAGTATGGCGGAAGGAAGTCCGGTTGTGTGTCACAAGGAAGTCCGGTTGTGTTCTGGTGGAAGGTGCAATTTGGGGTTCAACAGGCTCCAGTATTATATGATATAATTTATTATAAAGGGGAAAACTATCTAGAGTGTATTGTTAAAGACAACGTGTATATATTCCCCCGCTGACTGTGGTTAGTTTTTATTTTGAAGGTGAGTCTGTCGTTGCCGGAAGTGTTGCTCAAAACGAGATTTGCTGGTCTTCACCACACCGCCGGTGATAACCACGAAAAAAGAAAAAAAAAAAATCTTTCCCTTGTCACCTTTTAAAATGTGTTAACTACTAATTCGTCACTTTACCAAAATGTCACAGCGTCTTATTAAACCGCCAGAACATCAGAACTGGTTCCGAGCACCAGGGGTCGCTGACTTTCCTTTACCGTGTAAAACCATCCGCGGGTAACTTAAGTGTCATTTTTGTCAAGTTATGACATATTTCCTATCACAAGAGACGTGCGTTTTTCCACAACTGTTCTCATACCACAGACATGTTACCCAGCCGCTTGGGAAAACGATCTGTTGTGAAACGGAACGCAAATTATAAAGTGGGAGTGAAAAGGATTCATTGGGAGGAAGATGTGTTGCAATGTCATCCTCGGAGGAAATGGAATGCGGTTTACTGTGCAGATGAAGGCGACATTTGTGATCATGCAGTCTTCCGTCTCTACAACACAGATATTCCCCCCCCCCAAAAAAAAAAATTCCAAATAAACGGTGCCCAGAGTTACCCGACGTACGTTTTTCGCGACATATCCGTTTTTTGTTGGTTTTTTTTTTTTTTGCACTGTACGGCGGCAGTGAATTTGGCAGGTCGTGAACAGCTTTTTTTTTTTTTTTTTTTTTTTTGCAAACATACTTTTTGCTTTGGCTCTCTTCATCTTAACGCATAATGTAAGATACCATAGATGAGCTACAAAAAAATAGCGATAATTTTGGTGTAACAGGCCCTTTAGCAATGAATATTTGTATACAAATGGTGCATCAGCCCGCGTTGACAGACAATGTACTCATGGATATGTCCTTTCATTTCTGAATTCAGATATTTTGGTGTGAAATTTTCTTTATAAAAAAACAAATCAGACTTTTTTTTTTTAACACTGCAAGAATAGCAGACATTTTTAAGCTTCCCATTATTTTTTTTTAATTTACAATTTTATTTTTACCCCAATACAGTTTGTCCGCCTTTAAAGCACACAGCATGTAACTGGCATGTCCTTCCACTAATTCTTTACGGTTTTAGGATTGTTTCCCGTGCCCTGCGATCGGCTGGCAACCACTGCAGGGTGTAACCCGGCCTCCTGCCCGTTGACAGCTGGGATAGGCTCCAGCACTCCCCGTGACCCTCGTGAGGATAAGCGGTGAAGAAAATGGATGAATGAAAGCCCCTCTTGATCCGGTGACTCCCATTTGGAGAAGCGTTGATCCTTAAAGTGACCCCTTGCGACTATGTAACATCGTGGAAGAAAGTCAGCGACCGTCAGTCTCAGGTTGGATGCGCAAGAAGAGGCTGACATATTCATGTAGCGGTTTTATTATTATTGGATTATGTTTTTGGGGGAACCCGTGCAAATGTAGCGGGAACACCGACAGTTGTGGACCTCCTAAACGGGAACCGCCCGGGGGCAAAATCTCCAACGCAGCATGGCCGCCGCGTCGTTAGTTATTCCATCCATGAAGCGAGCGGAGAAGCTGACGGGCACAACAAATGTCACGTAAAAGCATATTTCTTGTTTTTTTTTTTTTTTTTTTTTTTTTCCCCCGTCCTCCGTTGCGTAGCGGCGTCGGCGTTTGTTTGGGATGAAGCTGGCGTGCGTCAAGCAGATTAGTGCTGATCCGAATTTGTTTGAGAATACGCCGGCTGGCTTTCGCTCTGCGGCTGCGATCAGATAGAAGAAGCTCCGTCAGCAACTTCAATGATTGATTTTCTTCTTCATTTAATTTTTAATGAGCTACAATACAAAACTAAATTGGGGTCATTGTAACCTTTGGGGAGATTCTTTTTTTTCTTTTCATTTTTTTGTTTTCCCTGCTTGTGTCTAATCACAGAATATTTATTTTTATTTTTTAATATTCGAGTTGCCCGCACTCCCATGTTTGTATTTCTCAATTGCAACAAATAAATGTAAAAAGTTAACTGGATGCAATAGATGGGAGCGCTTTGAAGTACTTTTAAGATTGTACCAGCTGGCAAATATGATTACTCTTAGAAATAATGAATACATTAACGTAAATGCTCAAATTCTCTGTGATTGTCTGGCAACCAGTTCAGGGTGTGGCCTCCCTCCTGCCCCTTGACAGCTGGGATCGGCTCCAGCACTCCCGTGACCCTTGTGAGGATAAGCGGTGAAGGAAATGGATGGTTGGGTGTTCAAATTCTTGGTACTAACACTATGTAATTTAATATACCTGGTATTTAATACATTCGACCTAATATAATTACTGGACTCCCTAAAGAAAAAAGTTAGTTCCACAATATGATTATGATATATTTAATAATTAGAAATTATTAAATATATCATAATAATAACATATTGTATAATAACATTTTAATGTAATAATTAGAAATTATTAAGTACATTATAATTGTTTTAGCAGTTATTTAGAAATGTCAAAATGTTCATGATATATAGAATATCATTTTTTTTCATGTTTTCCAAAACATGTCTGGGATTTTTTTTTTTTTAGAATGGTAAAAATGATACTATATACTATATGGTTGCATTTTATTTTTGTCAACATTTTGTTCTTACATTTTCATAATACTGTATAGTTTGTGCGCGCTTGTGTGTAATTTCGTGACAGCGCTCCTGCAGATCAATGATCGCAGTTGCCTAGCAACCAGCTGACGGCGAAGAGGAGAGAGCGAGCGAGCGAGCGAAGACGTGCGGAGGTCTGGAAGAGAAGGAGTAAATGGACAATCGGAAGTAAGAGAGTGTGTCAGATCGGCAGCGCGCGTGCGTGCTTGTGTCATTGTGTTGATACTACGCCACTAGAAATAGAACATGGCGCTGCCATGGTGACGCCAGCAGCTGATTGAATTATCTTTATCTTAAAGCGGGAATAAAGTGCTTAAGCAATGGGAAGGAGGAGGAGGAGGAGGAGGAGGAGGAGGAAGGCGGAGAGGGGTAAAAAAAACCCCACAAGATTAGCTCATCCGTGGCATTTAAAAAGTCTTTTTGAATATGATGCCGCAAAACTTGGCGCGGCCATCTTTGGCCAATTTGGGCCATTTCCCGTCTGGAAAGTGTTGACATTCAAAAAGTCAAGGTGGATAATAATAATAATAATAATTTAGTATTGTCAGCGCTTCGTTTTTTGCCACATTCGGTTTATATTTTAGATGTTTACGTATGATGTTGATACTTTATGATCATCTTTGCTTTAAGCGCTTTGCTGCCATCTTGTGGCATCGATATGACAATGGCAGCAATTTCTCATTTTTCATGTCCCAAGCGTGTACCGCATAAGGCGTGCTGTATTTTATGTTAGAGCCTTATCCCAAATTCCATCTGAGCTGCTTATCCTCACGAGGGTCACGGGGCATGCTGTCAACGGGCAGGAGGCGGGGTACACCCCGAACCGGTCGCCAGCCAAGCGCAGGGCACAGAGAGACAAACAGCCGCACTCGCAATCACGCCGACGGGACAATTTAGAGGTTTTTGGGGTGTGGGAGCGCCCACCCGGAGAAAAGCCACGCAGGCACGGGGAGAACATGCAAACTCCACACAGACGGGGCCCGGATCAAACCCAGATCCTCAGAACTGTGAGGCCAACACTTTCCCCCTGACCCACCGTGCTGCCCTTATCCCATATTGTTTCGCAAAATTCCTCACAGAACATCCTTTAATTTTTTTTTTCTTGCAAAATTTGGGGTGTTGTGTGTGTGTGGAATTTGGAGAATTTTTTTTCCTTTTTTTTTTATGTGAATATTTTCCAAATGGGGACTATAAACTTGCGACATCATATATGTATGCTTTTTTAAAAAAAAAAAAAAAATATATATATATATATATATATATAAATGTGTTATTGGCGGCACGGTGGTGCAGCTGATAAAATGTTTGCCTCACAGTTCTGAGGTCCCGGGTTCGATCCAGGCCCCGGTCTGTGTGGAGTTTGCATGTTCTCCCCGTGCCTGCGTGGCTTTTCTCCAGGTGGGCATAAGCGGCAAAGAAAATGGATGGATAAATCTGTTGTTGTGTGTTGAGTTTTGAGGTACAAAACGATGTTGTTTTTTTTTTTTTTGTTTTTTTTCAAATTAAGATTGTAAGCTGACAAAATGTGTAAAAAGATAAAAGTGATGATGTGGAGGTGTTGGGAGGAGCGGGCGGGGGCGGGCGCTGGAGGAGTGATGCGCATCCCAGAGGGGGCCACCGTGTCTGGGTTAGAATAACGCCAGCGGCCACGGAGGCTCTTAAACTTTATGAAGGGTAGAAAATGGACAATTAGCATCTCCTATGTTGTCGCCATAGTAACCATCCCCTCCCTGCCCGCTCTTCCTTATCGGCGAAGCCCCCCCCCCCCCCCGCACCCCCCTCGACCGTGCCACACCTGCACGTACGCTTGCTGTGAGTCAATGCAATCTATACGTTCTTTTCTCTTCTTTCTCATGCGATCATTTAATTTGATTTTTTTTGGGGGGGAGGGGTGGGGGTTCATTTCAAGCTCCAAGCGGCACGTCCAATTCCGACAACAACGTCGTCAACATCTACCAGCCTCCCGCAGGTCGTCATGCCGACGCGCCACCCTTCCTCGCAGATGTGGTCAGAGAGGGTTAAGGGTCAGTTTTTTTTTTTTATTTTATTTATTATTTTTTTTATTTTGCACACCTTCAGAGCAGATAATGAACAGCCACGCCGATAACAAGCAGCAAGGCGTCACCCCTGAACTCGTCAATATGTCATAAAGTTCTACTGGAGCAGAACACGGATTTTTTTTTCTTCTTCTCTTCCAACAGAAAATCACGCTGACAACAAAAATCCTCCGTTCGTCTTGATACAGCTTTTGGGTAGCTCGCCACGCTTTCATTGCGCTGATGATTCCAGTCTGGGCGCTCCCCCGTGCTGAAAAGTCCCCTTGTGATGAATGCGCATGCGTTACTAACAGCGGAGCTTCGGGTACGTAGCAGACGCCTACGGGGAAATCTCCCGGTCTCATAGTTCCCCTTCTTCTACATAGAGGGAGCTAACATATGTTATAACCTAACCTTCAAACAAAAGTTGATGAAAAAGATACACACATATATGTACGTTCGCTGTGTTCGTCATTTTTGAGACCTCCATAGCGAACATGAACACTCACATGTCGAGGCATGGAAGGGGATGTTTCAGACTGGCCGGAAGTTCACAAAATATACGCGCGTGCGCGTTAATCGCAAGGAGACTTTTCAGCACCGGGAGCGCTCAGACCGTCACGCCGGTTTTGCCTCTTGTTGCTGGGTAGAATCCAAAGAAAACGGGTCAGAGGACCTCACCGCCCCACACAGCAGAGAAAGGACAAGGAGAGGCGGCAGGCACACGCGCAAAGAAAATATTCAACGCTCTGTATCAGGTATAAAATGTGCAATTTGGGGACGATCAACATTTTGAATCATGCATATCGCATTTTTTTGTGCTTTTCTTTCTGTTGCCCCCCAATTATGATGATTATTATTATGTGGACCAGCTCAGCTCCGTTAACGCGCATGCAGTCCAGGACCCAGTCAGGCTTTGTCCGCCCCTCGTCCGTCTGCTGCCGGCTAATCGATGCGAACGCCCGTCGAGACTTTTAATGAAATCGACCCGTACGTGGACGGACCGCGCGCGTTGCGCTAACGCTACGAGTCGCCATTATCGTTATAAATGAGCGGGAAATTGCCACGGGGTGACCCCGCCTCGCCCCCGCGCGGCCGCTCGCGCTATTGGCAAGCGGAATTAGTGAATGTACGAGCGACACAGAAACTCATTAGAACGTGATTAGAGGCGAACCTCCCGTTTAATCTCATTTCGGACGGGATGGCTGCCCGTCAAACGCGCTTTTTAACAAGCAGGTGTGTGCGTTAGACGCCCCTCGTGCCGTGTTTGCGTGTCACTCGCACGCCGTGATGTTTTTTTTTTTTTTTTGCGTGCGTGTGTGCGTGTGCTAAAAACTGACAACTGAGTGTTGCTTGCTCACACTCAGGCTTGCGTGCGCAGGGATGCTGACGGATGACTTTTTATTTTGGGCCCCCCCCCCCTCATGCACACATAATTTATACTTATATATATATAATATAGCTCCTCACACACACACACATATATGTATGCGATGACCTTCTCGATGCTGAGTAGGCAAAGAGTCGCGGGTCAGTGGTTGCTGTCAGCCTGTCAAAGAGATTGAGGTGGATGGATGGATGGATGGATGGATGGATGGATGGATGGATGGAAAAGAGGGTGGACGCATGGATGGATGGATGGATGGACGAGTCCATCACGTCGTTCAAAAGTGGTGGGAAACATCCGGTAAATTGACAAATTTGTATCTTAGTTTACCTGAATATCAAATCCATCCATCCATTTTCTTCATCGCTTATCCTCACAGGGGTCACGGAGGGGGGGGGGGGGGCTGGAGCCTATCCCAGCTGTCAACGGGCATGAGGCGGGGCACACCCTGAACTGGTTTCCCGCCAATCGCAGGGCACATCGAGACAAACAGCCGCACTCACAATCGCACCTTTGGGCAATTTAGAGTGTCCAATTAATGTTGCGTGTTTTTGGGATGTGGGAGGAAAGCGGAGCGCCCACCCGGAGAAAACCCACGCGGGCACAGGGAAAGCACGCAAACTCCACACAGGCGGGTCTGGGATTGGTCCTCAGTCCTCAGAACTGTGAGGCCAACGCTTTAGCAGCTGATCCACCATGCTGCGAATATGAAATCCATTTTTGCAATGAATTGTAGTCCTTGAAATGCGGTTGATGTGTTCCGCTGGGGTGGAGCCGCCGCCGCTTCCCATTGGCCGATGAAAATACTTGTTGCTAGGCGGAATTCATAGAGACGAATCAGGTTTTTGTGTGACCTAGTTTTGGTATTTCATTGTAAAAAGTTGTTTGAAACATTATATCCCCTGGACAAAACATCTCTGCTCTGTATTCAACATAAAATAAACATTTTTATGTTGGAAGGACAGAACGGTGTTGAGTCTCGCAGTCACTTGTTGCTATGCAGAATTCGTGGGGCCATTGGCCGATTTCAGAAGAAAAAAAAAAGAAGGAGGAGCAAACTGGAGGCTTCTCACTGTTGAAAATATAAAATTGAATTTAGATATGCATAATAAAATAGTTTTGGGGCTTGTGGGGCACTGCCCCAAATCCAGAGATGGCACTAGGTGGGGGGAGGGGGGGGGCACTGTTGTGACTTTATGGTTTCCCCCCGGGCATGACTCACTGCTCTGTATTAAATGGAAAAATGTACATTTCAGGAATGAGGCACTGCCCCTAATATGCACTTTTCCCTCTGCTCTCGGGACAACATGGCGTCGTATTATTAATTAATAACGTCTTTTGGGCCTGAAGGTCAGCTTGGCGCAGGGGTGGCGAGAAGCGCCAGGTATGCCACGCAGTTAGCTTGAGCGCTGGGGGGCGGGTGTTGGTCAGTCGTCCGGGAACGGTGCTGATGTTGAGATCGTTACCATGGGAACCCCCTCCCTCCCCATCCCCGGTTCCCCGCACGCATCAGACGGCAGCTCCTCCGGCTGCCATTTAATGTCTTAAATATGCTTAATATCTGTGCGACGGCCGCCGTTAATCAGCCTTTAAAGCCTCGCCGGAGTAAATACGTCCACGTAAGGGCGAAAGGATGCGGGGTTGCCGCCATCTTTCGCTCGTCGTCTTTTCACAGGCGACGTCGCCCGCCGCCGGTTTTCTCTCTCTGGCCGAAAGTCCTCCTTTACCGCATCGCCACCTCGACTTGCGAGCGCCCCCGACTTTTCGACTTTTTCAAGTCGCTTCGCGGAGGGGGAGTTGCCTTCCCGACCACCCCCGCAATACGTGAAATCCGTGATGCAGAAATAACTGAATGAAAATGGCAAGATGGCGCCCGGACGCGTGGCAAAACACAAACAATTCTTCCGTCTCCATTTGTCCGCTTGAAAGGTCTCGTTGACCCGATTCACCACTCGTGACCTTTCCCTCGACGTCATTGTGCAAAAGTGGCTGACTTAGCGCGGCCCCCCCCCCCCCGCTCACCTCTGCTGTCTCTCGCGACGTATTTCAAAATTCAAGATGTTTATCATTCATATGCGCAGAAAAAACAACAACACTAGCACCGTGCAATCAAACTCATTTGCTCGTCTTCCTCCATTTATATTAAGAAAGTAAAAACTATTTAAAAGGATGACAGATAAACACCGTATGAAAAGGGGTGTACGCAATGTACACGATATTTATAATTTAAAAAAAAAAAGAGGGACAACATATTTGTTTGGCTGTAGCGATGTATTCGCGCGAGCCGTACAGAAGCAAACATTCGAGTCGGATTGCAAAACCAAAGTACCGCATCTGTGTGTTCTGCATCTCTTTCTTTCACGTCTGCTTGTCTTTCTCTCTCTCTTTCTCCATTTCGCATCTGTCTCACTCTCCTCTCACACTCTCTCATTTCTGCTTATGTCTCACTTTCCCTCTCCATCTGTCTTCCCCTTCTCCTCTTTTTTTTGCTTCCGTCTCAGTTTTCCTCGGTCTGTGCCCGTCTCTCTTTCCCTCCATCCCTCTCTTTCTCTCCCCTCTCCGTCACGTGACCGCCTCTCTTTCTCTCCCTCCGTGCGCGCGCGCGTGCGCATGCACGCCTTCCCTCTCTGCCGGAGCACCACCACCACCACCATCATCATCACCACCATCATCATCATCGTCACCGCCACCTCCACCCGACCGCACTTTTATTCTTCCTTCCTCCCGGGAGCGGACCGAACAGAACCTCGGAGGTGAGGACATTTCCGCGAGCGTGTGAGTCGTGCGCAAGCGGCTCCATTGGCCGCGTTCGCCACCCACCGAGCACCGAACACCGCCGGGCGTCTTTGCCGCGGTGAGGCTCACCTCCGGCGGCGGCGGAAGGAGGAAAAAGGCGGCGGGGGGGTTCGGCGGCACCAGACGAGGTAGGTCGACTCTTTTTTTTTTTTTTTTTTTGTGGTCGAACTTGTATACATTAAATACACATGAAAAATGTATTTTGGTGGAAAGCTTAGGTGACGAGAGGGAGGGAAAATGGAAAATATGGCCGCAAATCGACAATCGATATTTCAACCGTAGTCGTTCCCGCCGTCTGTGAGTAACCAAAATGTCGTCGCCCTCTCCTCGTTTTTTTTTGTTTTTTGTTTGGTTTTTATTGAATTTGGCGTGTGTGTGAGCTCGACGAGATGTTAATTCGACGTTTGAGTCATCCGCCGCAGCGCCGCTTTGCTCTTTTGTGACGAAGACAAAAAAAAAAAAAAAGGCTTCACTGTGCGGCAAGACGTCGTATCGATCCGACAACCGCACCAAAAAAAAAAAAAGAATAGCCCTCAGAAGTCATTTTTCTAACGTCCCCGTAGCTCCCTACATCCGTGGGAAAAAAAGACACTTTGAGGCCAATGTGAGTGAATAAAAAGTAAATGTGGTGAATGCCGTAAAGTGGCTTGATTGCTTTTGTTTCTCTGCAGGTGGCTGGCGACTTCCTGACTTCCAACCTTGCCCCCACTAAGTGAGGAGGAGGCCCAGGAAGAGGACAATCCTGCGATGACGACGACGTCGTTTCTGTCTATTAGCGCCTTGTGAGGCTCAGGGGAGTTTCCTGCAGGGGGGAGGGGGGGGGGTGCGAAAGGGCCCCGATCTAGGCCACAAAGATGGAGTCGGCGCTCGGCGCGGGCGACAAACGTGCTCACCTGGCGCAAGACTGAGAGGCGACCGGACGGCACCCGAAGATGAGCAAAGGAGCCTCCGCGTGAGCCCAGCGCACCATCCAGGAAGCGGACGGAGCCTTCGATCGACAAAAGAGCGCAATGAGGCGAGCTGCCCGGCTCTAGCGACCCCACCCCACCCCAAAAGTGTGCATCTGCGCGTGCGTGTGTGTGTGAGCGGCTAGCTAGCGCGTGTATGAGTGTGATGGCCATGTGCGTCTGGGCGGCGGCCCCTCTGCTCTTCCTGGGCCTGTGCCTGTGCAGCGTGGGGGGCCAGGCCCAAGGCGAGGTCCTGGAGTTCGGCGGCGTGTCCAGCCAGTGGGGGCGCTTCCCCGTGTGGAACGCCTGCTGCGAGAGCGTGCTGAGCTTCAGCCTGCGGACGCGCAGCCAGGAGGGCCTGCTGCTCTACCTGGACGACGAGGGCTTCTGCGACTTCCTGGAGCTCCTGCTCCTGCGCGGCCACCTCCGCCTGCGCTTCTCCATCTTCTGCGCCGAGCCCGCCGAGCTGCAGTCGGGCGTGGCGGTGAGCGACGGGCGCTGGCACGCCGTGCGCGTCAAGCGGGACTGGAAGAACACCTCGCTGGAGGTGGACGGGCGGCTGGAGGGCTGGGCGGAGGTGAAGAGCAAGCGGAGAGACATGACGGTGTTCAGCCACACCTACGTGGGCGGGGTGACGGCGGAGCTGCGCGCGTCGCCGCTGCGCCTGACTGCGCCGTCGGTGCGCGACCACCCCGCCTTCCGCGGCTGGATGGGGGCGGTCAGCATCAACGGCTCGCTGGCCGCGCTGGACGCCTCCGAGGGCGTGACGGTGACGGCGGGCTGCGGGCCGGACCACCGCTGCCAGAACGGAGGGGTGTGCAGCCTGGTGGACGACCGGGCCGTCTGCGACTGCTCCGACACCGGTTACCAAGGCAACGACTGCAGCGAAGGTAAGGCCCCGAGAACCCCGCTGACCCCCTCGACGTGCATCTCATCGCGCACAATCGCGCGCACTCCCCGTGCAGTCAAACTTCGGTTCGCAAATTTAGGTCGTGACGAAAATCCGTTGGCAAAGCCAAGTCGTGTTTCCACATTGAAATGAATGGAAACGGAGTCAATCGGTTCCAGCCCCGGAGCCCAGTTCAGCATGTGTCTTCTGGGTCCGGACTAAAGACAAAGAGTGAACCCCACAAATTCACACTTAAGTGTTTGCGAATTCACATATCTGTAGATTTCTATTTTGGGGGGGGGGGTAGTTATCATTTACTCACTGTTTTTGTCCTCAAGCCAAAGCCTTGTACTGTAAAACAAGCACTGCTGTGGTGCTCTCATGTGTCCAAGGAACTATGTTGAGGTGAGTTAAGAGACTTCATGTAGCATTTTTGCCATCTTGTGGCACGTATAGGCGGACATTTGTAGGTAAACATATTCGAGGCTGTCAATTACATCCATCCAATCCATTTTCAACAACACTGTTGCTAGTTAGCTTCGCGGGACGCTGGGACCCATCACAGCTGACTTGGGGCGAAAGGCGCACGACTCCCTGGATTGGTCGCCTGTCAGTCGCTGGCCACACGTTCAATTACAAAGTTTTCTACTTTGTTATTAAATGTTTCCAACAGCCGATATTAATAGTCCAAACTGTTTCTTGTGTTGAGGAGTTAGGGTACTACTACGATGCCCTCGCACGCACGCAAGGAGAGTCACAGATACAAACAAGCTTTCAGGTGTTTACTAAGCGGGATGAACATTCAAATGCACAAATATGAAATGAGAGCGCTCACAAGATGCTGCTGTACACCTCAGCTCACACTCAGACTCTCACACTTCAGATTGGGTCAGCTCAACTCCAATTTTTAATGCCACCCAATAGGCCACACCCCTTAAAGGCACCCCTGCAACACACACACATTTACAGTAATTACACTTTATTAAACCAATTTATGTATTTTCAATCTCTTTTTTTTGTTGTTGTTGTAGAAAAACTGCACCAGAAGTATCACTTCCTTGACACCAATGACAACTTATCTATTAGCTGTGCTTTGGCACCTTCTTGTGGCATCGTGGGGCTTTATAGATAGATTAAAAATATATATATAAATTCCACCAAATTGAAGCACGGTCCCTGCGTGAAAACGAGCATTATTTGCAAATGTTGTTTGCCAACCGGGTCGTTACGGAACCGAGATTTGACTGTACTCGGGCCCCTCACCGCACACACACACACACACACACACACACACACGCACACACGCATTTTTCACAGCGCTGCCGCTCGGCTCGGCGTCTGCGGGCCGGCGGCCTTCACAAACACGACGTGACGCGCATTTTAACGCTGCTGTAAATCGATTTCCTGTTCCCGTGCCGGCCAATTATTTAGCATGCGGACCTTCGCTCCCGTGACGGCGAGACCCGACAAACGCGGATGTGCCGTCCGAAGTGGTCCGATGGGAAAGCCACCTGATTATTGACAGTTTATGAGGATTTTGTAGAAAAAGAAGAAAACTTTTCTGTTCATGAAATGAAACTATTGAAGCTGCTTTCGCTCGAATTTAGTGGCATTTCATTCAAAGCCTTTAAAAGTAATATTTTCACTTTTATGATGTGCAACTGTGTCGGTTCATAAGGTCACAATGATTTCGACTCAAAACGTGAACGAAAACCCGCATCTTCCTTTATGAGAGACAGCTAGCATCGCCATGTTTGTGATAAACAAATTGAAGCTCCTTTCACAAGAATTGGATTTTGTACAAATAAACAGTCTGCGTTAATTAGCAGGAAAATTACATAATTCTTGGTTGATTTAAAATTAAAATAAATTTCCTGGGACCAATCCAGCAGAGAATTTGGTAGAAAACAGGTGTGTTTCTTGGGTGGATTCAAACAAACAAACAAACAAACAAAAAAGCAAACATTTGCATGTTACTTCCAAAACTGATCCTCTATTTATTCCCACTGATGTATTTTTGTTCTTCTATCTATGGCATCGACCAATGAGACGCTCTCCCGCCAGATGGCGGAAGGCCCAACGGTTGTCATCCGTGTCAGCGATTGTCGTTATTTCGGTCTTCAAAATCTCTCTGGCGTTTTATGATTATTATTCTTTTAAACACGCCTCAGCGAAGTAAAGGTTGGGAAACATCGCGCCCCCTCGAAGAAGTCCAAAGACGGCTTCGACCGTATGGATCGGGCGCCGGCGCGCTCATTGGCCAGATTTAATTGGAACCCGCCTAAGAGGCTGGAAATCAGCGGCGGTTCCGTGCTAACGAATTCCCATCGATTCCGCTCGGCCTTCGACGCGAGGCGGAACGGAAACGTATGACCTGCCAATACTTTAAACGCTTTGCGGCCTTTTAAGGTGCCTTTGTGCTTGTTTTTTTTTTTTTCCCCACGTTCTTGCAGATTAGGCCGAACCGGTTACAAGTCGTTGAGTAGGATTGGGGCGGCGGACTCGCATTAAACGTAGGAGAGGACCAACCATCCTCATATGGATTTGTGCCAAATTGCATTGAGGTTCATCCATTATTCACTCGGGGGTGAAGGAGGATGTTAACTGGCTGAAAACAAGCTAACAAACAACGACAGCAGAAGTAAATATGATTTCTTTGCCCGTTAACCACGTTCAAATGAAACAAGTGCCGCTAAAAAAAAATCTTACGGCCGGCGAGGAGGTAGGAGAATCGCGGGAGGCAACCGAGGCCCCCCAGCGCGTTAGATCCTACTTGCGGTGCAATTCTGAAAGCAAACTCTCGCACCCGCTTGTTCACGGCAGTTCTTCCGAATCGCTCGCATTAGATTTTCGTAGCATTGCCCATCTGTCTCGGAAGAACTCTGTAGATTTTGAACGCCATTTTGGGAGAAAGTAGAGCCACGCCTACTTTCACGGCAGCGTTCGGTGTTTCATTTCAAGTCAAATGACGACCACGTCATTTTATGTCTTTGGGCTGCAGTCGATCAAAACGCAATTGGAATGGATTTTGGCTCCAGGTGGTCCGGTCCACCGCATTCAGTTTTTCCTTGGCACTCTCAATTAGCACGCTGGCGCTCCACCTTGACCTCGCCCCCCTTTTCCGAGTTGGTTTGGTATTCGGTCCCCGATCGTAGAACATCCCGGGCGCGTCATCCGACTCGATGTCGTCACCCCGCAAGCAAACTTAATCAACGGGCCCTTTGGGCTGATTCGCCATCGACGCCGAGAACGTCAGCGCGGCACCGAGACGACTTCACACCCCCTCGCGCCTCCGTTTTCGACCCCCCCGCCCCCACCCCAAGTCTCCCTGCTCATCTTAGGGGCCTTTAGCACACACTGGCCAGTGTTACCATGGAGACAGCGCTAATAGGGGAGACCTCATGCTGGGAGCGTATCGCCCGTCCGCGCTTCCTGTGCCCCCGTGACCCCCCCCCCCCCCTTTCGGCCCGAAGCTTTGACTTTCTGTTGGGAGAAAAGAATGGGCATGATTTGCACTTTTTCCTGATGAATGACTACTTTCAAGAGCAGATGTTGGTCAATATGTATTGATACGGCAAACCGTAGGCTGATTGTTCTCTTCTGTCATCGGAAATTGTGCTCCGGTTTCCGCAGAAAGCGTGTAAAATATGTTCTAGATCAGCCGTTCTCAGTGTGCGGTATGCAAAAGAATCGCTGCTGTATTGTATTTAGTTTTGAAGTTTGATAGTGGCGTTCAACATTTAAGAATTTTAATGTGCCTTTATTTTAGACAATTTTATTTACTTTACTTCTTACTCCACAGAACAATATAAAATATAATTATTTAGAATTTTTTTTTTTTAAACATTACTTTCCCGCAAAAGTGGATTATTTATTCAAATGTAGATGAATTGATGCTCAGTGAATTTTCTCTCCGAAATAAATAACGCGACTTAATGAAAATAACGTTTACTACAAGGACACGTGTTTGATGTAAAGTTCAGCTTCACAGATGCAGCACAGGAAACAGTTTTTTCTGATCTATTTGCGGTGAGGCAGTCATTTATTCAGGCGCAGATGAAATTATGCCTCGATCATCGATTTTATCCCCGACATTGGCCCGATTAGCAATTGATACGATTTCCCGCATCGGGTCTGACATAATTTGTCGGGAAAACGTCTTAAAGCGTGACACAATCCACGACCAACGATTTGGCCCTACGGTCGCCCGATGACACCAAGATGAAAAATCTAGCATGTTTGATTTTTTTTTTTTTTGTTTGTTTAAATTTGAAATTTTTGTTTTACGTTCGTGTAGTGTGACATATCGACGGCAATTCTCCGACAGCCCACCCTGACGTCGACCAACGGGAATGTGTACATTTGCTGTCGTTTCTGACATTTCTTCCCACACACCGAGTGATATTTTACCGTAGCTTTAGCGCATGATTCGGCCGTCATGTTTACGTACGTACACCCGTTACACACCTGCTAGCACTAGTTTGCTCGGCTGCATGATGTTTTGTTGCCTGCTTGCGAGCTGCATCCTATTAAAGAGGACGTGAACGTGCCTCAAGCAATCCTTACGTGAACGTCCTCTCCCGAGCACCAGTGATGACCACCACCTCATTTTGTCCCCCCACCCGCCCCATTGGCGCAGCACATTGTATCCGATCATGTTGACCAACGACGGGTTTTCTGGTTCCGCCTCCCGACAGCGTTTGATTTGACAAGATAAGGTCAAGTGATGGTAGAAAAAAAAAAAACGGGATGCGGTGGTATTGAATATGTGTCGTGTAGTCTGCCCGAGATACTGCAAAAGATACTTCTGGCATAGTACAAACGGGAAAGACCAAATTTGTCTTGTAGTCTGATCCAGGCATTAGCCATGCTCTTTTGTAAGAAGGAAACATTTTTTTCTCCCCCATCTCGCGTTATTTTTAGCGGGAAATAAAGTAGGTTATTTGCGTGTGGCTTTACAGACAAAACGAGTGATCGACGTTCCCTCGGATATCAAATGGCGGCAGATCAATAGCGCAAACGCGGCGTCGGCCGCCGTCCGTGCGCTTACCGGCCGGGCGTTGATCGATGGCCCTGCAGAAGCTTGGCAATTACACGCCACCGCCGCAATGTCCGCGCACGAACGCACGCGCTCACTCCGACGTGCGCATGTGTGCGTGCAAACAACACGCGCGGAAACACGTTAGCGCCTTCCGCACGCCTCTGCCATTAGTCACAGCAGCGGCGGCGGCATGGCTCTTCTGGCTAAACGCAAATAGACGTACATTTTACAGCCGGGCGCTAAGATACCGTAAGACGCACGGCGGCCGCTTTTAATGGCCTCTTTTATTTGCATACAGATGGATTCCCATTTCTATCGCGATTGATGTTGTCGCCGGGAAGCGGTATCCTCGCAGCGGGAGCGTCTCTTAAAATGGATGCGGGGGGGGGAATTGCCTCGCGTAGGCGCTACGATCAGATCCTTCTGTTTTTCTTTTCAGACAGAAGACGCCTGGTTTATTTCGAAACCGAATGAAAATGATCCCCCCCAAAAAATTGGATTTCATATGACTCCAGATAGAATTTTGACATGTGAATGGGAATGTCATGATGTACAATCATCAAGTTGTATCCGGCGCATCGGAGCAGATCACGTAAAGCTTCGGTTCTTGAACGTCCCCGTTTTCGAACAAATCGGTTTTCAAGTGAAAATTTCGAGATTTTTTTTTTTCTGCTTCTGTTTTCGAACGAACATCCGTACTCGAACGCCCCCGACAAAACCCGGAAATAACATATTGCGGGCGGCCAGACCAGCTTACCCACGACACGCTTTGTTGTGAGTTCCCACGCCACAGAAAAAAACGTGTATCACGCAGCGTCTGTACACAGACGTGTCCTGGTAGTGACTGTTGTTTTCCTTCTTATGGAGTCCGACCGTATTAACCCCAATCATGGCTCCAAAGAAGGCAAGTTGCTAGTTTAAAGTTATTCTGCACTTTTCTTAATAAAAAAAAAAAAAAGTTTACAAGGCTGGGGGCAGAGTCGCTACAGATCTGGCAATGCTCTCCCAGCCTAGCGTGCTCTACTACTAAAGCATACATTTTAAGCAAAAAATAAATATATTTCTGAAATTATTTTATTGTATGAAGTATTTAAACTACATTTATTTCTACTTTGCAGTTTATTGTCAGTAAAAGCTAAAAAAAAATGCTTTAAAAAGCCCAAATTTTTAGGCTTGGAATGCATTATTTCTTTCTCCATTCATTGTAATGGGAAACATCGATTCGGTTTTCCGAACAAATCAGTTTATCGAACCCTTTTCTGGAACGGATTGTGGTCGAGAACCGAGGCATCACTGTAAAAGGAGATCCTCGCTGGGAATGATTACGAGCACATTTTAAAAATGTGTCTCAGCTACAAAAGTAAAACAATCAAAGGGACAAAGTGTGACAGCAACTTTGGCGCCACAGCTTCATTTTTGCAGCTTAGTAGAACGTTCTCATCGTACGACGCGTCGGCGCTACAGATTACAAGATGACACCGGACAGCTCGTTAAAGGCGAAAAAATACAAGGCGCTCTTACGACAACTACATTGAGCGGTGCCGCTGTAGTTCTTCACTTTTGCCGACTCAAACTGTAACCTCTTGCATTGGTTTCATTGCTTGTAACCGTCACCGCTTTCTTCCGTTTTCTCCCGGCAAGCGTTCTCCTCAAACAAATGTTTACGAGTCATTCCACGGTACCGCGGTCAGAGCCGCGCCGCGTGCAATCACGAGCCGGTACAGAAAAGTTCTGTGATCCAAGTGTTTTTTTTTTTTTTTTTTTCCCACAAGCGACGCGTCCAATTACACATTCTTTTGCCTTTTCGGGAAGAATTCTGTTTACGTTCAACTCCGGTCAGCTCGTCCCAGCTGGCTCGTCCTTCTCAGAAAATCTTGGCCGAGACGTTTGTCTTCCAGCTTAACGCGAGCCATCTGTTTCCGAGGAAAGCGAAATCTCTCATAAATGTCTCGAAAGGCCCGAGACCAAGTAAAGTCTTTCAGTTGCTCCGCAAACGGTCAGGGAGATTGGTCGCACGGTCCAAAGAACTTTGCCGTGCTTTCCGTTCAAAGGGTTCTCGCAAAACCAAATGGAAACCCGTGAACGCTACACACTGAACTAGAGGGGGGGTTACGATTGAATTTAGGGTGTAGGAGAGTAGCACGCGAGGTCGTCGGTTCACGATGGAGTTCCGTTCCGAACGTACCAAAGTCCAACGGCGAGCTACGCTCCCTCGGCAGGGAATATTTGTTTGGAGAAGCATTTTTTGGGGGCTGAGACTGAAAGACATACAATTTTTGCTTTGTGCTGCTAACCGAAACTTGTATTTTTCTGGAGAAATTCTGTTGCCGCCAACATCCGGGCCAACGTGTTCCCACCTGGCGCAGTTCTTCCCCAAAACCCCTCGGCCGAGACCTTCGGCGCAAAGCGAAAGCTCCGCCGATTGCGTTTAAAAGCCCGATAGGAGCAAAAGTCCTTTTGTTTATGTGAGAGTCGCCAGGGAGATTAGCCGCACGACGCCGGCATCCTTTTGTGCTCTTCTCTCGCAAAATCAAATAAGGACAATGCAAACTCTATAAATGCCTAATTTATATGACACGAGCGACGCTCCGCGGGGCTAAGCAGCTCGTCACGCCCGTTCTCGCTTTTGTCTCCGTTTCTCCTCCCCGTACTGTCAGTTAAGAGGAAATAAAACGGCCGGCGTATTACCAGCCCTCGGCCTCCCCCCTTCTTGCATCTCGCTGATTTCTCCCGGCGCCTCGTAGCGCGTCTCCAGTCGAGAACCCGTCGGCTGCGTTTCTGGAAAACGCGTTCTTGCTGCTCGTTAGCTGACCGCCCGACGGTGGCGCTAAACGAGGCGCCGAGAAAGTTGTCCCCAAAAAAAAAAAAAAAAATCCCAAAAAAACAAACCTGGAATTCAAATGAACGACTTCGAGGCTACGTCTTTTTTTTTTTTTAATATACAGTCTATTTCTGGCTATGTTCTCTTTGCTGCTAACAGCAAATATTGTCTGTAGTAGTTTACTCAACTGCAGATGGGACAGGTGTAGGACTAAATTTGTACGTGTACAAGCAAAATAAAAAGAAATTCGATGGGCGAAACGAGAGAGGCTAGGCGGAAGGCGGGCGTCTCCCGGTTGTCATGGTAGCGTACGGGAAACAAGTCTGAGAACTGTTAAGCGGCTTCGCTAGGTCCTGCTGTTCTGTTTAGCAATGGCGTGCAACTCAGGACTTGATTTCCAAACTCTCCTAAAGTTTGCGCGTGAACTCTCGAGGGCCGACTGTTTCGTAATATCGGCGGCGTCGAGGTTAGCGGAGGCAGACGATTGGCCTCCCCCGCCGCGCCTCCCCCGTGGAGTCGGCGTGAACCCGCCTCATTGAGCGAGCCTCGCCCTCGAGGCCCCACGCGCAGTTAGCATGCTAATAGCCCCACCTGTTCCCGCCACGCTAATAGCACAACGGCACGGGAGTGAAAGCGCGCGCACACATGCACATACACTTCTGTGACATACACACATTGACACACACAGTATCCTGGTGTTGAACCTCGCATGCCCCTTTCCTGCACTGCGACTTCATCCCCCCCCCCCCGCGATCCCACGTCATGATATGACATCATCATTTGTCGCTGTGCGTTGCATGCTACGTTCGGGGGTGGGCCCGGGGGGAGAGGAAGCGGCTTCAAGGTAAGTTTTTGGGGTAACTGGCTGTCCGGGCGTAACCCGCAGGTAGGAACGCGTACAACGCCCCGCCCACCCGAAAAGTGTGTGTGGTTTTTTTTTCCTCAGTTTGTGTGCGTGTGCGGAACAACCGAACGGTAGCCGGCGCGTGGCGTTCTGCATGCGCGTTGCCGCGATAACCCCCCCTCCCCCGGAGCGCTGTGCATGTACAGTAAGTAGTTACCATGGTAACCCGAGGGCTGGGCATGCATGTTAATGAATGTCTGTCTCTCTCTCCCCTCACCTGTCCGCGACACCCGCCCAGAGCGCAGCCACACGCCAGGTAGGTCGCCCTGCCGCACCCTCGCCGCCATCTAGGTCTTTAACCCCGCCCCCTGACAGCCCCCCCCCCCCATGCCGCATTTCCTCTGGTAGTGGGCCGGTAAAGATGCCATTTTGCGGCGGAGTTTACGAAGTAGGGAGATGGAGGTGGGATGGGGGGGGTCGAATATTATGAGAAAGGTGTGTTTAAAAAAAGTTATTCTTTCTTACAAATGGATAAATACGATTTATAAAAATGAATCCATAGGAATTGGCACCTTGTGCGGTTGAGTACATCAAGTTAAATGGAACTTCTGAATCCAGTCACGCGTACGGGGACGTTGCGCCGGTTTGCATTCGTAAAAGTAAAAGCTTGGCGACAAAGAGGAAATCAACACGAGGAATATTTAGAAAATAAAAGCCGTTGAATAAATAAGGTAACAAAGCTGAATGTAATTATCAAAATGTCTTCCTAGTAAATGACAAAATATCAAATTTAACATTGGAAAAGCTGAATTAAAAGACTCATCATGCTCTCTGCGGTTTAGTTAATAGATCAAATATATTTGTGCTATAATAAGTGCCTTCATATTGAAAAGCAATTGGTGCGCTCTTCAGTTGAGGAAGTAAACACAAGTACTGTAAAATGCATGTATGCGCCTTACTCCTATTAGATTCCGATATTGCATAAATATGCCGTTAACGCAAATAAAATGGATTACAAAAATGCATCTAGGCACTTGGTAGACAATTGGCAATCTGCTATTAAGTAAAAAACAAAAAACAAAACGTGCATTTGTATGAATGAGGGCCCTAATCCAAATATCATCTCTGCTGTTGCGCAAGCGGACAAAATGAAAAGACTTGTAGCACTTGTTCAACAAATTTTCACTCTTGCATAACTTTTATAGTGGATGACTCCATTTTTTTTTTTTTTTTTTTTTTTTAAATTTGTCATCCGGCATTGCTCGCAAGGCGTTTTTGCGGCCGTTTTGCTAGCAGGCAGCCGGTAAGTGGCGTTAAAACGCACGCTGCCGCCGGGCTCCGTTGCGGCCCGCCCGCCCGGCCGTCCGTCGCGGGCGTTCCACTAGCGTGCCACACCACACACTTGACGCCCCATAATCCTTTGCTGTGCTGACTGTGCTCTTGTCTTCTTTTAAGGTCTGGCACACCTGATGATTGGCGACCAAGGTATGGGCTCCTCTTACCTCACTTCCTGTCGTTACTTTGCTGCATCCCATCCACCTCTTACCCCCCCCCCAAGGCCCCCCTCAACACACGTGCACGCACACACATGCCCGCCCTCCTCCATCTTCATCACCGCATGGCGCAGGGAGGAAGTTGTCTCTCTCGGCGCTGAACCAAGGTCAGTTCTTTTCTGTAATTGAGGTTTTTTTTTGTCTTCCTTTTTTTTTTCTAAACGCCCCCCACCACCCCCTCCGCCTCATCCCCCTGGAAAAGATTGTCGAGTTTTTAATTTGAACCGAAAAGGGATGATGTCACGCGTTTGCGCCGGAGTTGTTGAATGTGAAATGCGGCTTTTGAAGATGATTTCAGAGGCGCGTGAAAGATGAGAGACGAGCGCGCGAACTATTGATTGGCCAGCTCACATTACCTGGCCGCGACCCCCCCCCCCCAAGTGGCACGAGAGTGGAGCCTACCGCCTTTTTCATTGCGTTCCCTGGCTGTTTCCTGTTGTCCCCCCCCCCTTTTTTTTGTTTTGTTTTGGGCCTTTACCCCCCCCCCCTCCTCCCCCATCGCATTTATCACCGAGTGCGGCTGCGCATCCACCATTTTCCTGGTTTTGCCCCCACGCTGACTGGGGGGCAACCCTCTCGCCGAGCGGCAGATGTTGCCGGAGCAATTCTTAGATATATTTTTTTTTTTTTCGAAGAACAAGTGCCACCGTCGTCGCTGTGCTGCGCGTGCCCACTTTTTGGTTATATTTTATAATTTTTTTTTTTTTTTTTTTTTTGCTTCTTTGCGCCCTCTTTGGACTGCACACTGTTTGGGAAAAGTGGTGGTACCGCACTGAAATTATTTTGTCTTTCACGGCCCTGAATGTGACGTATTGATGACGTATTGGGGCATACACCCTCCCCCCCCCCCCTCGTTCTTTTGATCCGATCCACCGAGCATTTACGTTATCTGTAATCCTGCTAATATTTGTTAATATATTTTGTTTTCTCGCTACTAGGCAACTTCTCAGCAACATACGCATCTTTATTTTTTCCAAAATGACAATTTATGACTTAATTACAATTTACGACTTCATTTTCTACCTTTTTCTTTAATGATTTCAGCTTTTTTTCTGACCTGAAATATACTTCTCTTTCAAATATATACTTCTATCAAATTCTCATGGAATTAAGACATTGGACTTGACTTTTTCCGAGATATGGCTTTTGCAAAAAATATTAATTTACTTTTGAGCCTTTTCTCATCAACTTTTCTCAAATACGGGACTGTTAAAATCTCGTTCATATACACTTTTGTTCTTGTAAAAATAAGATTTGACTTTTTCTCACTTTTTTTTCCATAATATGTACACATATTGATGTAGACATTTTCAAAAAAATATACAAATATTTTTGAACATTGACTAAAGACACGTTTTCATATACGTAAAATTATGACTGGACTTTCTCTCAGCCGTAAAAGTTTTTTTCTCCAAACATTCAACTTCATTTTTGACCTCTTTTCAGCTCTTTTTTTTCTTTTTTTTTTTTAATCGCCAACTTTTTCTCCACACAGAAAATGAATTTTACTTTTTCACAACATTACTTTGTTTTTGCAAATCATGTTTGGGGGTGTTCAATAATATGCTGCAAATAATAGGATAGTTACTAAAATACAATTTTACATATTTTTATTTATAGTACTTAAAAAAATAATAATAATGTATTAATTATGGCGAACAATAACAGATTAAAATCGTGAAAACCTTTTCTTGTTAAAAGTAGCCGTTTTGCATATTTCGGAGTGACATTTGAACTTTTTTGTAATTTTACCTCATCTACAAACGAGCTGCCCATTTAAAAATAAATAAATCAAACGGCCCGGCGCACAAAAAGTCTGCACACCCTCGGTGTTAAAATTTGAACGACTTGCGCGCTGGTTTTCGGGAGCCGGAGGCCAAACGATAAGACGCCGCGCCGCGTGACGCTGATGACGGCCACTGATTGGCCCACGTGACGGCCGAGGTCCCGCCGCGACGTCTGATTGGCCGCCGCGTGTTGGAAAGGAAACGCCGGAGCAAATGAAACGACCCGGGGACCGAAATATCTTGAATGCGGCGTAAATCACGGCTGCAGCCGGCAATCATTTCGTCTCTATTCAAAGTTTTTTTTTTTTTTTTTTTTTGGGGGGGGGGGCTATTTGAGTGTGCGTGTTGCGCGCTGAATCCTCGAGTGGAGAGCGGCCCTGAAAGTGTACGTGGAATTCCTTTATCTTCCTCCACAGTTGACATCGCCTACTCCAGCTGGAAGTGACGCGGATCAACGTATATTTTTAGCCCACAAAACCCCGCGCAGTGGTCTCCTCACTTAGGACTTTTTACGCATTTTACAGTGCGAGCCATCGTTCAGATCATTTTTTTAAATTTGAATTTATGTGACGTGCAAGCACGGACGTGAATAGCTTCTATGTTGCGGTGCTATAAGCCTTTGAGCAATAGTAAGATATTCTTTGTCCTCTGTGGATACCTATATTAGTGCTGTAGTGATGAGCTGAGAGAAGTTAGACGTCTCGGTGATCAGCCAAGTCGGGAAGAAAGAATAGCATAATGGCCATTTAATGGATACAGTCGGCTGATATCATGACTGTATCTTTTTATAAACTACAGCATTAAGGAGTGGCACTTTCACTATGGCTTTTGTTGTGCTTCGGGGGGGGGGGCTGCACCCCGTTTATAACATTTCAATTCATTCCAAAGGGAAAAGATGATTTGATAGACTCAATGTACAAGCGTAGTCATGGAATGCCTAACTCCTCTTGAGATCATCAGTACATCACCAATATTAGTCATTGTCATTAGAATGCTAAGCTAATTGCTAATTTATTGCTTCCACGCAGTCCCTTTGACGGGAAGGTGTGCCCGAACAATATGGCCGCCGCGTAGGGACATCAGTTAGGCGCCTCTCGTCGAGTACTCGTCGGCAAACAGCAGGAGCCGATTCTGGACCTGGCGGACTTTGGGCGTGTTTTGACTTCTGACCGGACACTTTTTGTTTTTTTTTCCCCCCGAAGTCCGTTGTTTCCGGGACCGCCAAACCGAGGTTCCGCCGTACTTGGTTTTGCCGAAGGACCGTCCACATCCCCTATTGTGTAACATGGCAAACTAAATCAAAGTGCATTTTGTGGTGGAGTAGAACTTTTCTGCGGGCTTCCAGAACCTTCCCCGCTCTATCTGAGACCGAACACGCGTGCGCGCTCGCGCCACGCGGAGGTCGTGGAATGGCGCCTCGCTTAGCTTAGCTGGGCGTAAAGAGGCTTTTTGAGCAGCCCGCAGAGCCCAAATGAGTTTCTTTGAGGGGGCGGGCCGCGTGTCTTTGAAAGATATACGGCGTGCGCGTCTGCCGGCGGGTGCGAAATTGGGGGAAAGGCGAGCGAGAGCAGTTAAAGCGGCGAATGATGGAAACGCGGAGGCGATAAAGCGAGTCGTCTCGCCCGGCTGTGATGTGGGGCGAGCGGCGGTATCTGCAAAGGAGCAGCGCCGCCGCGCTCTGCCCTCTGGGGGCTCCGTACGTTGGCCCCCGGGGACCGCAGCCCCGGACCTTTCCCCTCCTATGTGGAAAAGCCTCGCTATCTTTCTCCCCGGGAACGATTCGCGCAAATGCTCGCGTGCGACGGGAGGCAAACTGGATTTTCATCTCATTTTTCAAAGTTTCGCTCGTTCGATTGGCAATTAAAATGAAAATGGCTGCTGCTGCTGCTGCTGTTTTCTTTTGCGGGCCCATTTGCCTTTTGTAACTTTGAAAATTTTTCCAACACCACTTCTGATAATGGATCCGATCTGTTGAAAATGAGTCACTCGTTCTTTGTCATTTCTTCATCTCGTCGGAGTTAACAGCAAATGTTTTTTTGTCGTTACGCTTCCCCCTCACAGGGCCGTGATAACGTCATCAGATACGCAACTGCGCCTCCATTGATTGTCGCTCTGTACGATATATAGTTCAGAACAAATACAATCTGAAATCAGAACAATTTCATTTCTTCAAGTGGGCCAGTCCCAACGATGTGGCGGGCCAGATCGGGCCCCAGGCCCTTTAGTTTGACCCGGTGATTGCCTTCCCGCGTGACGCCCGACACGGAAGATATCCTTCCACCGCTCTTTGTTTCTCCGATCACATCGTTTTTTTGCATTCTTCTTTGAGCCAGCGCCCAATCATGCCTGGGGAAGCCTTCGTACGCTTTATGTCTCGGTTGACTGATCGCGGCGGCTAACACGCTAGCATATCTTTTACGGAGGCTCGTTACCAAACCGCCGAGGCGTGAAAACGCGACCGCGAGATCAAAATCACACTGTTCAGTCAAGACTTGTCTTTTTTGCGTTACATTACAAAACAAACAAATCTGTTTTGATTTGTTATTTTGTTGTTGTTTTTGTTAGCGTCTGTCGTCAGTTTTCTCACTCGCGCTTGACTCCAAATATGATGTGAAACGTGCTCGCTTCAAGTCATTTATTTGTTAAAATTTTCAGTAAAACTGACAAAAAGAGAATTTAACAGTTGAAACCCAAACCAAATCCTCCACGCAAGCTCAATGATATTAAATAATGTGAAACGCCCTTGACTAGCTAACAACAAGTAGCATCCGCGTTAGCCTGGTTAGAAACAACTTTCATGCACGCAGATACGAAGAGAGCACACACCAATATTTACAACGACAATTATTGCAATTTACGGTAGTTTGGGAAACGGTGCTAGGCTAACGACGCTTAAAGCGCGCAACTAAATTCAGACTTGACTGGGAACTGAAAAACAATCGCTTAAAACTGTGAATGAACACTGCTCGGATCGGATTATCGAGCAGTCAAGGAATGAGTTTGGAGCGGCGCTAATCCGGAACTTTAAATTCCCGGCGTCGGCCTTTTTCTGCCCGCAAAACCGTCCGCGAAGGCTTCCGGGGGCGGGCGGCGAATCCTCGGCCGGAATTAGCTGGTTATTCATTTCGGGCGGGGATACCTCCAGAGGCCGTTTGTCCGGCTAATAGCGCTCGTCGGCCGAGGGTCCTCCACATCAATCCTGTAATCCGAGCGCGGCGTCGTCGAGTGGGCAGCGCGCTGACCTTTAAACATGTACGTGAAGCGGGAGACCAAATGACACGCCGCTCGCGCACAATAACCTTTAGAAGAGGGCCTGCTGAGTAGGTGAGAGAGTGTAAATATGCATGAGTACGGCTGCCTGCACAAATTCTTCACGGTCAGCGGACGAAAAGGCGGACGAGGTGTGTGCGTGGCGGGTGTGAGCGTTTTTGCGCTCAGGGGAGGCGGATCGTGAGTCATCGCTTGTGACACATAAAGCGTCGGCAATTCGAACGCGAACGAGCGCACAGATGGACGGGCGCCTCGCCGCCGTCGCCGAGTTTGTGTCAGATTCGGCCGCTTGTCTTTTCCTAGCGCGCTCGAGCGCCGGCGCGCACCGAAAGCTCTTTGCCGACCGCGCCATATGCCCGCTCGAGGACGGTAACAGACGCCGGGGCGCTGAGAACCGGTCGGTACCGGTGAGGTACAACGCGTCCCTTACCTCTTACTCATCCTGATCCTCGAGGGCTCATAAAAGTCACACTGGCCTGATTCATTTTTAATAAAATACAGCCCGGCTCAGACTCAAAGGGAGAAAAATCGGATTTTTCACCGGTGCCGGGAAAGATAGTCGGGGAAAATGGACTCAGCTGAGCTACGAGCTAGGCTACACGCGGCGTATTTGGAGATTTGTTTCTCAGCTTGAGAGCCGAGTGGAACTCGGATATCGGGGGAAACCGTTTTTCACCGGTTTTCGTTTTTTCTTAAACGGGGCCGATTGTCGCCCTTTGAAGTCGGGCGTAAGGTGCCCCTCCTCTGCCATGGGAGAACTTGAGGCCCGTTTTCGATTTATGGCAAGCTGTTGGTCCTTTAAACAATTCGGTATACTAGAAGGATGTCGAATCAAGACTAAAATCACATCATAGTGGTCCGAGGCACAACTGAACAAAAAAAAAAAAAAAAAAATCTCTCACGGCACACCAAAAGTATCCCTCCTGAAATTGTGGTAAGCTCGTTTCAGTGTTCTCCAAAATGTACGTAGTCACTCAGGGGGTGTTGAGTTCAAGTCAAACTCGAGGCCCGTGGGCCAAATCTGGCCCGCCACATCATTTTAGGCGGCCCGCAAAAGGCACAATTTTTACTAAAATCTTCACTCAGCGAGATTTCAATCATCTTCAAGCTCGAACAATAATTGAAGAAAAAAACTAGTCATCCTTCAATTTCCTGTGTCAATGTAGTAACATGAGGAAGCGATGAAACAATTTGGGGGGGTTTAGCGGCCTGCCGAGAGAACATCCTAACTACAACGTGGCCCGAAATAAGGAGTTTAGTTGAAGACAAATTCTGTTGTACGGATTACAAGCGGTGGATACGAAGTTGACGATCCGACCAATTGTTACCGATCATTTTGATTGCTCTACCTGTCACTAAACTTTGCTGGGATGTACAGATGAACAAAAGTACATCTTCCAAATCGGACTTTCGATGCGCTTACTGTGATTTGATTGATTTTATGCTGACAAGTTTGGGTTGCCGCACCACCGTAGGAGCTTCGGACCCTCCTTTGGCCCCATCTCGGTTATCCAAATGTAGCACGCTGTTAGCGATCCAGGGACAGGACGGCGCCGAGCCTCCACGTCCGTTGTTCTAATCGTCCGAGCCTGAGGCGTGCAAAGTGCGTAGCGTCTAGAAGCGCACGCGACATTCATACGGGCGAGTTTGCGGCAGGCGACCGGAGGCGCGAGGGCGTCCCGGCGTTACGAGGCCGATCCTCGACTGACTGTCCGCCGTGACTTTCTCGACTCGTGGCTGTGAAACTAAAACGGCAACGACAGCGCGCCGCCCCCTGCGGTCGCCGCTAACGTTGGGCTAAGAAGAGCCGCACATTAAAATGCAAAAGATTTTTCTGGAATATGCCCGACGTTTGACGGTGACCAGTTGTTTGCATCTTAGCATCCGCAATATGCGCCCAACAGTTCTCTGAAGTTATTATCTAGCTTACGTGTCATTTCCATATATCCGTTCATTCATCTTCTGTTCTTCTATCATTTTTTTTTAAACAAGCGTATTAGGTGACACTCCCTCCGGTCATTAACGTAGGAAGATATCAGAGCGCCGTTTCCTTTTAAAGGCGCCGCTAGATCGACGCCAGGCTTTGTTGCGCCGGTTAGCAAAAAAAATTGAGCGAAGCGATGGCGAGCGCAGATACGAGCGCAGATACGGCCGGCAAAGAAAAAAAGACGGAGAAGGTCGGAGACACAAAAGGGAGACAGGAAGTGAGATAAGACTGCGGAGATTCTCGCTGGCATCTCTCCTTGGTCGCGGTCGGGATTCATCAGCGATGCAGATTCCTCCGCCGAGCTGCTGACGCTCGCACTCGCGCTCTTATTGTCTTTCACGTTTGTGATTTTTTTAAAGGCTCGTTTGCTGGCTTTCCGTTTGTTTTTTTTTTTGTTTTTTTACCTCCGCTCGCTCAAAAAAGCTTTTTATTATTACATTTTTTTTAAAACATCGATTTGACCGCATACACGCGCGTGTAACAATGCCGCATTTGGCGATTCACTCCAGTGCCCCATCTGGCATTTGAAGTTCATTTCTTTGCTGTTTGCCAACAGTGCAACGAGCGCACGCGCGCGACAAAAAGTCAATTATTTCCGCCGCTTGTCTGGCATTAACGCAACAACTGAAATAGCCGCGGCGTCCATTAAAGAGCCGTTTCATTTCCCCCCGCGCGGAAAGACGTCGCTTATTATCTGCGAACAAGACGGCCGCGTCCGGCGTTTGCGTCGTGCTCTACAAACCGTACGACGTCCGGCGTGCGCGCACGTGTGTGACAAAAAAGGATGAAAGCAGCTGTGATCGTATCCCCGCTTTAAGACAAAAGACATTGTTCCGCCCGCGGACGTCGTCATGGAAACGAGGCGGTTTCCCTGGGTACCGGCGGGGCCGAGGCCGAAGCGGATCGACGGAGTTAAAGGGAAGACCCCCCAAAAAATACAAAATGGGACATTGGGATACTTTTAGTGGCGAAAAAAAAATGTCAATAACCAACGGTGCGAGGCTGGACCCAAATGCAGGACTCCGGGACGGGGGCATGACGTTAGGCGTAGTTTTATCCAAAGCTAAGGTCATGTAAGCAGTCCGAGAACGCAGAGGGACAACAACGCAAAGCTATAAGAAAAACCAAAAACATGAAGCGAGGTCTGATGACTAGAAGGCAAACTAAGACAGGACTAAAATATGGTGGCACACAATCGCTGTGACGAGGATAGCTCACGCTACACTTTCTCTCGGTGGTGGAGATTCCTGCTGGCAGTGAACGCAACTCACTAACTCAAGGCAACAAACTGGCAAAGTCCAACTTAATTACTTGGTGTAATCACAGCGCCTTGTGGCCGTTAGAAAAAAAATGCCCAAATTAGCCGCATCACCGCATAAACCGCAGGGTTGAAAGCGTGTGGGGGGGTAAAAAAAGTCGCGGCTTGTAGGCTGGAAATTACGGTAATTATGAAGATTAAACTGAAACACACTTACCGGTGAAAAGTTACTTTTTTGCGACCGCCTCCACGGTTTTGACAACCAACAGCGCAACAAGAATTAACCATATTGAGACCAAAAAGCTAAACTCATCATATTCCAATATTATTTTTCACAATGTACAAATGTAAGGATGGAGGAAAGATGTTAACTTTCACGTGAAATAGTACCCAAACCGATGTTTTGCCCTGACCGGAAGTTGGAGCCGAATTACCACTTGAAAGGGGCCTGTGTGCAGTCTAGTTTTTACTCTGTCGTTGGTATTTCCTCTTTTTTTACACAGTGCCCCCTAGTGTTGAAACCTACCTGAAATAGCTCTCGTTATTTTTTTTTTTTCCTTCTTCAATTTCATTTTCTCACGGCGAGACACTATCAAGGATCCACCATTAAACAGTGACTCAATAAAGAGACTTTTGATGGCGGCCATTTTAATCAGCGCTAATCAGCGCCGCACGCTTCCATCACTTCCCGACGAACCGAGTCACCTTGGGCGTGACAACAAAATGTGGAAATTACTCGCATAATGCTGGCCTTGGGGGGGGGGGGGGTGTCTTATGGCTGATGAAAAGGAACGGAACGCATTTAACCAGCATCAATGAGTGATGACTGCGTTGTTTTTTTTGGGGTGGGGTGGATTTTGTGGCACTTTCCTTTTGTATTTCTGTTTGTTTTTTTTTTTTTTGTTTACTACAGTGACAATGAACCACTTCAAATTCACACCCGCCCAAAATGTTGGGAACTGCCTATACATGTCACAAGGTGGCAGCAAAGTCGTTTTTTGCTGTTAGACAAAGCTATGGCCTGAAAATGAAACTCCTCACCTCACATCAATATAATTTCTTTCTTTCTCGCTAAAACGAGTGGAAACGCCATTCATAAAGTCGTGCAGGCAAACGGGGAAGCCTTTCATTACTTCATTAAGCTGCAATAATATTAGTTGTTATACATAGAGGATAAAAATATGCTTGCCGCAACTTTTTTTCCACACGCTTTCAACTCTGCGGTTTATGTGGTGATGCGGCTCATTTGTGCATTTTCTCTAACGGCCGCAAGGGGTCACTCGAGCGAAAAAAAAGATAAGAGTGAAACCGGTGGAATGAATATATGTGCCGAGGAAGTGACTTTTAGTGGTCTGGCCCTGTTAGCGCTGTGCTAGCGTGTTACCGCCGTGTCTCAGTGATTTTTACCGGTACTTTTTTATTTTTAACCGGCCCTCTTAGCGTGGCGCTGGCGTTAGCGCTAGTGTTAGCGCGGCGGCGCTAGCATTAAAATCTCTGTGTACCGTCTGTCTTTGTAAATATCTCGTGTTCCAATGTGGGCACTTGCGGCTTTTACGCGGGTGCGGCTTATGTATGTATGTATGTACGAAATGGTATTTCCATTCCACAAATGTACCCGGTGAGGCTTATAACCAGGTGCGCTCTCCAGGCCGGGAATTCCGGTATTTTGCTTTTTCTTTGACTTTGTTTTTGGCGTGCAGTAAAGAGGTATCAGCAAAAAAAAATGTAAATATTCATTATTAGTGCGATTGCACCGTCTTTAAAAATCGACACATCGCATAAATAAAAGCTGAAGCCCTCTCAAAAATCCGATCATTTTTTTTTTCTCGTTTTATCGCCGTCATATAAAAGCTTTGACTGTGAGGAAAGTTTAGAGGAAAGACGACGCACCGGCGACAGCCAATCCGTCAGCAGCGCAATATCGTCGTCCTCGGCGAGCAGCTGCCAGTCAGCGGCTTCTGACAGCCTTGATTTTTTTTTTTTTTTTTTTGGGGGGGGGGGGGTGGGCAGACTTTAACTGCACCGCGTATGTTTGCATACATTTGCATGCATTTGCAAGCCTTTGCTCATCTATCTGTTTGCGCTAGTTAAGCACGTAGTTAATCCACCTGCCGGTTATTAAAGAAGGCGCGTATGTGCGTTTGTGTGTTGGCGGCTGATAGCAGAACTGCATCGTGGGCTAAAAAGGAGCCGGGGGGGGTAGTGGGGGGCTTTGGGGGGGTTGGATTGCAGTGTGCTATCTCCAGAATGACAGGACCGCCATGATTGAAGCTCGCCATGCTGGGATTTACTGTAGATGGAGCAGCATTTTTCTTTTCTTTTTTTTGCCCTCCCTCACTCCACCTCTCCATCCTTCCTTCCTTCCTTTTTTCCCTTCTCCATTTTGTTTGCCAGCAAGCTTTGCCTCCCCCCCCGGCCCAACTTCTCTTATTAAACAACCCCCCCACCGCCATCAGGTGCGGTGTAACGTGCGCTCCCCCGACGCGCGCCTCGGTCGGCCATTTTGATTCAGCGCAGCTGTCGGCGATGGCGTGCGCCTCGCTCCGTCACCGTCTCTCGTCAATACTGAAACGCCCGGTTGCCGGGGAAACGCGGAGAAATTAGAAGCAGACAAAGGAGCGGCCGAGTGAGTCGTCCTCAACACAAACGGGTTGCAAATTTGCGGCACGGCCAGATTTCTGGAATTTATTACCGCAGTCGCTCTTTTATCGCAACATTCAAGATCACACCTGCAGTAGCTGAAATCCACAAAGATGCAACCAAATATTTGTCTGATTATTTGGATATTTTCAAGCTTTGTGCATGGGATACCAAAATAGTCAGGTACCAATATTGCTTAAGGTCGCCATCCACACATTCTTCCTTAGTGCCTTGCAAAATCACACGCAGTCACTCACGGGTAAGCACAAATGTATTTTGATGGTGTAGTGGTACACATGCCTGACTTTGGTGCAGGCAGCGTGGGATCGATTCCCGCTCAGTGTCTATCTGCCCTGTGACTGCGCCTGAAGCTAACTAGGTTAGGCTCCGGCTCGTCCGTGACTCTTGTGAGGATAAGCGGCTTGGATAATGGATGGATGGATGTTGAGATTTCATCCGTGTTTGGATCTATGTACTTTTGTCTGAAGGAACCTGCCAACGTTGGGGCAAGTTCGGTGTCTTGCAGTCAAGTGATTCAACCGTACTCACGTTTGTTAGCGTAGCGTACAAGTCGGCTAGCCCGTGCAGAGATTTTGTTTTTGTGTGTTTTTAATAAACTAAAAGTGCATTGCCCCACCGTCGCCCCCCCCCCCCCATGCGGAGGCATGGCAATAAGTTACAGAAGTTAAAAAAAAAAAAAAAATCTGGGAAAACACGCAAATGATAATCTGGATTAAAAACACTTGATGGTTCAATTCCCTACGCGACTCTTCTCTTTAATTCACTTTTAGTCCAGCCGCCCACGATGACGTGCGCTTCACTCAATTAGCGTTTCTTTGTCTCGCTCTCTCGCGTGCCGTGGAAAATAAAAAAATAAAAAATGAAATGCCCCGTTGCCGTGGAAACGGGGAGCAATTACCAGGTGCGAAAGATGAACGAGATAAAAAAAAAAAAAACGAGGTGTTTGCCTCGCTAATTTCTGGTATTTTTTTTTTTTTTTTTACTTCTCTGGCCGTCTTCTTTTTTTTCCAAATATGTAAAATGCTTGCCGAAAAGGTGCAAAGATGGACAACTCAATTGTGGAGACAAAGCTTATTTTCACCATTTTCATTTTTTTTTTTTTTTTTTTGGTGGGGGGGGGGGGGGGCGGCACCTGACGTGTTATGGAGTCTGGCATGAGTCGTCCCAATACATCAAAACGTGTAAGACGGGTTCAGGATTGTGTACATTGTAACTGTTGGATGGAAAACTCCTTTCCTCAAATTTGGTCAATTTCATATTTCCAAAAAAAAAAAAAAAATTCTATGCTATTGATCAGTCCCCACACACACGCCTGTAGTTTTAGAAATCATCGACGAATCTAAAGTGTTGAAATTGGTGATGATGATAACAGATTTTGTTGTGTTTTTTTTCCTCAAAATTCTACCCGCTGGCCGTGTCATGCTAGCAAGCGTAGCGTTGGCGCTTTTATGATGGCCTCCGCCGTGCCGGTTTTGCCGCCACCTTGTGGCATCTATTTGCCTCACGAGCGGCGCGTCCGCCATTTGCAGGTTTTCCCTTACGGCGCAACGCAAACGGGCGAATTCCCCTTGCATTTGGGGCTGGGGTCCTTGCGACCGATTTTATTTATTCTTTTTTTGTTTTTTTAAATTTTATTTTGAACGCTCCTGCCAACAAAGTGTGTTTTACTGCATTCCCACCGAGTTAATAGTGACTCACTACATTAATCTGAGCTGATCCACTCACAGCGAGCGGGTCAGGTGTGCCAAGCGTGTGTGATTGTTTTGCGTTTTGTGTCTACACACCCACACACACACACACACTCGTACGGCGTTCCATATGCCGCATCGGCGCGCTGATGCGAGGATTTGCGGCGGGAAGGCAAAGCGTGAGCGTTTCGGGGTCAGCGAGCGCGGGGGGAATGTTTTACGTGCGTTCCCGTCTGCGTGCGTAAATTAGCGCAAACCCAACGACACCTGTGTAAATTGCAGCCGGGATGCGGCTACGAATTGTGTCTTTGCTAGCGTGTGCGTGTCTCTGGTTTTTGTGCGTTTGTCACTGTAAGGGAACACTAACCCGCGTTGCTGCCTTGGTAATAACTTTTATGACAAACACACCAATATTTACAGCACTCGGTGGGAATATAACGATTCAAAATAAGAATGATGTCATTAATCAGCTAATGTCCCCCTGTGCTAAGGGTGTTCAACCCCAGGTTCCAGAGCCGCTCGTGGCTCTTTGAATTTTCTGCTGTGAATTTGCAAAATTGAGTAGTTTTTTTTTTTTTAATATCAAATCCTTAAATGTGAGCATTCAAAATAAATTGTAAAAAAAAAAAAAAAAGACGTCAGGAAGGGATAAAAAGCGGTTGTCTGGCGCACCCCCCCGCGCGCTAGTTAATTAACAGTGGCAGTCGGTAATCAGCGAGCGTGACTGGCAGCCGACGTGTTGCTTCTCCGCCGTCCGCGGTCTTTTCTCTCTTCTTCAGGCGAAAGGAAGGCAATTTGCCATAATTGCTCTTCGAATGGTGCCATCTTCTCGGCGGCGCCCCCGTCTCGGCTGTCCTCTTCATTATTCCGTCGCGGAGCGCGGCCCCCCATTTCCATTCGAGCGCTCTTCCGCGGCTCAGCCGTGACAACCTATTACACTTCAGTCCGTTCATTAAGCGGCTCGCCCTCCTCTTACCCCCGGCCCGGCCCGACCCGCTGGCAAGATGGCGGCCGCGCCGGAGGGGCGTCCTCGCTTGCAGACGTGCGTGGGCGGGCGCGCCAGTAGATAAGAAAGCGGAGAGTTTAAGGATGATGGATTGCCAAACCTTGGGCTAATGTCCTTGGGGGTCACCAATGGCACGCGAGGCAAGCCGCCATTGGCTGCCTCCCCGTGCCGTTGAATCGTAATTGGCCATTAACACTGCGGCCTTCGCCGCCGCAACATTTGCGATGATTACAAAAAGTCAATTCATTTTATCCCATAGATTTTTTTCTATTAGACAATAGTGTTGAATTTTTCGATCTTATATGAATACAAATACTTCTAGATTTTTTTATATTTAAATTTTGTAATTGCTATTTATTTTTCTTATATAAAGTAAGTTAACATTTATTGGATTTTTTTTCCTCACTAAATTCATAATAAAAAAAATTTAAAAATTAGAAATTGTCAATCCAAGGTGTTTAAAAATAAAATAAATATGTACAATAAAAATATAGTATTTGAATTGGATTTTTTTACTCTAAAATTGTAACATTTGAATTGAGATTTGTTTTAACTTTTATTGTAAAAACAACTCATTTTGGAATGTTTATTATTAGGAATTCAAATTTCTTTTGTTCATTTTTTTATTTGAAAACATGACAATGAAGAAGGCTTGTTTTTTTTCATCTTTCTAAATATTTTTTTACTTTGAATAGTATTTTTCATTTTGACGTAAAGGACATTTTTGGAGGGGTTATTTTTTTATTTCCATCAATAAAAGACAATTTAAAAATGTTTTTTCCTCAAGGTTTTGTTATAAAAGAGATGTTTGAATTACATTTTTTATTCATTCTTACGAGTTCATTGTATATCAAATAATATATACATATCAACAATGCTGTGAAATGTTTTTTTCTTTTTCTTCCAATTTGTATCCATTTTCAAGACCCAACGAAAGCTTTGCGACTTCAAACTTCTGCCGAGCGTCCTTCTTTTTTGCCGAGCGCTAGCGTCGGACTCGCGGTCGCGGCCGTCCTCGCGGCGCCGCCGCTTTGGTAACGACTTCACAAGGCGCCGGCGACGCGTCTCTTCGCGCATCCCTGCGCAGCGTAAGCCGCAAAACCCGCGCTAGCGATCAAAGCTTGTTTACGCGGCGCGCTACAATTAGCGCCGTCGCGGGAAGTCTGTTTTGTTTGTTTTATTTGTCAGTGAGGATTTTCTTGACGAGAACAAACATTTGGATCATCTTACGGAGTATTTCCCCAGCTTTTTCTTCCCCGCCTGGTTCTGATCAGCACCCACCATTTTGTCACGTCGGAGCATCGAGCGTGGGAGGGAGACGACGTGGCTCACCAAATGTACTAATCACTCTCATTATGTTGTCTTATTTAAAAAAAAAAAAAAAAAAGATTTTCTTCCGCAGTACAGGTTAGCACTTAATGAGCGAGTCGGCCATCTTTTAACCCCAGTGTGACGCAAACCACTACGTACGAGTTCTCTCTTTTTGATTTGATTTTGACTATCTTAGAAGATGTTTCACGTCTCACCCGAGCAGGCCTCATCACTTGATGCAAATGAGGCAAGCGAGGACTCCACGAGCTTCGAAACGAAGCCAGAAAGGCCCGCTTGCCATCGAGTCCACGAAATCACTCAGACGGATGACAAACATGGACGAGCGCGTTACTTTGTCTTTGCAACGTCTGTTAGTTTAAAGCTAAAATATGACGGGAATCGTCATAACCGGGCTAGCGCAACTAGCATCAATATCGTTGTTTCAAAGGTGTCAAATATTTCTTGTATTGCGTATTCGGCTGTTGACCCCATCAATTATTCAAGTTAAGGGATTCAAATGCCGTTTGGATAATTACACACAATAACGTGCATGCGAGGCGCAGGAATTATTTTTGTCCACGTCATCGTCCTCTCGTTCTACTCTTGTGACTCTGTGACTTTGAGTGTGTCTGGCTTTAAAAGGCGGGACCTGGCCTGGTGAGTGACATGGGCGTCAGGGAATATGTATTTAGAGTTGGCTGTTCACCACTCGCTAGCTGCCTGTTGTGCGGCACGGCATGACCATTGGCAACTTGTGTACATCTCTGTTTTCTTACCTCCCTTTGTTTGTAAAACTATTTTTGTAGTTTTTTTTTTAAACTTTATTATTTTGTAACAAAAACTTTTTTTGTTTATCCTCACACCTTCCTTTTTTCCCCCATTTTTGGCGGGGAGGAAGGAACCCGATGCCCCTCTTCCTTTCCCCCAGGAAAAAAAAAATAGCGATTTAATGGATTTATGGCCCAGTCGCATTATTCACGGGCGTATATGGCATGACTGATATTGCTTCGTTTGCGACCGTCCTCTTCGTGTTTCATCATCCAAACTAGAGTCCAGACATAAATCGCCAGTTCACGTCAGGCAAGCATGAGTGACGGAATATTTCTCGTCTTGTTCTGGCGACAGCCCGCGAAGAGTACGTGGCCACCTTCAAGGGCTCCGAGTTCTTCTGCTACGACCTGTCGCCCAACCCCATCCAGTCGAGCAGCGACGAGATCACGCTGTCGTTCAAGACGCTGCAGCGCAACGGGCTGATGCTGCACACGGGCAAGTCGGCCGACTACGTCAACCTGGCGCTGAAGAACGGCGCCGTGTCGCTGGTCATCAACCTGGGCTCGGGCGCCTTCGAGGCCCTGGTGGAGCCCGTCAACGGCAAGTTCAACGACAACGCCTGGCACGACGTCAAGGTCACCCGCAACCTGAGACAGGTAAACGCACGGCCGCGTCCTCTCCCGTCCGCGGTTAGCGACGCAAAATCGGAGCGGGCCGACGCCCAATTTGATTCTGAAGAATTCCGACACGGCTGGTCATGACTTTGGCTAGGCTAAATATACTTTTTCACGGTTCAAAATATATATATGTACACGTGCAGCTGCGGAAAAAATCTGAGGGCGCTGCAAAATTATTATTTTCTCAGACGTTTGTGTAGCTTGAATGTTTTAAGGCTGTATATATACAGATTTTTTTTTTCACGCGTTTTTAAAAAATACTCCAATTAAATTCATGGAAAACCATTTCACTGAATATATTTTCTGCAATTTAATATTAACCGAAATATTTTCAAATTTAAAATCAATTAAAAAAGAGAATTGATTGTTAAATATTCAATTGTAGTTTTTTTTCCTAAATGATTGAAAAATTTTACATTTTTTTCCCTTTCCTTTTAATAGAAACTGATTTAAATATATATTTTTTAATTGTCCCGCATTATAAAAACTATACAAAGTTGAAAGACATATGTTTGTATTTAATACACAGTAATTTAATTTAATAAACAATTGGACTCGAAAGGGGAGAAAAAAAAGATCAGGAATGAACCAAAAAAAATAAAGGTAGTAGTCAGAGCAGACTATTTTTTTGTAAAGTGCAAATTCCGCCATTTTTGTGGCTTCGCGTGAATATTTTAGTTGCAACATTGATGGCGTCGTCACAAGCGGGAGTCGTTGTCGCGTTTTTTAACCTGGAGCGCGACAACGGCGGCCGGCGCCGGGGACTCGGAGGTCCGACCAGGGGACGCTAACGGTGACGCTACCACTAAGTAGTCTGTGCCCCGCGCTGCCAATTTTTAAAAATTTTGCAGCCGTCCGGCAGCTCTCGCAGGTAAGTACGTCTTCCCGTCCTGCGAGTGAGTGAGTGGCTACTACTTGTACTAACTTGTTACTAACCTGCTAGTGGAACTAACTAACACCATCCATGGAATGATTCATACTACTAACCTAACCTGTGCCCTTCTCCTAGCGCAAAGCACTCCTCACCAGAGGGCCTCCTTTTCTCGAGCGGTTCCTTTTTTCCTTTGTCCAATTCCTTCTGTTCACAGTTTTTTTTTTTTGTTTGCTTTCCTTTCTCCTCCCCTCTCCTACAAAGCACTCAGGCATTGGACACGCTATGGTAAACAAACTCCATTGTTCGGTAGATACCATTCTAATTGTTTCTTAGTTTGGCTTTTGCCCCCCCCTCCCCTCCCCCCGTGTCTTATTTCCTTTTTACAACAACGACAAAAGTAAGCAATAAAAGGATAAGTGCGGTTGGTAATTCTTTTTTTTTTTTTTTTTTTTTTTTTTTGGTTGTTGTTTTGAGCTTAAAAAAGCCCCGATGTCCCCCCCCCCCCACCCCCCCAGTCATCCCTCCTGCCACCCCTCTCTTGTTGCCATGTTCGCCTTTTCTCTTCCCGCCTCATGACTTCTGATTGGCTCATGCCTCACCCGCACGCCAGCATCGCACTTCCTCTTCTGCATGCACAAAACGCAATTGCCGTAACTCCCGGCCTACGGAGGTCACCTGGTTATAAACATCACCCAGTACATTTGTAACGGAAATAGCATTTGGTAGACCCTGAGCCGCAGCTGTGTAAAAGCCGCAAGCGCACACGTTGAAACACGAGATATTTACAAAAAAAGATGGCGCACAGAGAGTTTAACGCCAGTGCTAACGCTAGCACCGCTGCGTAGCACTCACACTAGCGCTGCACTAACCAAGCCGGTTAAAAAAAAAAAAACATACCGGTAAAAATCACCAAGACACGGCAGTAACACGCTAGCGCAGCGCTAACAGGGACGGCCCAGTAAAAGTCACTTCCTCGGCACATATATTCCACCGGTCTCACACTTACCTCTTCCACGCCCCCTTGCGGCCGTAAGAAAAAAAAAAATGCACAAATTAGCCGCATCGCCGCATAAACCGCAGGGTTGAAAGCGTGTGAAAAACGTCGCGGCTTATAAATCGGAAATTACAATATCTATTATTACGACCCGAGCGCTTGGTGGCGCTGGTGGCCCACTTGGAGTGGTGCCCACTTTTATTCTTCCAACAAAATCATGGCCTTTCTTTTCAAACCCGTGAGTCAGGTCATTTTTTTTTTGTTTTTTTTTTTTTTTGCAAATGTATTTATCTTCGCCGTCAGGCTAAATTTACGAGATTTTCTTGTCGAGGTCATCAAATGTGGGCCTCAGCAAACATTTGCCTTAAAAACCAGTTTCCCCCAAACAGTAAAAAAATCGGGTGGATTATGCCTGCACCTACAAAAACCTCCCAAGAATCCTTGCACCAATGCGGGCGCGAAGTCGGCCATTTTGTTTTTGTGTAGCTATCTAGTGGCGAATTCCAGGCTTAGTGCTTTGATGAATCCTCACAAGTAGCAACGTGACAAGCTAACTTTGAGGAACCTGCAATGAGCACTTCTAAAATCCTTCATAACAAACAAATTGACAAAACGACAACAATTGATTGGTAAAGTACGACATTTTCTACTGCCCACGTTGTTCTTCTTACGAATAATGTTCCCTTTGCGCTATTTAAGTTGCGTTTTTAGGGCATTTTGACGCATTGAAACTTTGCCCCGTATGATCATGTAGGTGGATATTTTTAACAAGGTGGTCAACCAATCAGAGAAGGGCTTCAATGTTCAGTTATCCTGTTTCACCCTCATTGGATGGTGGTTTTTTTTTCTAGCGGGTTTCTTTAAAAGCGACATTCCGCAAAAAAATACATTTCTAAGCTTTCACCAATCACGACAAAATTTGGTAAAAGTGTAGCGGAACAGGATGCTTGGAAAACATCCGTTCTTGAAAGTGAACTAAAATTCAGCGACTTTGTTTCGAAGCCCTTTTAGCGGTGAAATCTGGAGTTCGTAGTTTGGAAAAACAATGCTACACCGTAAATTACACAAATGAGTCAAACTCGGGAGCAATAATCTTCGGCAAAGGGCTCAGAAATAAATTGTAAACTTTTTTTTTGGCCATGCCATAAAAGATTGGCGGAGCATGACTGCATAGGGGCTCGCACATTAGCGCCGCACTCAAAAGTTCCCCAAAAATCAATCAGCCCCCGACGCTACTGGCTTCACAAATCAACATTAGATCGGGCGCATGCAAAAGTCTCAGGAACCGCGTCTGAAATTCATTTTAGGTCCAAGCAGCTATTTTGGATGTTTTAGGTCTTTCCAAATTCTGCTCACGTATTCGCAAAACTGAACTCCTAAACAGATGGGCCACGCGAAAGTTAAGCTTTTTTTATTTTTTTGCGTCGAGCACGGCGTCAAAATTTGACCGTCATTTTTGCGGTTTGGCCGCGAGGGCCCGTTCTCGGCCGCTTGTAGCTCGCATAATTTTGGTTTGCCGGCGTCCGAGTCGCTGCTGCACGCTTCCTCCCCATCATCCCGTCATCCTCCTTGTGCACGCGGAATGAGCGACCACGCCGCATGTTTATGCATCTCCTCGTGGAATGAGCCCATCTAACAAACGTGTGCTTACGTGTGTGTCAAAATGTGCGTGTTTGTCGTCAGGATGTCATCTGAGCTGAAAAAAAACAACAAAACGGTCCCCCGGCCCCAAGATGGCAAACTCCACTAACAACATCATCGCAACTAACAACACACTAACGCCATTACAGCTTACTAACATCATCAACCCTAACCTCAGCAACCCGGCACTACTAACTAGCCTCTGGAGACTCTACTAACACCTTGCGCCCGCTACATAAACAGGAATACTAGTTTACGGCCTTCGGGTGACAGGATCGGAGTCTGTCTGGTGGCAAAATGGGCCGCTTGTGTGTCGAGCGAGGCAAGCTGTTAAAAGTTGTATGAGCGAGTAAATCAAATCGCCGACGGGAAAAAGAGCTTGCAAAGCCAAAGGTGGAGTCAGCGTTTGTGGTGCAATCTGGCGTGAAAGTGTTTGTTAAAGCCTCGGCTGACAAAGTCACCCTTGCGGTGGACGTGACTATCTGACGTAGCGCTTAATGCTTTCTCATGCCCGAGATCAATAATCGTGCCAGGCTGTTTAGTAGCGTGGACTTGTTAGCGTCTGAAAGTGGTCTAGCGGGAAACGTTTCAACATTTAGTGTTGTGCGAGAGGGGTCGCCTGTCCCAACAGGTCCTTCCTTCCCGCGATCCAGCTTCTAACAGCATTTTATTCACAGAAGGTACCCTCGCTAAAGTTAGATCCGTCGCTCGGCTTGAAAAACTCTTTGCCACGACAGCTCAGATCCCGGCTCGTCGGGCCCTCGCTTCATGGCTCCCAATCACATTTGTTGCCAAACTCTGAGGACGAGAACCCCTTGACCCAGATTAGAATTGCTGTCTTTTGGGTTGTCAAACAAGAGTCGGGCTAGCCAGATTACTCTGTCACACTGTGTCATGGCTAACTGACCCAATTTTTTCCACTCTTTGTCACGGAACTCTGAGGAGGATTACCCTCAACCCAGATCAGAATTTGTCTTTAGAGGTGGGAAAACTTTGATCGCTGCAACTAAGAGAGAGTCTACCTCGCCCTTCATGGGATTGTGTCGCAGTTTACAATCCCACTTCTGAAAGAATTTGTCACACAACTAAGCAAGGAGCACTCTCAACCCAAATGAAAATTATTTGAAAAGGTTGAAAAGTATTGGACACGACTAAGACACCACAACCCGTTATTTTCCCCTTCATGGGTGTGCAACTGTGCGACGGATGAACATTCCAATTCTGAGACCACTTGTCTCCCAACTCTCAGGAGGAGAATCCCCAAACCAGATGTTGATTGGGTTTACTAGAAGGAGGGTTACCAGAATAACTCAGACTGGGGCTGCATGCTACATGGTACCCAGATCACAAATAGTGCCTCTTCCACATTGGGGCCCATATCACCGGATACTGTACCATCTGACACCAGACTCTGATGTGGAAATGCCTCATCCCACATTTTCGTCCTCGGTCAATTGTCTTGAAAAATCTTTGCCAGGAGTCTTGAGTCTCCGGCATGGTAGCGCTGCCTCGCTACTTCCCGTTTTTACGGGTGGGCTCATTTCATGCCTTACATCGAACGTCTGACACATTTTGTTACCAAACATTTAGGAAGTACCATCAACCTTAAATCCTTTGGGTTGATAAATCGGATCAAGACCACAAAACTAATCGTCCTGACTCTGGGCCATGGTAGCTTTTTCTCACCGTGCTTTTCCACCGCTTATAATGTCCAACACCACACTCTGGATTCCAAAGGCAGATTTCACCCGGGGTCTATCGATTTGAAAATTGGAAGCAAGGGTCGGCCATTTGTCGAACTTTACCAGCCTCTTCATGACGCCGTTTGTCTCCGGACTCTGACTGAGTACTCTCAACTTGAATTTTAACCCAAATGTACTGGATTGGTTCCACGGACGCACACAGTTTTCTCCTGAGAATTTGGTCCTTCAAAATGACATCCTTAGAACCAAGACTTCCACTTCTGACACCAGTAGGTTGGACACCGACCAGGACCACCAGCAAGCTGCGGTTTTTGACACGGTAGCAACAACCCAGTCCAAGAAATAATCTCCACCAGTTATTCCAACGTGAAATTCCACAGATGGCCTCATGTCCAAACAGCCCAACTTCTGACACCATTGCTCACAGGCCTTTGCTTCCACGCAGTCCGCGGCACTACATCAAAGCAGTCACGCACACTTCCCCAAACCAACCGGACCTTCTTCCCGCCACAGCGCATACACATTTGGTTGCCAGATTAAATGGGGGCTAATTTGGCTGGTCTGCACCTAGCTAGCGCCTAGCGCCACCTTTGGGTGTGAGTATATAGCGTGTCCTTTCCCTGTGCTTTGTTGTGTAGGTGACCATCTCGGTGGACGGGATCCTGACCACCACGGGCTACACCCAGGAGGACTACACCATGCTGGGGTCCGACGACTTCTTCTACGTGGGAGGCAGCCCCAGCACGGCGGACCTGCCGGGCTCCCCAGTCAGCAACAACTTCATGGGCTGTTTGAAAGAGGTGGGGGCGGGGGGCGCTTTACGTGGGTGAAAAGTCGTCAAAGTATCTACGCAGTTTTGTTTGGATGGAGACGCGGTGAAGTGAAAAGGGTTGTGAGCAAATCATACAAATTTGAATGCTCAAGTATATGGAAGGAGGCCTTAAGATCGCGTCGTTCTTTCCGCTTTGAAACATTGTGGGCGTGTCCGTTGAATGGGCTGAAACCACGCCCCGCTCGACTGCCAACTGTCAATCAAAAAACACTGAAAACTCGGAAAAATTGGTGTGTCTTCCGAAAATATATCCGCCTAAAGCCTCCATTCGCCGGAATATCTCTCACCGGGTCATCGCAGGGCTTTCCCATGCCGTGACAACGAGGCACTCGAAAGCGGCCCAAAGCCTCTGTCCGCATACATACTGTCAATTAAGATTTTTTTTTTTTTTTTTTTAATAATCCTCAATAATCTGCCATTTCTCTGTGACGTGGGCGCATTCACGGCTTCGATTTCCGCCGCCGTGAAATCGAACAATAGCCGCCGACGTCCATGTAAAAACGGTCCCAAAAGCGTCTTTCACCGCTTTCAGGTGCTTTTCTGACTTCAGTTCAATGCCCGTTTAAAATTAAATGAAATATACTTAACCGTTGTACGCAATCCTGAAGTACGCCGGTTTAAATAATTTTCAAAACAAGAAACATGATCAAGTCGTCCGATTTAGAGCTCCAAGCAACCAACATTCTCCTGTTAGCAAAAAAAAAAAAAAAGCATGTGCGGCAAGAGAAACGCTTCCAACTGGCAGATTGTCAGCAAAAGTCTCCGACACCTTGCCAACATCTGAGAGAATTGCTAATGAGGAGCGTCGTTGAGGGACGAGACGCATGCTAATTAGCCAGGCCGCGACGCGCGCGATTCTTATATGCAACGCGTACGGAGTACACGTAAATACGCGAGCGGGCGAGCGTCGCTTTCATTCACGCGGCCACGGGAGAGTCGTAAACAAACGACCGAACCAAACGTGACAGCTGTAAGTACGCGTACTGTCCGTTTGCATGTTTACTAGCACCGTGGTGCAAATGGAGATTTAGTTCCAGTTTGCGTGTGGTGTAGAACGTCATCTTTCCTAAGTAAACGATTGACAAGTGTCGTGCCGTAATTATATAATAATACACTAAAATAGGACAAGTTTTTAAAGGAGTCTGGAGAGGATTTCACTTTATTAGGAAATATTTGTATTCGTTTCATTGTTTTTTTTTTTTTCACTTGTTTGGCTTCTTTTCCGAAATTGTATTTTCCTCTTAGTTTTACAGTTATTTATATTTATCATCTTTTATTTGATGTCGTTTTTTGACTTGATTTGCAAATTTATATTTGCTTTTTGTTTTGTATTTTTTGCAAACTTTAATTTTATTTGTGTCATTATTTGGTTATTTTCTTCTATTTTAATTTATCTCCATGATTGTATTCAGTCAAATTATTTGACTTTACTTGGCAAGTTCTATTTATTTTATTTGACTAAATATGCAAATTCTTATAACATTTAAGTCCTGGTTTTACTTGATTTTTCTGTTTTTATCCAATTCAATATCTGCTCTCTCTTTCTATGCTCTTTATTTCTTTTCGTGATTTATTCTATTTTGATTTATTGTACGGATTTTTCTGCACTTTGTTTTATTCATCCCACCGATTCAATCGATTGCAAACTTGACTTTATTTTATTTGACAATCTGACATTTGATGTCATTGACTTCTATTTTTCCTCGTTGTGTTTCGGCGTTTTATCGGTCGCATCGTTGAAAAGTCGCCGCCTTGTTTTTAACTTCGCTTGCTTGCTTGCCGGAGGAAGCGAAGCGAATGCGCCGCGGCTCAATCAAGGCCGGCCTGTGTTTGCGCTCGTGCCGATGCATCAGGATGCTCGGCACAAGCGCCGACTTCTGAGAGCGTTCTGTGTGCGAGCGCGGCAGGAAGAAGGCGGGCCGGCGCCGGCGCCGTCGGCCTGCCGCTGCCCGCTCCTCTCAAAACACTTCGATGTTATTTATGTCTCTGTAAAACGTCGGCAAGGATATAAAATGAGGCCGTTCCGACCGCTTTGAAAGGATGTGGGCGTGTCCGTCAAATGCGCTGAAGCCACGCCCCTCTCAGCTGTCACCTGTCAATCAAATACCACTACCTAATAATAATAATAATAACGTCTCCGTCGGCTGGAATACACCCCAAGGGCTTTTCCACCGCGTGACAACGAGGCGCTCTAAAGCAGCCCCCGGTCCAGCTGCTCGCGATCACGTTTGACTTTTTATTTTTATTTTTTTTAATTTGCTTCCATCCTCATGCTTCTGTCCTTCTAGCAGTGATGCGCACGCACTCACGGCTGACAATGAGGCGCTCTAACGTGCCCACGTAAGCGTAGAGCCATTCAAATCTTTGTATTGCTCTTTGCTCACTTTATTTTTATAATTAACAAAAAGAGGGAACAGTGCATCCATATTCCTCTTATTCTTTTCTTCTCTGTGGCGCCCCCTGGTGTTCAGACCCAACACACTACATAACAGAAATACCTTGTGCTACTTAAAGATAAAAATCTGGCAAAACTGTTGTTGATGTTAGCATGTCTGCAATCTTACTTTTTGAAGTTGTTACACCAAAAGTAGTATCTTGGAGTAAAACTCATCCCGCATCGGACAGAAGTACGTTTTCGAAAACTATTTGGTGATTATAAGATATATTTGTTACAACTGCAAGATGTCCTGAAGTATCGTCAGTACTTGGAAGTAAGTACTGTACTTGTACTCATCTTGGGTGCCCAAAAAGTGGTAGTTGGCAGTTCAAATCCGCTTCATTTGGGACTCTCAAAAACCATGAAAAGAACCTGAAATGATTGATCAATGTTCCATCTTTTGTGATTCAAATGTGGCTTCATATTTCATCCTTTTTGTGTGTGTGTGTGTGTGTGTCCCGGTGGAAGGTGGTGTACAAGAACAACGACGTGCGGCTGGAGCTGTCTCGACTGGCTAAGCAGGGGGACCCCAAGATGAAGGTAGCGTCGGCCATGTTGTCGTCTCCGCTTCCGCAACTTCTATTTTATGGTCCCGCGGCGGCTCTCGAGACGTTTTCCTCCGGCTTAATGTTGTCGAAATGCACCCGTGAGCGCAACCTGTCACTAAGAGGACCAATCTAAAATTGCCGCCCCGCCATATTGCGTTTGATTTAGGAATGTTTCGCCTTCGCGCGAGCCGCAGTAGAGCTGCACTCGCTGTTGATTGAATCCCGGAAGATCACTAAAAGACGTCAACCCGATGAGCGCAATCAATTTGGGTTTTCTATTGCTTTGAGTTTGTTGACATTTGCGATGCGTTCTAAAGTCGAATCGTGTTAAATATTTGGTATTTGTGCATTTAGTCCACTGAAACTGCTGTACTTTATTCTCACACAAGTACGTATAAAACCAACCGTTTGTGTCATAAGTGCACATTTTGTCATTGAAAGACTTTTTCAGTAAAAATGTCGTCTTTTCCGAATGAGCCTGTTAATAGCCTACATTTTATCCATTTTGAAAGCCCAAAATAAAAACGATCATACTAAAAAACTCAAACTGTAATTTCCGTCCTACAGAGTGGACCCGATTATAAGTCTCACCCAGTACATTTGTAAAGAAAATACCATTTGGTACGTACATAAGCCGCACCTGAGTAAAAGCCGCAAGTGCCCACGTTGAAACACGAGATATTTACAAAGTAAGACGGTACACAGAAAGAGTTTTCAAAGTTTTAATATCTTATCTTAACATAGCAACAACATGGTAGCAGGAAAAGGGCAGGTTCAGAAAAAAAAGCGCTAAAACTAGCGCAGTGCTTAAAAAACAAAAAAAAAACATACTGGTAAAAGCCACTTCCTTGGCACATATATTCCATTGGTCTCGCTCTTACCTTTTCCACTTGAGTGCCCCCCTTGCAGCTGTTAGAGAAAATGCACAAATTAGCCGCATCACCGCATAAGCCGCAGGGTTGAAAGCGTGTGAAAAAAAAGTCACGGTTTGTAGGCAGGAAATTACGATAATCATAATTTTGCCACATTTGCCTAAAAATGGAGATGGTGTTCGGCTTTTGTATTTGAACCCTCTAAGTGCTCAAAAGAAAAGCGAGATTTGTATTTGGAATTTGATGAAAACAAAAAAGTGCAATTAACGCAGACACGAGTAGAAATTGTGAGAATTTTGCAGCAGTCTTGTCATGTTTATTCTCCAGCGCCGTATCCCATAATATTCAGTATAGTGTACATACCCCATTGCAAATTTGGGCTTGTGACATGGGGGGGGCGTACACCATCTTAAAAGTCTTTATCCCCTCGTGAAATGGGATTATGCTGTAAAGATGGCGCCGTTTCAATCCCGAAAGGATCGGGTTTTGTCGCATATCAGCCCTATCGAATAGCTCACGACGGCGGTCCGACGACCCCGCAGGTGAGCGGCGTGGTGTCCTTCAAGTGCGAGAGCGTGGCCACGCTGGATCCCGTCACCTTCGACACGCCCGAGTCCTTCGTGGCGCTGAGCAAGTGGACGGCCAAGAAGGCGGGCTCCATCTCCTTCGACTTCCGGACCACCGAGCCCAACGGCTTGATGCTCTTCAGCCACGGGAAGCCCAGGCAGATTCAGCGCAAGGACCCCCGCACGCCGCCCACCGTCAAGGTCAAACAAACCCACCGAGAGTGGGCCTTTTTCCGCCTTTTTTTTTTTTTTTTTTTTTAAGTTGACCCGTTGGGCTTCATTTTCGCGAATACGCCGCTCTATATAGTCAGGCACTGGTGTCCAACTCAAGGCTCAGGGGCCAGATCGGGGCCACTGTATGATTTTGTGTGGTCCGCGGAGGCAAATCATCCGTGTCGACTTCCACGATTCTTGTTCAAATCTGCAGAAAAAATTCAATTGAATGATATTGCAAGCATTTTTGTGTTGCTGAACGTGTACAATAGTTGAAAAACGCATTATCCGTGATTTCTGATTCCAAAACGACTTCATGTAAATATGATGAGGCGATTAAAGATTTTTATGGTTTCAGTCATAACGTGGGCCACAACAAAAATGAGTTTGACACCAGTCCAGCATTTGGGGACCCTCCCCACCCCTCTTGTGTCTTTCAGGTGGACTTCTTCGCCATTGAGATGCTGGACGGCCACCTGTACCTGCTGCTGGACATGGGCTCGGGGACCACCAAGACCAAGGCCATCGACAGGAAGGTCAACGACGGCGAGTGGTACCACGTGGACTTTCAGAGGGACGGGCGCTCAGGTACGCCCCCTCGCTCGCTTCGGTGGCCCCTGCGCCGTTCACTGGAAAGCTTTAATCGAGAGCTTGAACCTTTTACAGCGTTTTTTTTTTTTTTTTTTTTTTTTTTTGCGGGGGGGGGTTAATTTTTTTTTTTCGCTCTTCGACATTGTTTTCCAAATTTGACCAATTTTATTTAACATTTGACTTCATGTCAAATCTTTAAATTTCATTTTTTAATTAACACCTTCTATTTCTATTTTATGTATTGATACATTTTTATTGACTTCATTTGCCAAACTTTACACATTATAATGGCCAAAGTTATTTTTGCATTTGATTACTTGACTTTATTTGCAAATTAAATTGAATCAAGGCTAATAAAGATGGATCGGCTGGTAAAGCGTTGGCCTCGCAGTTCTGAGGACCCAAGTTCGATCCCGGCCCCGCCTGTGTGGAGTTTGCGTGTTCTCCCCGTGCCTGCGTGGCTTTTCTCCGGGCACTCCCGTTTCCTCCCACATCCCAAAAACTCTAAAATTGCCGCGAGGTACACCTCCTCCTGCCCGTTGACAGCTGGGATAGGCTCCAGCACTCCCGACGACCCTCGTGAGGGTAAGCGGCAAAAGAAAATGGGTGGATGGAATTGAATGAAGCCATTTAATTATTTTATTATACTTCCATGCCGAGTGTTCGTTTTATGACTTTTATGTACCAAACATGAAACTTTTTGTTGACTAGACCATATTTCCCAAATGTAATGCTCCATATTTTTTATTTCCACTGATTATATTTATTTTCTTTTCTGATATTTGTCCTAATATTTTATCTCTCTTATTTGAACCTTAGCTGCATAATTTTTAATATTTATTTGCCATTATTAACCATATATATTTTTTGGTTTTGTTGACTTGACGGCACTATATTATTGTTTTGTTGAATGTGATTTGATGACCCAAATGTGTCGGACTGATCTCGCTCCCCCTTTGTTTTGTCCACTTTTTTTTTTTTTTTTTTTTTAACTGCATCGCTGTGCAAACAACAACAACAACATCCCTCCGCCTTCTCCCCGGTCTCCATTAATGTCATGATGTAAATGAGACAAGACGGGACAATAGATTGGGGGGGGGGGGTCCGCTTTGAGAAGAAGCGGCGCCACCCATCTCCCTCGCGCGTCACTTCTTTTTTTGGACGCCGTTGTTGGCACGACGATGCGCGATTTGAAATGTGCCCGCTTTGCTGCTCCCCCTGTGGAAAAAGGCAGTAATCCTGTTTGTCTGCCTGCCGTCTGTAGTCGGAAAACAAACGGCGGCTTATTGAATCCAACACTCGAAACATCAAATGTACACTAGCATTGTTTATAACTTTGTAATTGCCAGCAGCGCGCTCACTTTTCCCATCCCGCCCTCATTACTTCTCGATTGTTAGCGGCGGCCGTGACTAAAAATACACGTGCGATGATTTATTGATGAGAAAACAGTGGCCGTTGCGCTCCCGCTGATGATGATGATGATGATGAGTCACTGATGAGGGCTCGCATTTGCATCGCTTGCCATGTGGAGGAGGACAAAGAAGGAGGCGGGATAACAATGATGACGGCCATGATGATGATGATGATGATGGCGGCGGCCGAAGGTCACTGTGACGATGTTCGCGCTGCGTTCAGGGACCATCTCGGTGAACAGCGTGAGAACGGCGTACACGGCTCCCGGCGACAGCGAGATCCTGGACCTGGACGACACGCTGTACCTCGGCGGTCTTCCCGAGGACCGCGCCGGGCTCATCTTCCCCACGGAGGTTTGTGTGGCGCTCAAAAATTCTCTTAAAATGCTGCGGAATTTATTTGAACTATTTTGACTTTCGACTTTCGTCCGAGATACGAGTGACCCCAATTACCAACGACGACGTAGCTTTGATTTGAAGTCTGCTAGCTTAACGCTAACACGTCATGGGAAATGCCACAGATGAGTTAATGAGTAGCAACTGATGTCGTAATACTGAAGCAACAAATATCTCAATACAAACAGTGCAGCAACACATGTAGACAGTATTCTCTGTTGGGAAAAATGCTAATACTGTTGAAGATCACTCACAGTAGTTTGAGTGAAACTCATCTAGTATTGTACTGACCACTACTTGTCAGGTTTTTCTACTAACATGCCGTCGCTTAGTTAATTTTTGCCTTTGCGGTGCGCGAGAAAACGCAGTTTGCACCCGAACAGTCACGCTGAACTACAATTTCCTTACGTCACTCACGCCTCTTAAAGGAACACATCCAACACACAAATGCTACGACCACATACAGAAATTACACTTTATAAAATTACCTGAAGCGCCATCATCAGATTTATCCTCACGTTTGGTTCAGCTCATCTCAATCCTCCTCTAGCACCGTCAAGTGTACAACTACCGTAGTTTCTGGCCTACAAGCCGCAACTTTTTTCACGTTTTCACACAAGGGGGCACTCGAGCGGAAAAGATAAGAGTGAGACCGGTGGAATATATGTGCCGAGGGAGTGACTTTTACCGGTCCAGCCCTGTTAGCGCTGCGCTGGCGTGTTCACTGCTGTGTCTCAGAGATTTTTACCGGTATGTTTTTTTTTTTTTTAACCACCCCTGCTAGCGTGGCGCTAGCGTTAGCGCGGCGGCGCTAGCGTTAAACTGTCTGTGTAACGTCTCTCTTTGTGTTTCTGCACATTCTCTTGTTGTTATGTATTTAATGCAGTGCTATTTGTCGTTATTAAAACAACACAAAGAAAATTGTGGTTGTTTCAGGGCTGGAACGGATTAACGACGGTTCAAATGGGGAAATTTGGTGTGAAAATCAAGTACACAGACTTGTAGGCGCTGAAGTGGCAACTCATTAAAGAGTAGACAGCAGTTTGAGTTTATCCCCGAGCTACTCGAGCAATCAGATTTCAAGAAATTGCCAAATGTCAAAGTCACGCAAGGCTAAGACGGGACTTTTTTTGCGGCCTCAGGTGTGGACGGCGCTGTTGAACTACGGCTACGTGGGCTGCATCCGCGACCTTTTCGTGGACGGCCAGAGCAAAGACATCCGGCGTCTGGCCGAGGCCCAGCGGGCGGTGGGCGTCAAGCCCTCGTGCTCCCGCGAGCCCCCCAAGCAGTGCCTGTCCAACCCGTGCCAGCACAACGGCGTCTGCCGGGAGGGCTGGAACCGCTACGTCTGCGACTGCTCGGGCACCGGGTACCTGGGACGCTCCTGCGAGCGAGGTGAGCCCCGGGAAACTCTCGCGACCTCTGAAATGCTTCAATTTGGACCGGACTGAAAAATGAGGAAAAAGTCAGGAAATGCCGGCTTTCGCGGGCTGGGTCATCCCCCCCGGCCTAAATCTGTGTCAGTACCTTTTATACAGAAGGTTAACGTGAAAAGTTAAGAAAGCAGCAGATTTCAAAAATATTATACGAGGTACATCCGACCACCCCCGAAGCCGGAAAATCAACGGGGTGACTCGAATCTGTGTCGGGTTAGTTCTACAGAACAGAAGCAAAAATGCAGGCAGTGTAAAAGGGTTTTATGCTACCTCCAAAGATCATTTATTATATACTACCCCCACCTTACCAAAAAAAAAAAAAAAAGCCATGAAAAGAAGTACTTGTTTGTACTGTTTAAACAACGCCGCGGTCCACATAAAGTGCGTTACGCTTTCCCGTCAAGCCGTCGCGTCAGCCTGATCCGCTTGACTGACCTGCTTTAAAAAAAATACAATAAGAAAGTCAAAATAGTGGCAAGAGTCTGATTTGTATTTGGGTGGGATGGAGGGAAAGGAGGAAAAAGGCAAGGAAAGCGATAGCGGCAGTCACGGAGGCGGCGGCGGCGGCTCGGAACCGACGCGACGTGACAGCAGGTGGCGGGACGGCGAGGGCCAATCTCGACAACGCGGACGTTCAAATTCAAAGACGGAGACACGAGACGCGTAGAAGCGGCGGCGTGGATTGTGCCGGCGCCGCCGCGGGCCTCCAAAGTCTTGATCAGCCTCGGGCGCTCGCGTCGAGGGGTCAGAACTGCTGCTCGACTGGATTAAAGGAAGCACAGATGGACAAGCAGATGGAGAGAACCGTTGGCCGTGTTTACGCCTCCTACCTGCGGTTTTTTCCACCCTTTTTTTCTTTGCGTCACCCCCCCCCCATCCGCCCTCCCTCCCTCCTCGTCCTCCTCCGCCGCGCTTTCTTCCACCCCCCTCGCTTCCTAAACCGCCGTCAACGTTGATTCTCCGAAGAAAGCAGACATGTTTGCTGTCAACGTTTCCTCTTTGAAAGATCGCTCGTTGCTGTGATTCGCTAGTATTTGAACACCCTGCTATATTGCCAGTTCCGCCACATGGAAATCATGGAGGGGTCTGAAATTTTGGACACCGTGAGAGAGATCATCTAAAAAGGAAAAGCCAGAAATCACAACGTATGGTTTTTTTGTGTGATACAACTGCAAATAAGTATTTGAACACCTGAGAAAACCAATGTTCATATTTGGTACAGTAGCCTTTCTTTGCAAATACAGACGTCAAACGTTTCCTGGAGTTAAAAAAAAAATCATACATTATGATTTCTGGATTTTATATTTTTTTTAGCTGATCTCTCTCGCAGCGGACATGCACCTACGATGAAAATTTCAGACCCCTCCGTGATTTCTAAGCGGGAGAACTTGCAACATTGCAGGGTGTTCAAATGCGTATTTTCATCACCGTATGTCATATATTCTTTATCCTCCGTAGCGCTTTGGTGAAAAGCCGAGACGAGTGCAGTGCATCTTTGTCTATCTCGTAGCGCCCCCCCGGTGGCCAAGGTGTGCACACCGGAATGGGCATACGTGAGCTCATTTTGCCAAGTCTAAAATTATCGAATGCTATTCTTCCTTTTGGGGGGGCGAATCTGAAGGCACTTTTGCCCAATCGGAGATGTGCCGCTATTCTTCCGTCCTCCGACGGCCTCCGCCAACCGAAGCGAGGCGGCCGTGACCAAAGCCGACATTACGTCGCCCGTGAGAACCGTCCGGCGGCATGCGGCGCGCTCCTTTCGTGCTACGCGAGCGTTTTCGCGGTCGTCTCCCCCTTCGCTGTTAATGAGGCTTCATTTGCATTTTAACCAACAGCTTCCGCCTCCCTCACTTAACTAAAGCGTCCTCTGCTCACACATAAATTCGCTCGCTTGGTCCGACATGGCCGCACTCACGCTCTCTCTCTCTCTCTCTCTCTCTCTCTCTCTCGTCATCAGTATGCATGAGCCTCTCTCTCTCTTCCTGTTCTGTTGTTTTTGCCTTGGCTCCCACCGTCTCCCGCGGAAACAGGAAGAGCGAAGGCGGCGGAAAGCAAAGGAGGAATGAGAGAAAAAAGGGAAAAAAAAAATAAAAAGACAACACAGGGGAGGGGGAGAAAGGTGGGGGGGAGAGCGCGTTTAGCCGCGTACGTAATTGTCCAATAAAGAACGGCGTCCTCCAAGGTAAACAGTTTAGCGGCTGCGGATGGGCCCCAGCAGGTAGCGCGGGCGAGGACGTGACGGATATGCAAATGCGTATGCAAACGAGAGCGCAGATGGGATCAACCTGAGCTTGTTGCTTTGCGGCTGCAGGCTTTTTGGGCTGCCAGCGTTTTTTTCTTTTTCGCCAGCGCCGCGGATTCTGATGCAACCTGATCACAGCGAGCCGACAGCTAGCCAGCGCTATTTTTAGCGCGGGGGGGGGGTGGTCGATTAAGGCACGCTATCTGTTGTGGCAGCATTTTTTTTTTGTATTATTGAGAAAGCCTAACTGTTGTCTTTTCTGGTGTCAAAAGTGGTATACGGCGCCAAATGAAGCCTTTATTACATTGTAATTACAAACATGCAATCGTTTGCAGTCACAGGGGCATTCAGAATCCTTCGGCGAGAGTCACACGCTGCTTCACTAAGTGTGGATTTATTGGCTTATGTTCAATTATAGGAGGCTGTTTATTGAACAGGCGGCACGGTGGCTCCTCCGGGCACTCCGGTTTCCTCCCACACCCCAAAAATATGCAACATTAATTGGACACTCTAAATTGCCCATAGGTGTGATTGTGAGTGTTTGTCTGTATGTGCCCTGCGATTGGCTGGCGACCAGTTCAGGGTGTGCCCCGCCTCCTGCCCGTTGACAGCTGGGATAGGCTCCGGCACTCCCCGCGACCCTTGTGAGGATAAGCAGCAAGGAAAATGGATTGATGGATGTTTATTGAACAGGCGCGTGATCACAAACCTTCAATGGGCAGACCGATTATCGGCGCCGATATTTCTCACTTTGGTGCATATTGGCATCAGTATTTTTCCCAAAAAATCGGCCTGCCAATGCGATACCCATTCTAGACTTCAGGGAGCCATTCATTCGTCCGTTTTCCGAGCCGCTTATCCTCATGAGGATCGCGGGAGTGCCAATCCCAGGAGGCGGGGAGCACCCTCAACCGGTCGCTGACTTCAGGGAACTACTTTTATTTACGTTTCCAAGAGATCCTGCTGACCCTGGGAATTCCCTGCACTTCTTTTTCGTTTTAAAACTATGTTAAGTGAAATTGAAACTATTTTCAACTTTATTTACCGTTGAATTCTTGAAGGACATATTTATGTGTAGAACTTTTCGTTGACCTTTATAAGCACTTTTTGTAAGAACTTTAAAACAAAGATAAAAGACTTAAAAGGGGGGGAAAAAAGAAAAAAAAATTACATGATGCAAACCATAAAAGCTGTTTCATAAACATTTGCTCATTTGAGCATTTCAATCAGGGGTCTCAAACCGCCGGCCCGCAGACCATTTGCGGCCCACGAGTCGATGTTTTGTGGCCCCACCTTGATATGAAAGTATAATGGTCGTGCAGCCCTCTGGTTTTACATGGATGCCACGTTTACAGCGTTGTGTGCGGCGCTGACAGGCCGACCAATCACGGTGGGCTAGATGCCTATCGGGGGGTGTGACATCGATAGTTACAGCAGTGTTGCCATGGAGAGTTTTGCACACAAGTTGTAAACACCAGCGTCCGTCTTCATCTTATTTGGTGTAAGAAAAAAATATGTTTGAGAAGATGGGATTGTTTTTCATTTCTAATTTAAATTCCACATACGTCCACGTTCGCCGAGGCTGCGGCCCACCCTCGGCCAGACCCCGGTGTTTGAGACCCCTTATTTAAATTAATCCAAATTTTGATGCTGATATTTCCCCTTTTACTAAAAACAAATATCATCTCCTGATATTGGTTATCGGCCTCCTTGTTAATCGTTAGTGGACCGATGTATCAATACGTTGTCCGATCGATTTGGAGCTTCAAGTTAAGCCCGGCCAATGAGAGACAAGCCAAAGACGTCAACTGTCACATGATCGCAAACATCCAATTGCGCACACGCACTTTGAAGCCGACGGGCCTCGCGACGACACGTAACGACCTCCTTTTTCTCCCCCCCCATCGGGCAGACGCGACCATCCTGTCGTACGACGGCAGCAAGTTTATGAAGGTGCAGCTGCCCATGGCCATGCACACGGAGGCGGAGGACGTGTCGCTGCGCTTCCGCTCCCAGCGGGCCTACGGCGTCCTCATGGCGACCACGTCCCGCAACTCGGCCGACACCCTCCGGCTGGAGCTGGACGGCGGCCGCGTGCGCCTCACCGTCAACTTAGGTACTCGCGTGCGCCCCTCGTCCTCCCTCCCGTTTAGCCGGCGGGCCGATCCGCATCGTTAACGCGTCGACTTATGAGATGCTGCGCAACGGGAACGGCAGTCGGATGTTGCAGTGGAACCTCTTGAATTTACAGTCAAATTTTCCCCATCACAAATATGCAATTGTCGACACGAGTTACTTGCAACAGGAATATTAAAAACAATTATTGGCTTCGTCCATGTGCTGTTTCGCTCAATCAAAAGACGAAAATTGTGATGATCAAAAGTTGCAACCTGTTTATGAAGGTGCCCTATCATCACAAACATATAATTGCCGCCCCCCCCCCCCCCAACAAAAAAAAATATATATTTTCAAGGTTCCATTGTACGTTCATAATCCCAACGAAGTCACGCATGTGAATGTTAGCTGTGTTTTGTTTTGGTATCATGTGGAACGGAGGGTCCCAGCATCAAGCTGCACTCTCTGCTCACTGCCAGCGGACCCGCGCACCCCCCCAAAAAAAAAAAACCCAACAACACACACTGCTCCTGTTGAAATAAAAAAAAACACACTCGACAACGTCACTTGTAGGACCTAAACTGACCTGTGAGAGGCAGTAAGGTGCCGGAGGGCATGAAAAAGATGTAGCAGAAGAAGGTTGACTAGCTGTTGGCTAATCTGGTAACTGCGTTGAAACCGCTTTAGTTTGGGGAAGGACCCGTGAAAAAAAGTGACGCAAAACCTCGCTCAACACCCCCCGCGTGTGATCAGTAAACTTTCCGAACAGCCAGCGTTCGGTTTCACGTCGCAGTCTCGACCAACTTTAGCGGAAAGGAAGGGAAAATGCTCAAATCGAGCTTGATAATCGGTTCACCACGGGTGTTGCCTGCTTTACTAGATTGCCATGTTGGCCACTCGTACAGATTTGCAAACCGTTTTCAATCTCCAATTGGTGGCTGCGATCAGGATTATTCGTGCATGCCACACCACAGAATAATGGTTCATCCCATTATTGGGTCTTGACTGCCTAGCTAAATTGGGGTGTTGACCACACGCATTCAGATTTGTGATCAGAGATGTTGAACAGGTCTAACATTTACAATTGTTTAGGTTTTATGAGTAGATCGTAGACTGGGAAAAAAATCCTTTCATACGGCCAAAAGTAGAACAGTCGCTCATGATTGTAAATATTAAGCAGGTTTAACATTGATTTTTCTTCAGCCATCAAGTCAGAAAAAAATCACTTATCACACACCACATCACTTGATAATCACTCAGGATAATCTTTTGGATTTATGTACTAGGTTGCGATATGAATAAGAATTTCTGATTGTAAATGTTGAACAGTTTTTATGACTTACGATGGTTTAAGCTTTTCTAAGTCGATGGGTGTGCGAAAATGTCTCTCGTCAGACGCCACACCGCAGGTTAATCGCGCGTTTGCCGACGCTGATGGCGAGGGGTGGGGTGTGTGTGTGTGTACCCCCCTCGGCAGGACGCGGGGGGGGGGGGTGGGGGTGCACGCGCGGGTCTCTGGTCGTCCGCAGCCACGTCTCCTCTGCGGTTGACGCCACGCGACACATCCGCCATCACAAAGAGGCCCCCCTCCAAATAAAAAAAAAAAAAAAAAAATGAGCGGGGCCCGGGCGGCCACGCGTCGGCCGTCGCCCGGGCGCGGTGTGTCGCCGTGCGCGTCCCCGGCGACGTGGAGGCCGCGTTTCGCCCGTGCGGCGTTTTAACCCTCTGCTCTGCTCTCCCTCCAGACTGTATCAGGATAAACTGTACCGCCAGTAAGTGATCGGCCATCTCATCTCACCTCGCCGCCCCTCACCCCCTCCCTCCTCATCCCTCCCTCCCTCCTCTTTCAGTTCTTCCTCCTTTTCCACTCATCTGATCGCAATCTGCGCTTTCTTGTGTCTGCGGTTTTTGCTTGGAAACGTACTTTGGATTTCTTTAGTTCAGTTTTTTTTTTGGATCTTTAGGCGGCTTAGCGGTTGCGTGGTTGGCACCAATGCCTCGCACTTGCGAGGGTGAGGGTTCGAATCCACTTCTGGCCGATGGTGCCTTTGGATGCTTGTTTGTTTACACTTTGTTTGGTCTCAGGAAAAGTAAAGCAAACCACAGAAGGGGGAAAACAAAAACAAATTGGCAAACTTGTTTTGTTTTTTTTTAATCATGCTTATTCTAAGTAGGTTGGGGGAGACAGGAAATCATATTTTTATGGAAAATGTATTTGTAGGCTAAACCTAATTGTTTTTTTTATCATAGCTGGCTTGCTGTAAAAATGATTAAACTATAATCATAACATTAATCTATTATCTGATCAGTTTAATTTTCTTCACTTTATTAAGAAAATGTTTTTTTTTTTACTCTTGCCTCGCCTCACCCCCGCAGTTTTTTTTGTTTTTTTTTTTTCAAAACTCTTGTCCATGTTACTTGATTTGAAACTTAGAGAAACAGCCCCCCCCCCACGCCTGCCCCATGTATTAATGTGTGTCGGCCATTTTAGCGACCAGCTGAAATGTTAGCTAACCTGCTAGCACAGCAATCAAATTAATTACAAAAATAAGAATAATTCTGCGGCACCGCCGAGGGTAGAGAGGCTTTCACGTGATTGCCGGCACGTCTGGCGACGGCTTCATAAACCGCACGCGCGCATCGCCGCGTGCGCGCTTCTTGGCGCTTTCCCGTCACGCCGCCGCGAGCGCGCTCGAATCCCAGATGAAATTGAATTCCCCGGTGTGGCGTTTGTCTGTCACGACCGCGTAGCCAGAAAAGAAAGTGGTGTGGGGGGGGTTGCGAAAAGGGGGAGACGAATGCTCCGTGACGGCGAGGGGGCGGCGAAATGGACGACTTCAGTTGCCATAGAAACGCGCATCCAATCTGTGACAGCCAATTTTAGACTCGCCGGTGTTCGCTGAACACGTCGGACGCTTCGCGCGCGTACAATAAATCAGTGTTTCCCAACCTTTGTTGAGGCGAGGCACATATACGCATATATATATATATATATATATATATATATATATATATATATATGGATATTATTTTTGCAAAAGCTCACAACATACCACCAAACCGAATTGTAAAATAAATAAACAAGTTAAAAACTCGTTCACTACCAACCCTCTCATTTAACATTGATATTCGACGTCTAAATCCGTCAATGGCAATGAACGTTAATCTGGCATCTGAGAACGAACGTGGGCTAACTCCATTTTTGTGAATTTGGATGGATGGATGAAGAAAATTAAATTTTTGCTCATCAAAGTTTTTTTGTTTTTGTTTTTTTTAACCTTATAGTATCCTTAAGATGCTTTAAGAAGATGATGGAGAAGTGGTCAAACCTAAATCCTAAAATGACAAATTTGAAAAGTGTTTTTCCCTCATCGCATTTCATTTTTTAAACTTTCCTCCTAACATTGCAAAATTCTACTTTTCCAAGAATTCCATTTTTGTATTTTCATCAAATATTGATTTTTATGAGAATAAAGGTACATGTTTATGAGAATAAAGTAATAGGTTTAGGATATTTTTTTATTTTAATATTGTATTTTTTTTATTATAAGAATGATCACAATTTAATAAGAATATTTTTTGGAATAACATTCTATATTATATATATATTTTTTAACTTTATAGGAATAAAGTACAAGTTTTACTATGGTGGAGATAAAGTTGTCAATTGAAACAAATAAAATTTTTGCCTTTTTTTTTTTAACAAAGTCAGATTTTTATGAGTGTAAAGTTCTATCATGAGGAGGATTTTTTTTATGAGAATCATTGTAGAATTTTACAAGAGCAACGTTGTCATATTAAATAAGAGGGAAAGCCCTTTTATGACAATACAGGTGTCATTTTTACGAGGATTCAGTCGTAACATGACGAGAGGAGAAAAACGCTTCTGAATTATGAAGATTACAAAAGTGGGGGGGTGATAATTTTCATCGTATTTTACTGGAATATTGTTCTAATAAGTCGGGCGAGAATTGATGGAAGTTGTAATTTTTGTAGGATGAAGCTCTCATATTACAAGACATAAACGCATTTAATGCCATGAAAAGTGTAATTCTTCACAAATGGCCGCGCAGCGCACTGACCCACAAATGCGGCGTGCGTGCGGTCCGGGTCGACACACATCACCGCGTCGGCCTCCCGTCTTTTTTTTTTTTTTTTTTTTTTTGAAATATGATGCGAAGAAGGGAAAAAACAAACACAACACACACACGCCCGCGTGTCCACTCGTCCATACGTCGGTCGGCGCAGTATTGACGCAGTGATCCGTGCTAACAGGATGAGAGGCTCGCGCCCGCAGCGCAGCGCAGCTGAGGCTACACGACGCTACACAACGTAACACAACATGACATTCTTTGCGGCGGGTGGGCGCGTCTCGTTAATTGTGTTTCCGTGTTTGGCGCTTTCACTCGCAGCCTGCAAGATTGACGTGTGTGTGTGTGTGTGTGTGTGTGTCGGAATGTTGACATTTTCCGCAGCCAAATTGCGTCGGGGTCAGTTCACTTGTCGCCCGCCTCGCCTGTCCTTCCTTTCCGCCGATAGGTCAGCATCAGCGGACTCACTCCAACCAACGGGGGTTGCGAGGGGGAGAGGGTGGGGGGGGGCTGGTACTGGGGTTTTTTTTGGGGGGGGGGTGCCCTTTGGAGGTGGGCGAGGACGATACGCTTGCTGTCAAGCGGGCAGCAAAAGATGGCAAATTGTGAGCTGGCGTGGGCGGCCACTTGGGACGGGCACCGAGGAGAGATCTGTGTTCGATGCCGCCTGTGTGTCTGGCGCCATCGTGTGCTCGCTTGTAGTACGACGCTAGGAATTGCGGATGTGCTCCAAAATCACAAGCGGTTCTGCTCCTAAATGTGCAACTATTCCTCCCAAACTTGCCATTTTATTATTTTTCACGTAAAAAATATTTGATCGTTATTTTTACAAAAAATGGCAATTTTTTAGTCATATTCCAATTATTTTGTATGCATGAGGACTTTGTTCTTATCCATCCGTCATCCATTTTTAGTCAGAAATTTATCAACTCTTCCTCTCTTTTTTTTTCTCCAAATTGACCTTTTTTTTAAAGAATTTCTCGTGGAATTATGACTATTTTTTTTTTAATACATTTTTGTTTCTACTTCTAAAGTTGCATTCAAACGTTTGGGTCGGTCGGCTTTTCACATGACCAAAGACATGACCAAAGACAAATTTTGAAGGCAACTTTTCAGAACTTCTTTGGAACAAAACACAACATTATTGATTACTTTGTTCAAGAATTTTATCTTAAAAAGCTCATCCTTGTAGTACTACAACTATTTTCCATAAAATTATGATTTTATTCTTGTTAACTCCTTATTTGTCTCCTGGTACTACAAATGTATTCTTATAAAGTTGAAATATTTTTCAGGTAATAGAATCACATACATTTTGTAATTAAATATAATAAATAAATTATCATAGATTGAGTAACTTCTCATTTAAAACATTTTAACTTATGTGCCGTAAATTTAGCAATTTTATTCTCATAATACAGTGACTATTTCTTGCAATTTTGTTAAATTCTTTCTTTTTAAACTACTTTGGGTCATTCTTGCAAATGTATTTCCATAAATAATATTAAAACAGGGAAGTCATTTTACGAGAATAAATATATTACATTACTGGGGCTTAAAGTATTTTTTTTCCAAAGAGTAAAATTAGAATTTAATGAACTTGATGTTATATGACGTTTTAGGACCGAGGCGGAAGCTTACAAGAACAAAGTTGTAATGTTATGAGGATTTCCGAAAAATGAAGTTGTCATTTACAATAATTTTTTCGTCATGGGGATTAATGAGTAATTTTATGAAAGTAATCTTGCCATATGAAGAGGAAATATCCGAGTTGCATGAGTGCGAAGGTGCCATTTCCCGGGACGAAAGTCGCAAGTATGACTGCAAAACTCAGTTCTGGCCTGGCTGGCGCCGCCGTGAGGTTTTGTGGAGTACTGCAGTGGGCGTGTCGTTCAACAGCGAATCAGATTGCATCTCCATTGTCATTTCCTGGCCTCCATCCGTCCATCCTGCCTGGCTTCTTTTTCTTTCTTTCTCTTTCTCTCTATTTTTTTGTTTTGTTCCGCATCGTTGTCTTGTCTCCGCGGCGCCCCCCTGTGTGCATACGTTTAATAACGGTGCTGTGGGCTATGTGTAGGTAAAGGCCCAGAGACCATCTTTGCGGGCTCGGGTCTCAATGATAATGAGTGGCACACGGTGCGGGTGGTCCGGCGCGGCAAGGGCCTCAAGCTCACCGTGGACGACCTGCAGCCCGTCGAAGGTAACCGCCCTCCGCCGGCCAATCAGATGTCACCGTTTGCGCGATGCTCGGATGTGCGGCGAAGTAGTCGATCTGCGTCACCGATGCTCACAAAATGCTTTGCGATGGCTTGAGGGGCCACAAGATGGTGGTAAAGCACTTTTTTTTTTTTTTATTAGACAAGGTTGTGGCCTGAGGAAATAAAGCCCCTCCCCCATTTTAACATAGAAGTGAAGATGCCACCAGAAGGTGCCACAGTGATATTTTTAGATGATTAATCCGAGAATCTGCACATTTGTAAGAAATGAACATTGTGCTGCTCCCTCCGGTGTGCAGACTTTGGCCACCAGGGGGCAGTATAACGCATCCCCACTAATATACTGTGTTGAGTTCCTCCGTAAGGAGCAGAAATATGTTTTTCTTTGCAGGGGACGAAGCGAATTGAAATATCCGTCGCTTAACGCGTTATCACGGCGCCACGCGGACGCTATCCGTTAGCCTGTTTTCGGTGTCGGCCATGATGGTAAAGCTCTCACGCCGCGCGTTGGGCGCCACCAGGTCAAATGGCGGGCGACCACACGCAGCTGGAGTTCCACAACGTGGAGACGGGCATCGTGACGGAGAAGCGCTTCATGCCGGCCGTGCCGTCCAACTTCATCGGGCACCTGCAGGGCCTGGCGCTCAACGGGATGCCCTACATCGACCTGTGCAAGAACGGCGACATCGACTACTGCGAGCTCAACGCCGTCATCGGCTACAAGAGCATCGTGGCCGACCCGGTCACCTTCCGCTCGCGCTCCAGCTTCGTCACGCTGCCCACGTTGCAGGCCTACTACTCCATGCACCTCTTCATGCAGTTCAAGACCACCTCGCCCGACGGGCTGGTCCTCTTCAACCGCGGCGACGGCAACGACTTCATCGTGGTGGAGCTGGTCAAAGGGTGAGCGCCTGGAAAATGCTCCCGTCTTCCCGTAGCGCGAGCCATGACTTCCTTCTTTTTCTTGGGTTCCCGCCGGTCCAGATACCTTCACTACATCTCCGACCTGGGCAACGGCGCCCACCTGATCAAGGGCAACTCCAACAGCCCCCTGAACGACAACCACTGGCACAACGTGCACATCTCCCGGGACACCAACAACCTCCACACCGTCAAGATCGACACCAAAGTCACCACGCAGACCACCATGGGCGCCAAGAACCTGGACTTGAAGGGTTCGCAGACTTTTAGCAAGTTGCCCCCAAAACCGTTTGCAGCCCACGCGAAAATCGTCGCAAAGCCACCGATCGCTGATTGGCCGTGCCTTTTCCCGCCCCCCCCCCAGGTGACCTGTACATCGGGGGCGTGTCCAAAGAGATGTACCGGGACCTCCCCAAGTTGGTGCACTCGCGCGAGGGCTTCCAGGGCTGCCTGGCCACCGTGGACCTGAACGGGCGACTGCCCGACCTGCTGGCGGACGCCCTGGCCACCGTTGGGCAGGTGGAGCGGGGCTGCGAAGGTGAGGCGGCCGAAAGGGGAGGGAGGGAGGGAGGGAGGGGGCGGCGGGGGTCTCCCGTGGGCGTCCTTTTTCTCTTCCTCCATTGGAATCGTTCTCCGTTTGGGAAAACGCTAACCCACTAACCCAGACGCAACGTTTTGTCATCTTTCTTCACTTGACAGGCGTCGACTAACCATCTAACCTGATTTGCTTTTTTTTTTGTTTGTTTTGTTTTTGTTCGGCCCGCAAAAGTTTCATTGATGAAAGCCGACTTGCAAGGTAGATGGCTTTGTGTGCGCGTGCCGTAGATGCCGGGGGGGGGGGGGGGGGGGGGCAAAGGGTGCAACGCGGGCCACGGACAGACCGCGACCTTTTTAACCCCAACAGCGGCCCCGTCCTAGTTCGCCGTTCATTTAGCTTTTGCTCATATCGCTAACGATTAATTAACGCATTGGAAATAAAACAGTGACGGGAAGCCTTTCACTTGTCGCAAGGAGGCCAAAAGTAGTCGTACAAGTTTAAATTTCATCCCATTTTCCTCTCCTCATTCCCTCCTTTCATCTTTACCCTTGCATCCTTCTATCCTCTCTTTCTTGCCCTCAGATCCCCCTTTTCTCTCGGCTTGTCCCTCCTTGCACCCTTTCCTTTATTCCTCTTTTCCTTTCGACACTCAGACCTTCTTTCAGTCTTCCTTCCTTTGTTTGGAGCTACTTTGCTTCCTTCCCTCCTTCCCTTCCTGTCCTTCCTTATTTCCTTCCTTCCTTCATGTCTTTCCTTCCTTCCTCCTTTCTTCCTCCCTTCCTTCCTTCCTGCATGTCCTTCCTTCCCTCACTTGCTTCCTTCCTTCTCTCTTCCTTCATGTCCTTCCCTCAATTCCTTCCTTCCCTCATTTCCATCCTTCCTTCCTTTCTTCCTTTCTTCATGAAGGGCCTTCCTCCCTCAGAAGGGAAAGAAGGAAGGAAGGAAGGAAGGAAGGAAGGAAGGAAGGAAAGAAGGGAAAGAAGGAAGGAAGGGAGGAAGGTTCTTCAGGGTCCTTCCTTCCTTCCTGCATGTCCTTCCTTCCTTCCTTCTTCCTTCCTTCATGTCCTTCCTTCCTTCCCTCATTTCCATCCTTCCTTCCTTTCTTCATGTCCTTCCTTCCTTCCCTCATTTCCATCCTTCCTTCCTTTCTTCATGTCCTTCCTTCCTTCCCTCATTTCCATCCTTCCTTCCTTCTTCCTTCCTTCATGTCCTTCCTTCGTTCCGCTATCCTTCCCTCAATTCCTTCCTTCCTTCCTTCCTCCACTTGCTTGTCTCACAATTATTTACCTTGATGAAATGAAAAATGTATACCTCCTTTTGGCCTATTTACAATTTCTTTACTTTATTGAAATACTTTCTTTAAATTTCTGTAAATAAAATGCTTGTTCAGGTACTGCTACAATTAGAAATGAGAATGATTTTTTTTTTTTTTTCTCGAGGCTCCTCAGTCCAAGTCAGAATTTTTTTTTTTTTTTTTTTTGCCTTCTTTTATCCAAAGTTCACGTCGGACCGACGTGGCCGACTTGCTGGTTTGAAACCTCGGCTGTGGCCCTCGAGCCCAAGGTTTTGCCCCCCACCCCGACCCCGGCATATACGCACGCCTTCGTCCCAACTCCCCCCGTCCGTCTTGTGCAGTCTTGTGCGGATCCCGGCGATCCGGAGTCGAGGAGGTCCGACGCGACCCGTCCTCCCGTGAGCCCCGTCGCGGTCGCTACACGCGCGCGGTCGCTCGCTCGCGGCTCGTCCCCGGATGACCGCAGCTCCGCCGCCGAAAGCGGCGTGCCGTCTTCTTTATCCCCGCCCCGATCGTTCTGCGCACCCCCTCCCCCCACCCACATCCTCCCCCCGACGTCCTCTGTGGCTCGCGACGGACGGGAAGCGAGCTGCGGCCGCCGGCATGAGGCGGGACGAGAACGGCGAGCCAGAAGACTGCGAGGGCCTTTAAACATACATTTTTATGTTTAACTCCTCCCGCCGGCCTCATCCGGACTCACCACCTGCATGCTCTCCATTTTGGGGCGTACTGTTTGACACTAGGCCGTCTGAGAGTCCACAATGTTTCCTTCCGATGCGTTCGGTACACTTCGAAAACTCTCGTATGCGTCGAACGACGAAAATAATCGGCGGAGTCCAAATAAAATCCGCGGTGATGTAATTAAAGTCCCTGTAAAGTGGGAAATAAAGTGTTGTTGCCAACCCTGCCAAATTGGAATGATGAAGAAGGTTACAAAGTATATGAAATGAGGCTCAAAAATCATGAAAAATGAAGCTGTCCTCTCCCCTCTGAAGCAGTGTGGGTTGTCTACGCTGGGACAACGGGGCGCTCTAAAGCAGCCACGCCAGCGGCAAAGCCCTGGTCCACACGCTGGCTGCTACGTCAGACTGCTTTGCTTTTTGTTTGTATTTTCTCCCTCCCCGCTCTTCGGCGGCTCTCCCTTTCACTGCTGGCGACGACGCACAGACAACGAGCCGCCACCGAAGTGCACGCTCGTGCAATTTCAGTCACGCGATCGCTGCCGTTAGCAGTTTTGACGTACGCGATGGAAGTCAACGCAAACGACTGGCGACGTCGCCGGAACGGCCTGGTGCGAGTACGCCCCGACAGACTCGTCCCATCCGGTTTGGTTGATGCCGAGCACACCGTGATTTCATCCTTCCACCGACCCGAGCGCACGGACGCGCCCGCCGTGCGCACCGCTGCGCGTAATCGAGGCGCCTTGCTTCCGTGCAGGTCCCAGCACCACGTGCCAGGAGGACTCGTGCTCCAATCAGGGCGTCTGCCTGCAGCAGTGGGAGGGCTTCACCTGCGACTGCAGCATGACCTCGTACGCCGGACCGCTGTGCAACGACGGTGAGCGCTCGCAACTTTCACACCGACAAAATGCTTCACCCGTCATTCCTTTTTCTGTACTGGGAAAAATTTGGGAAACGCGTCCCCGGATCATGTCTGATTTTTTTTTTTTTTTTTTAATCTGGGTGCAATGCGCTTTGTTTTTAACAAATTGCAAATGTGTCCTTTTCTTTCCATGTCCCTCCCGACAGCCGGCACCACGTACATCTTCGGCCGCGACGGCGGCGTGGTGGTCTACACGTGGCCCCCCAACGAGCGCCCCAGCACCCGGGCCGACCGGCTGGCCTTGGGCTTCAGCACCCAGCAGAAGCAGGCCGTCCTGCTGCGAGTGGACAGCGCGTCCGGCCTGGGAGATTACCTGCAGCTGCAGATAGTACGTCCCGTAACGTTTTGGTCATCGTTGCGCGGGGGAGGGGGCGAAATTATCGTGCGTCTGACGTACGCCAAATGTGTGGAGCCCGAAAATCTGCAAAATCCCGGTGACGGTCGGCCATTTTGTCGGTCTGGTTTTCTGCCATTTCGAAACATGAAATGGTCGCATCCGGCGCCGGAGAATTTGTACGGGTTATTTCAGAGGTGCCGTTTTTCAGGGATTATGAAAGGGGAAATGGCCGCACGGAGCGCTACAAAATATTTGAATCTGGCACCGGTGTGTCCAATTGATATGAAATTTGGTGCACGCGTCGGTCATCGCAGGCTGTAAAAAAATCAGTTGAGAAACGCACTGGTGGTCAGCCATTTTGTTTGGGAGGTGCCATTTTTCGGGGATTATGAAATGGGAAATGGCTGCACAGAGTGATACAAAATATTTGAATCCAGTGTGTCCAATTGATATGAAATTTAGTGTACGCGTCGCCCATTTTGTCGGTCTGGGTTTCCGCCAATTTCGAATAATGAAATAGTCGCATTCAGCACCGGTCTGGCCGCTTAGCACAGAATTTGTACCGGTGGTCAGACATTTGAGTTCAGAGGTGCCATTTTTCAGGGATTATGAAAAGGAAATGGCCGCACGCAGCGCTAGAAAATATTTGAATCCGGCACCGGTGTGTCCAATTGATATGAAATTTGGCGCACGCGTCGGTCATCGCAGGCTGTAAAACAATCAATTGAGAAACGCACCAGTGGTCAGCCATTTTGTTTAGGAGGTGCCGTTTTTCAGGGATTTTACAAAACATTCACATCTGGCACACGCCGGACAAACCTGGACGGTGAAACGTGCGGGCGGTCGGCCATTTTGATTCCAACGTGCCATTTTTCATTTTGGAACACTCAACTAAAAAAAAAAAAAAAGCGATTAGCATCCGTCGCCAGTGCGTCCGATCAGCAGGGTCACGCTATGAAAGTACGACAGCGGGTACGTAAGCAGTGCGTCTTTTTGGTCAGGACAAGGGCAACATCCGCGTGGTGTTCAACGTGGGCACGGACGACATCAACATCGAGGAGAGCTCCAAGTTCGTCAACGACGGGAAGTACCACATCGTGCGCTTCACGCGCAGCGGCGGCAACGCCACGCTGCAGCTGGACGACCTGCCCGTCATCGAGCGCTACCCCTCAGGTTGGCACCGGACGGGCGCAAAGGCCTGCGCGCACCAATTCTGACCGCATATTTGCCTTTTGTGTTTGATATGAAACTTTTTTTTTTTTTTTTTAAACCATAAACGTCTTACTGTTTATGCTTGATCCCTAGGCCTGTTAAATAGTGTTAAAAGGTAATATTTAATCCAGTGTTTTTTCTCACCTTTAAAAGAAAATAATAAGAGTTGGTGCATTTTTGGGAGACAGAGAGAGTTTAAAAAAAAAATAGTTTAAAATCATGTCATGTTTAACTAGTGAGAAAAAATAAGGAAAAAATGTGGTTTTGTTTTTTTATTTTCCTTCCCTTTGTTCATTTCTATTCCATTTAAAGTGTTAAATCTTAAGCTAGCCGTCTAAAACGAATGCTAAATGCTAGTTGTTGTGAGGTGTGTGTCCTGTCCATGTAACAATGTAACGACAAAAGCCAGTTTTGTGGCCGCTGTAACGTTATTTCCCTGTGCTCTTGCAGATGTTAACTCCTGAAATGTCTCTTTAGATTAAAGCCAATGAACAGAGAGCAAGAGTCCGCTCACCGGAAGCGCCCACCGCCCCGTTAGCAATTTAGCAATTAGCGCCACTGCTGCAAGCCGCAACTTTGCACGGACTTCAAATAGAAACAGAACCCCGCCTGGCCTTTGGAGCGCGCGGCGTCGACACCATATTGGATGTGGAAAAGCGGAGGCGTTAATGCGACTCAATCGATTACCGCGCAATGTCGATCTCGGGTGTGAAGATTAAAAAAAAAAATGTTTATTCATTTGGAGGGCGAGACACAAATTAGCACGCAAAGCAAAACCTCTAACCCAGTGATTGACGTGTAGTACTGTAGCTGTACAAGTACAGTAGAAGTGCGTGGGCTCCCCCTGGTGGGAAATGTGCAGCACTTGTTTTTTTTTTTTAGTCACAGTTCAATTGTATTCCACTTTTTAGTACAAGCCGTTTTACATTTAACCTCTTGGGATAGTTTCTTTTCAAACTTTTTTGAAATAGAATATTTGTTTGCCTTAATTTAGATCACAGGTGTCAAACTCAAGGTCCGGGGGCCAGATCTGGCCCGCCATATGGCTTTATGTGGCCCGCGAAAGCAAATCGTGTGTGTCAACTTCTGGGATTTTTGTTAAAGTTTTCAAATTGCCATGTCATAGATGACAACTTTGAGATATTGCAAGCATTTTTGTGTTACCAAACTTGAACAATAGTCGAAAACCCCATTTACCTTGATTTCTGATTCCAAAATTAGTTTGTAAATTGCATGAGGCATTTTGCATTCATAACGGCCCTCTGAGGGGAAACCGCAACTACAATGTGGCAAAAATGAGTTTGACACCCTTAATTTAGATGATCGTTATTTCAATACAGTTATGTATCCTCCTTTTTATACAGTACAGTATTCATGTTGAAAAAGTAATATAGTGATGTACATTTACAAGAACACGAATGCCGTTTTTGTGTTTGAAGCTACCATTCCCCTCTTTTTCAACTGCAAATTGTTCTTTCACAGTCACGCGCGCGGGTTTTACTTGCAATGTGCGGCAACGCTAGAAAACGCAAAAAGTGATCCATCCGTGGCGTTTTTTTCCAAATATTTAATTGTACTTTTCCCACGTTCGATGTGCCACATCCAATATGGCGGCCGTCGGCCACATTTGATGTCCGCGCTGGACCCTCCCACTGCCCCCCCCCCCCCCAAGACATCCAACACGCCTCACCCTCTTTTGACCGCACGCCGAACATGAGCGGACCCTTACTTTCTTGTCATTGCTCTTCTTTTTGTATCCAGCTCCTGTGCCGCCTTTTTGGAATGTGCGTAATTACTACTGTGTTCTCATCTCTAAATTAAAGGCAACATTGATAACGAGCGCCTGGCCATCGCCAGACAGCGAATCCCCTATCGGCTCGGTCGAGTAGTTGACGATTGGCTACTCGACAAAGGTAAAAACCCTGATTAAAATTCCTTAAAAGCTTTAAAACAATTCAATATGAGCATACATATATCTATACATATATATCTATATATACTATCTTGTGCACCATCAACTAACATTCTAAAATTCTAAATCCATAATTAAGTCTTTAAAAGTTGGGCAGAAGTAGTGTGTAATACCTGTGTAATAACTGCAGTGCCTGTTGTTAGTGTGTATCTGATAATATCAGGTTAAAGGGACGATGGAGAGATTTAAATGCTGATAAAAGTGATAAAAGCTGCTTTTACCAAGCAAGGTAAAAAAAAATGTACTTTGTTTTCTTGTAGCAATTGTGTAATGTTGAGAAATGTAAAGAAGCTAGTTCAGCAGTTTTCTCCGTCCTCAACGTAAGCAATGGAAGTAGCCTCAAGTCCCTTTAACAGCACTTGACGATGTTGTGCATGCTTCTCGGGGCCGCCCTCCGCATCTGTCTGTCGGCCCATCTCCGGCCCCCCTTCCCCGTCTGACCCGCCCCCCCCCCCCCCCACACACACCACACCCCCCTTTTCCTCTCGGCTCCCCCCACCACCGCCACCCCGCTTCACCTTTCCAATCATGTCACAGCGCGGCTCGCCGGGTGCCCGATTGTGTCACGCTCAAACTTTTTCTTCCTGTGTGTGCGCGACTGTGTGTTTGCGTGTGCCTATCTGACACCCCCCCCCCCCCACACACACACACACACACCGGCGTGCCAACGGGTAGGTCGGCAGCTGACCATCTTCAACAGCCAGACGACGGTGCGCGTGGGTGGCGGCGGCGAGCGACGCGCCGGAATGTTCCAGGGCCAGCTGTCGGGCTTGTACTACAACGGCCTGCGCATCCTCAACATGGCGGCCGAGGGCCACCCCCACGTCCGCGTGGAGGGCAGCGCCCGGCTGGTGGGCGACATGCCGTCCTCCTCCATCACGCCGCAGTCCAGCGCCGCCGCCGCCCCCGGAGGCGGGGCCAACCGCTCCGACTCGGCGCCCGCCGGCGGGGACGTGACGGCCACCACCGCCAGCAACAGGAAGCAGGGAGCCACGCAGCAGGTCAGAGAAAAACTCTTACTTTGAAATTCCCAGCCTCACTTTTATTTTGTTAAACGAGGAAACGCACGGTTTTGCTCATATGTTTGATTTCCTGGCAGAATTTGTGTGACGGTTACAATTCATCCGTTCAATGAAAGTGCACAGCTTGCTCATTACCACTAGATGGCGGCATACATTTAGAAAATAGCAGACTTTGTGTTCATTTCCCCTGTACTGATGTATAATGCGCACCGTTGACTTTTGACATTTTTGGGGGCAAAATGCGCTTTATACACAACAAATTACGGAACACTCAATTTTTTTTTAGACAGATTAAATACTGGAATTTCTCGTGTGTGTGTGTGTGTATATGTATTTATTATGATGGGGGGGTCGTTTTCTTTCAATCTTTTTGAAAATTTCAATCAGTGCCACACGACAAATATGCTTCGGCTTCCCTCTGAGACATTTCTTGGTCGGTGAATTTGTTGTTTGATCTGCACTTCATAATTTTAATGAGCTCCAAATTATGACAAGAATATTTGTGGCCCGGTGGGCCCGTTGTTCTCACACGACATCATAAATTCCGCGACAAGCGCACATCAGCGCCTCACGTGCCCTCGATATTTTTGCGGCTTCGTCCGATGACGTCTTACCGCTGCGCTAAATTAATTTCTTTGCCAGTTGCCATGGCGATAGCGAGCCCCCTGCCCCCCCACCTGCCTCCCACCCCCCCCGGTGGAATGGCTCCTCTGTGTACGCACCGCCCTCTTTTCTTCTCCCATAAATAATCGAACGCCGCGAGCTGTGCCCGGTGCATCAATAATGGATGGCGGGGCGAGACGGGCGCCGTCAGCCGTCGTTAAACGCGAGCCCGCTCGCTGTCAGGAGAACTGGGTCAGACGCTCGCCGTACTGCGGCGGGTTCGCCCCGAATCGCTTTCAAAAAAAAAAAAAAAAAATGTAACTTGTGCGTTTGTCTACTTGAAGCATCTCCTGCCGCTTGTTGCCTGGCAACGCGCACACACAGGTGGGGCCAGCACGTTTGCAACATCCTTGCATCACGGCCAAAGACATCTGCATGGGAGGCTTGAAGGGTTTACAGTATTTTTTTTTTTTTTTGGGGGGGGGGGGGGGAGAATAGAAAGCGTATTAATAATGCATGGGGGGGGGCGCGCTGGTCGGCGTGTTGACGCTGGAGGCTCGCATGCGGCAGTTTGCTGCAATATTTCGCTGGGCAGGACAATTTTGCTCCTTGAAATGAGTCAAATGAACCCCGACCCCCCCCGGGAAAAAAAAAGTTGGGAGCAGTTTTCATAAAATAGCACAATATTTGTGGTACGTGGGCTCCTTTTAGTAGGATGCAATTGAATCACTTAAGTTGCATTTCACTTCTTTGCATGAATGGTTTGTTTTCAAATATTTATTTTGGTTTATTGAACTTGTGTACAGTACATTTTATTTGAATCGTTGATAAATTGTGTTTTTTTTCTTCTTTGAAGTGCGTTGGTAATATTCAAATTTTGTATAATGTTGCAATCAGATTCAATTTACATTTAGGAACAGAATCTTGCTCATTTTTTTAGTTTCTGCAACAGTTATGGATTGTAATGTTGGTATTGAGGGTGTAAAGTACTTTATGAGTGGTGTAAAAAGTTTCAGGTTTCAGTTGTGTATGAATCACCATAGTCATAACGCACGCCGAAGGTGCTGTCGACCACAGCTCACGGCCAGAAACTCACACGCAGAATTTGTGCTTTTAACTTTGTGCTGACCCGCCAGGGCCCGCCTCTTAAAGGCACAGACACGACATTCTGTATGCTTGCAATTTGTTTGTTTTCCAGATGTTTACGATGCATTTTAAAAACCGTTTCGGAAACTTTTTTTTTTTTTTCCCTCCATCATGACATCTCTCTCGTGGCTCTTCAAGCTGCAGTCCCAGGGCGGCGTGTGATTGGCTTTCGGGGATCAGCTGATCGCTGCTTCCCCTTTTTTCCCCTCCCACCATCTTTTCTTTTTTTTCTCCACTCTATTCCATAATATTTGGCCCTCGTGTGTGGATGCTTTTGGGGGTCATCTAACGGAAGCAGCACCCCCCCCATTTTTTTTTTTTAACCATCTTTTTTTTTTCAACTACCTTCCCGAGTTTCTTTTCATCCTTGCTTACTCTTCACTTTCCCACATTTTTTTTTTTTTTTGCATCCATCACGCCGCTCTCCTCCGCCTCCTCGTCCTCCTGCTCCCCCCCCCCCCTCCGCAAACAAAATCCAGCCCCGCGATTGGCTGCGCGGTCCTATCTCACCATCTGCGGTAGTAGAGCTCGTTTCTTTGCTCTCCTCTTGGCGTCGACGGCGCCCCTTTTCTCCGCGCCCGCGTTTATCCTCGCCCCGCTGCTGCCGCACGTCCACAGGGCGCGATGCAGCCGGCGGCGTGACTTCCTGCGGCGACAAATCTCCTGGGGGAACAAAAAAAAAAAAAAGTGGAGCGACTATGTGTGAACTTGGCAGTCAGGGAGGCTTGGATGGCCGCTGGCACTGTTCGGCCGCTCAGGTAGAGATTTTGTTTTTAATCAAACTTTTACATGTGGCTAAACACAAAATGAAGGGTGGAGCTTTGGCTTTGGTCCCTCGGTTAATTATCGGTTTATTATCGGCTTATTATCGGTTTATTACCGTTCGTTGCGGCAGTCGATGATAACTGACAGGTTGATGGCTGACTTTGATTGTAAATGTGTGTAATATTGTAATGTTTTAGTCTTCTGCTGAAATGTTTGATTCAGGCTGGTTTCGTTTGTCTTGGCTATTGATGAAAAAGAAATGTTTTGCTTTTTAAGGGGGGCGGGGCCTAGGGAGGGCAGGGACAGGTCACCGCACTCGCCCCCACACAGATAAAACCCGTCCAAAGATAGAAAAGAAATATACATTTTGTACTTTGTGCGTTGGCATTTGGACGCAAGTTGGAAAGCGGTCCCGTTTCCGCCGCTTGCCAATTGGGCGGCCGTCAACTGCACGGAAGGGGCCCGCTCGCCCACGCTTTCGCACCACGTGGGCGCAAGTGAGAAAAAAAAGTGTTTCTTCCAGGCCGCGGCGCTTCATCAAGTTGCTTTTTTGTAAGAATCTTACGCGAGCGCCAGAAGGCGGACACGCGCCTCAAACGTTAGCACGGTGCAAAAATCGCCGTTGATTTGAAAGTCACGCACCGGAAATGACGTTTTCGGATTTTAGCCTTTTTCAATTGCTATGTTCCTCTTCAGGGTTTTAAATATCTTTTGGGGAGGGGGTCCTTTGGACAATTTGAACAAAAATGAAGCGACCGCTGCGAAATGATGAGCTTCTTCGTACTTAGCCACAGGTGTGCGGAAATTGAGCATTTCCATTCGTTCTGCTTGTAAAGACAAAAAATGGAAATGAAAAAATGGTCAAAAGACCCAAAAAAGGTCCAGAGTTATTTTGGTCCTTTACTTTGAAAGTGAGTTCATAACTAATTATTATGATGGTGAAAAAAATGATAATCGCCGATATCAACTCCTGTGAAAAGTTGTAAATTGACTTTTTCTCCAGTATGAAATCAACCGTGCTTAACGAATGTATGACAAAAACAGAACACGTTTGGATCGTCATAGCCTAAATTTGATCAAACTTCCAAAATGAAGTCTTTCAGCCGTATTTAAAAGTTGAAAACACTTTCAAATATTCCGTGTTTTAGGGGGCAAAAAAAAAAGCCATTATTTCTTGAACTAGATGTGAAATTGTAATTATTTACATGCGGAGGGGCTTGGGGGGAAATTCCTCTTTGGTCTTGGAAAGGGCAAAACTTCAAGCCGGCGAAACGGGAAGAGGGCGACGCTGCCATCGGGCGAGTCGAGGTTTGCCGACGCCAACGAAAGCCCAAAGACGAATCGCGTTGAGGTGCGCTTTGCGTCCCGTCTTTGGGCTTTGTTTGCGTCGGACGCGTTTCACGAGAAGAAGAAAAGCGTTTTATCAAAGCCGCTCACACGTCGTGCCGCGCCGCTCGTCGCCTTCGTACGCTTTTATCTCGGCCGAGATCGACTGCAGTGCACCGCAATCCAATTTTAATTTAGGGCTGGCACACGCCTCCGAGCGCGTCGGCCATGTTCAGTGCCGCATTCCCACCTCGCCGATTTAAACCTCCGCTACCACGCCCGCCATCCTTTATTTTTTTATTCTGTCCTTTTTCTTTTCAGCAGCCTGAAGTTGGCGTCGCCATGGCAACACGAGCAGGCAGGGACGGCCGGGGTGGGAGGGTGGTGGGGGGGGGGGGCGACCGGATCGATGCGCGTCGGAGGCGTCCGGCGTTCAAAGTGGGCCACGGGCGGCCGTTGCCGGCGTTTCCACACGCAAAGCAAAAAGGGCCGCAAGGCTGTTGTGCGCGCTGATGCGGTTTTTGCCATCCTTTGTTGTGCCAAGAAAACAGAATGCAGTAAGATTACGCAACAGAAACATATTTTTGTGATGTGGGTTCTGTACTCTGTTGTGTTTACAATCTGAGGTGTTGTCCGTGGCTTCCTGTTTCCGATGACGTCATGTTGCGCCGCTTTTGCTTTTTCACGTGTACCCGCTCGTCACCACTCACGCTGAACGTTCTCTCGGCAGTCGGCGGACGACATCCTGGTGGCGTCGGCGGAGTGTCCGAGCGACGACGAAGACATCGACCCGTGCGATCCCAGCTCAGGTGAGGGACCCCCACCCCACCCCCCACCCATTCTTTGCACGTCTAAGCCGTTTCTCATACATCCTTCACTCTCGTTTTTTCCTTCTTTTCCGCCGCCACAATGAATTATTCACGGGCCACTTTTCCTGGTTTTTGCCCGCAGGCGTTAAATAACACCTCGCCCGCCAGCCCGCCCGCCCGCTCACGCGCCTCGCTTCCTGTCCTCCTTCCTCCTCGTCGACGCTTTCCCGCTCCTCCCTTCTTTTTTCCTCCTCTTTCCTCCGCCGTCGTTTTCAGCCCGAGAGGATTCGCATGCAAATGATGTCGCCTTTTATGCGGCGGCACGTTCAGTAGCCTCGCTGCGGTCCCGCCGGATCGCCTTGCCGGGGAGACGTGGCATCTGTAAAGCTGCCATTTACAGCACGTTGAGAAGATTGATTTCATCCAGAACAGAAAATACACAAGCGCCTTGAGATTGCAATTGAATTCTTTATCCCAAATCATCTTACAAACGCCCAAAAATTGTTCCAACCTCCAGAAAAACTCAATGTTATGTTTTTTTTACTCCATACAATTGTAGTTTATTATAATAAAAAAAATGGAACTGCAATGTAGAGAATGATGCACTTTTTGCATTACAATTCATTCATTGCAGCTCCTTCTGACTTGGCCACTGGGGGCAGTAGAACAGTCACACAGACACAAACAAAGAAGAGTGTAGTCTATTATTATTATAAGCGTTATTTACACCACCACATGGATGCTATCCGTTGGCGCCTCTGTGGCTTTTTATGTGAAATGTTAGCATTGAGGCGGCTCAGCTGGTAAACCCTAACCCGGGTTCGATCCCGGCCCCACCTGTGTGGAGTTTGCATGTTCTCCCCGTGCCTGCGTGGGTTTTGTCCGGGTGGGCACTCCCGTTACCTCCCACATCCCCAAAACATGCAACATGAATTCGACACTCTAAATTGCCCGTAGGTGTGATTGTGAGTGCGCCTGTTTGTCTCCATGTGCCCTGTGATTGGCTGGCGACCAGTTCAGGGTGCAACCCCGCCTCCTAGCCGTTGACAGCTGGGATAGGCTCCAGCCTTCCCGCGACCCTAGTGAGGATAAGCGGCGAAGAAAATGGATGGATAAATATATTCTTATATGTTTAATCATATTTATTGCTTCAAGCATTTAGACGCTATCCCTCTGTGGCTTTTTATGTGAAATGTTAGCATTGAGCTAATGTACTTCAAGGCAAATTCATGTTGTTTCACTTAGTTTCATATCCTGGCAGTTTGAAATTTGAATATTTCTATTCATCCACCCCCAGCACGTCCCCCCTTGCCCGAGGTGAAGGTGTTCCCCGGGCCGTCGGAGGTGGTCCGCGAGAGCAGCAGCACCACGGGCATGGTGGTGGGCATCGTGGCGGCGGCGGCCCTGTGCATCCTCATCCTGCTCTACGCCATGTACAAGTACCGCAACCGGGACGAGGGCTCGTACCACGTGGACGAGAGCCGCAACTACATCAGCAACTCGGCCACGCAGCCCAACGGCAGCGCCAAGGACAAGCCGCTGGGCATCACCAAGCTCTCCAAGAACAAGAAGAACAAGGACAAGGAGTACTACGTCTAACGTATCTACACATATATATACATATATATATATATATATATATATATTCTCCCAAAAACTGAAGGCTCAGTGTACATAAATAGGTATATTCTCCCTAACGAGAAACACACACATGGACATGTTAACGCAACACTACACGCATTCAAGCACAAAGATACACGGACAAAATGTACAAAACGAGCCTCCGGACCGGGCTCGGGCTCCTTTTCGGAGAGAAACGCATGAAAGCGGCGGGCCACGCCCACCGCTTACGAGCCGCCGCTTAAAAATGTCAGTCGTCCAACTTTTGGGATTTTACAGGCCATCCGGATTCTAGAACGCTCGTCGTCATTTGGAGCCAGTCGCCCGCTGACTTTGAGTACCGGTCGCCGGGCCAATCGCGGGCAAACAGAAGACGGCTGCGGTCGAGAGCGAATCTTCGCTGACCCAAACTCCGGATTCAAACCCAGAACCTGTGGACTCTGAAGCGGGCATACTAACGAACTAACGTGAAAAGAAATCGCCGTGTGCAGTACAGAGAACGGCCCGCGGAGGCAGCATGGCGCCAACTGGGCAAGAAGAAACGGAAGAAGCTCGACTAACTGTTAGCTTATTTGCTAACTACGTCACGGCGTCAAACTGGCAAACAAAGGCCACCGGTTGAGCCTCTATCTGCTTGCTGATCGTTTTTGGTGTTCTGTCCATCCACCCATCCATCCGTCGTAAAATTTGATCACACTTTGCATTTTTGACAGAGGGGGCGTGACTGCGTTCAGAGCACATCGGGGGAGGGGAACAAAAATCACCCGCAGGATAATCGCTCAGGATCATCTTTCAGAAACATCTGATAATCTGGCCTTGGCAGACGTTTTTATTAGCAAGGGAGGGAAAAGGGCTCAGATCTGGCTCGATTGGCAGATTGGCGCAAGGCCGCCTGACCAGGTTGTGATCGTAAATATTGAACAGGTTTAACATTTACGATTTTCCAAGCAGAACAGGGAGGAAGGAAAATGGTTCTTAACACACCACCCACACCACGGGATCATCGCTCAGGATAATCTGATGATCGGGCATTTGCTGATTTTGATGTCAGAGGATGGGAAATGTGGATGCGTGTGTCGGCGCTAAATTCAAATTGAATTATGATGCATTTCGGAGACATCCGATAATCTGGCCTCTGCTGACGACAAGGGAGCGGAATTAGCCCGATTAATCAGTACGCGCGTGCCCGCTTTTGCGGCGCTACTGCGGTAAATATTAAAGCGAGCGGCCCCGGCTTTCGCGTTGCGTTCATATCGTACTCCGACCGCACGTTGACGACTGACATTTTTATTCCTTTGCGGGCATGCTGAAAAGTGTGTGAGAGGGGAAGAGAGAGAGAGAGAGAGAGAGAGAGAGAGAGAGAGAGAGAGGGAGTAAAAAAAAAAAAAAAAAAAATGAAAAGCAGCGAGATGATCTGAGCCCTTCCGAGAATCTTCCCAACGACGGCGACAAGAAAAAGGAAGAAGAAGCTCACGAGCGCGCCAGGACGGGGAATCGTTGGTGCGGCGGACGGTTTTGTTTTTCAATGCGGGATATTTCGGTACTGGCGGACTTCGAGGTTCTGCATTTTCTCCGGTGGGGGGGGGGGGGGGGCAAGACCGCCGCAGCCGCCAGGAAGACGAACTGTTGTTTGTCATTGCACGTGAAATTCCGGATTCGCCCTCCGCCATCTTCGATTCCGAGAGACAAAATGTCCGCGGGGAAAACTTTGGTCGACGCCGCCGGCTCTCGCTTCCTTTTTGTCTTTTTTTTTGTGCCCCCCCCATCCCAACGCGACATACAGTTGTCACGCATATTTCAAATCATCTTTCCAATTGAAATGAATGGGAATGCCGTTAATCCGTTCCCCCCAGAAAAATGTTTTCGCTTTTTTAGCAATAAAAAAGCTGAAATACATCAATTACATGACAGAGAGAAATATTCACTTTGATTTTAATAGCAAAATGAATTTGAAATCAGAAATCGGGGAAAACGGTGACAACAAAACGAGCCCTTGTACGGGAATTTCGGCACCGCCACTGGCGCGAGTCACTAATAATTTGTGTCAGCAACTCAGCAGAGCTAAATACAGAAACATAATTTGCGGCCTCGTTACCAAATTGAACGGCGACGACTCGGCCACCGAGCGAAAAACTGCCGCCTCGCGTCGCTCGTCCGTCAAGGTCCGACTTCCTGCCCGCGTTTATCGGTGCCGTAACGCTCAACAGTTCTCCGGTTCTTCCACGCGCCGTAAAGCAAAGTGCTCGCGTGCGAGAGCGCCCCATCGTCCGACACGTCGTCATCGTCGTCGTCGCCCCCCCCCCCCCCCCCCCCCCGTCCGGCTTCCTTCTTCTCCATCTCCGACCACGCTATGATTTTCTACATGTGTACACTTTTTCTACAGTATTTTGCGTTGATTTTTATTGTTACGGTTCTTTGATGAACATAAAAAGTGGAAATTTATTATGGGGGAAAAAAAATAGTTTTGAAGATTAACGAGTAAATAAAATATTACCCAAGCGAGCCGGACGTTGTGTGCGTGTGTGTGTGTGTGTGTGTGTGTGTGTGTTGATAAATGTGACGGTTTGGCCCCATCCCCATCTGGGAAATGTTCCCGTTTGAAAAAGTGAAGCGCTGTGAATACTTTCCGGGTACACAATGCAGTATTCTCGGCGGTCCACTTTTCCTCCAATTTTTTTTTTTTTTTTTTTAATGTTGTGGGGGGGGGGGTGTCGAGAGAAAGAACCCGCCCACAAACAAAAGCTTGTGATTCTCATTCCGCTTCATTCTCGACTCGGAGTGTTTGTGCAAGATGTCCACGCTGCGTTAGAGTGAAGGAAAAAAAAAAAAATTGGGAGTATGATGACCTTCATGAAGATGATGATGATGACGGCGGTCATCGCAGCGGCGGCCCAGACGACGTCTTCGTCCCAACCGGTCGCGGGCTCGTGCCATTACGTCTGCGCGTCGGACACCGACATTCCCAGAAACATTTCGGCCGAGACGCGATGTCTGTGAGTACGCACAAACACGCACACACAAAATGTACAACTGCACAAACGATAACGATTGAGTAACAGAACTACTTTTATTGTTTTATAGTTTGATGTGTCAAGTTTGATCCACTTCGCTTGAGATTGTTGTTCAGTACATTAGAAACAAACAAACTTTGGACTTTTTTTTTCCATTCTTCAGCAAATACATGTAAAGGATAATATTTGTGAGCGACGTTGCTGCCCGTTGACGGAATAAAACTCACACGGTAATGTCAAAATTAGACAAAACGGATTACATATTTTTGCGTAGTCGCTTGAATTTTTCTGTGGAAAAACGTAGATCACTACAATATGGACTCTTTGTGGTATTTAAACATTTAGTATTTTGATCTTCAAATACACAGATTTCAAGGTTTGCTTTTGGGGGGGTTAAGAATATTTTAGTTTTTTAATTTTACACTAACTTTATGTTTTTAGCCATTTTAAAAGCATTTTTTAATGTTTTATGTTCATTTATGTAAACTTTTTAAACTATATTTTTAATTCTTTTGCTTACGATTGAAAACATTCCAAACGTCATTTGTGCACCAATCCATCCATCCATTTTCCTTGCCGCCTATCCTCACAAGGGTCACGGGAGTGCCGGAGCTTATCCCAGCTGTGAAGGGGCAGGAGGCGGGGCACACCCTGAACTGGTCGCCAGCCGATCGCTGGGCACGTCGACACACAATCACACCTTGGGGCAATTTAGAGTGTCCAATTAATGTTGCACGTTTTTGGGATGTGGGAGGAAACTCACGCGGGCACGGGGAGAACACAGGCGGGTCTGGGATCGACCCCGGCACCTCAGAACTGTGAGGCTTTCCAGTTGACCCACCGTGCTGTCCAGCAAACAGACAAACAATATGAAGTGTTTTTCTTTGATAACATTCGTCCATTAGACCCCATTTTTTTTGTCGTTTTTATGGTCAGAGACATTTGAGAAAGAGTGCGATCTTGACCCAAAAATTATATATATATATATATATATATATATATATTGCACATCCACAATATAAGCACGAGCATAATCACAAAATGCACACACCCGCATTTGTACGTACGTACTTTGCGCAAGTCGCCCAGCTGGCAATGTGTGTGTTCCCTCCAAGGTCAAGGCAGCGGCGTGCAGGTGTGATCTGCTGCAAAATACAAATTCCCCAAAAAAATAAAAAGTGAAGGACGAACCTCCCTGATTGCATCCAGAACGCGCCCACACCCACGCGCCAAGACACTAGCGGTGATCCAAGTGTGTGTGTGCATTTGTGTGTCAACAGGGAGGCGCGACGCACCCAAATTCGAGCGGTCCGTCGCGGTGCGTTCACTGGCCTTCAGAAACTCAGGAAAGTGTGAGTGCCGACGACGTCTTGTTTGAATCAGTCGGGAGAGTTTAGCGCAAAATGAATGAAAAATGTGGCCAAATTTGCACACGGAAAAAGCCTTGGAAGCCGGCTTGAGGATTCAGTGGGGCATCGTGGGAAAATTTGTTGAAAAAAAATATTAATAAATGAAGTAAAATATTGGAAAAAAAATCAGTCATTGGAATGTTTTAGGGACTTCTCTGAAATTTTCCCAGTTAATGATGAATATAAAATTCAGCATTAAATATAAATAATGAATGAATATAAAATTCATCATGGGAAAACTGTGCTACATTTTTCCAGAAATTTGGGAGGAAAATTTCCACTGAAAATGCTTTGAATCCCTCATGAACATTTTTGAAAAATTCCGTAAAAAATGAGAAAAAGCTTCAACGCACTCTGGAAAAATATCCGAGCCACCTTGAATCACTCAAGAATCACAAAAATTTACATCTACTTAAGATGGCTGCCAGATACTGCAAAAATTATATTTCAATTACTGTTTGTTTTCTTTTGCTGGAAAATCTTCCTGACTTTCCATCCCTTGTGCCGAACTGCAGGAAGCTGGTGGACAACAACGTCCTGAAGACTTTGGCCGCCTTGGCCTTCTCTCGCCTCCCTCGGCTGGCCTACGTGTAGGTGCCGCGTACGGGGGGGGGGGGACACGGACGCCATTGTTATGGAATCGGACTTTTATCCGCCGTGTTTGGTCTTCCCGGCGGAACGTGACGAACTCTGGGGGGGGGGGGGGGGGAGACTGGTCGCCGAGGCCCAGTCTCAACAGGAAGCAGAGAATCGCACCACCTGAGAGTTTTGGGTGCTTGTAGTCGACGGCAGATTTTCCGGATTTAATCTCGGCCTGCGCCCAAAAAAATTCCATCTGGGTAAACACTGACGTGCCGTTCCGATGCCGTCCTGTCGATGGCAGTAAAGCGCGTGCTAACAAACGGATAAAAAATTGCTTCCTGCCTGGCTTGTCACCGTCCTACTTAGCTCAGGAGTTAGCAGAACTAAACCTAAAAATTGCACCAAAAAAAGACCATTGATTACAATAATGGGGGAAAGTGAATTCAAGTGAATGCAGTTTTATCTTTTCGTCTTCTGATTAGCCCGCTAGCTAGCCTGCTACAAACCAACAAAATCCCAAGCTAGCCTATGTTTTTTTGTATGTCAACCTTTCACTCTGACTGACTAGCTAGCTAACAACAAAATGTTAAAAGTTAGTTTTGGGGTTTTTTTTTTTTTTTTTTTTTTTTTTACTGGCATTGCACTGATAATAATGTGGAAGAAATTCTTTCCTGGCTAGCCTCCTCGCAAACCAACAAGGTAGCTTTTTTCCCCATTATTGCTTTATCTGGTGGGGTCACTGTCAACCTTTCATTCCGACTAGCTAGCTAAAATGGCAAGTTAGCATTTTTTAACTGGCATTGCACTGATAGTAATGTGGAAAAAATATTCTTGTAAATAAAATCCAAGTTTTTTTTTTTTTTTTTTTTTTTTAAATTCCTAGCGAGCCTGCTCGCCAAACTGTCCAGTTGAGTCACTGGCCCACATTGGCATGATGCTAGCAAACTGTAATGTGAAAAAAGTTTAAAAGAAAAAAATGACACAGTTTGATATAACGAAAATCTGGGAAGGTTCAACTTGGTAGTAAATGAAAATAAATCTTTTGTTTGTTTTTTTTCTCGCAGCTTCATCTCCGCAAACAGTGCATTGGAGTCAATTGAAGCGTTCGCTTTCTCGGATCTTCCCGAACTCAGCGAGTTGTGAGTTCCGCGTCCAACGCTGCACCACATTCATAACACAAATATACATAACTGCGGTTGAAGTTAGCGAATCTCGCCGCGCTGTTCCCCGCCCGTCCTCCAGGACCATCACCAATTCCAAACACCTGACGTTCATCCACAGAGATGCCTTCAAGGACCTCGTCAAGCTCCGGCACCTGTGAGTTGTCCCGGCGTTGCGTTGCAAGCGCTGCGGGGATCTTTATGCGAGCAAAATGTCTTACCAAGCTTGCAAAACTAATTTTAAAAAAAATGAACCTTACTTGTATGGACTTGCACTTGAATGCAACACATTCCTCCATGTTACTTCTGTCCTTCTTTTTTCTCACTGTTTAGAAATCTTTAATTCTTACAAAAACCTCATTACAATTAAGTGATTTTATTCAATGAATAAACTGTTGTATTCAATTAAAATAAATACAATAAAAACTTTACATGAATAAATGCTAACTGGCCAGTTTGCATCAGCTAACTGTCTGGCTAGCTAGTTAGCTGGTTGGTTAGCAGTGTTTTCCACACGTGACAGTCATCACGTATTTTGGATAAGTGCGGCAGTGACTGATCAGAAAAAAAAATGTCTAACTGTGGCTATTTGGACAAAGTGATGGGTAGGGAGACGTTTTTCCCACATACTGACCAGAGTGCCCTGTCGCAGGGTCATATCCCAAACGGGAATCCCGGCATTCCCTGATTTCTCCAAGATCCACTCGGCCGCCGACTACTTACTGCTGTAAGCGCACACGCGGACACGTACACACACACGGTAGCTACTGTATTGGAATGTGTATTTCCAACCTTGTGCGTTGCCTAGCGACCTGCACGACAACAGCCGCATACAGGAAGTGCCCGCCAACGCCTTCAACGGCGTCTGCACGCAAACCATCAGAGACATGTGAGACGTCTTTTTTTTTTTTTTTTTTTTTTTTTATCTGGCCACCTGTACACCGCTGATGTAAACAACAGGATCCATTTTTTTAATTATATTTTTAAAATTAATCAATTTTTTTATCCTGTATTCTGTTATCATTATTATATCAATATTATATTTTCAAGTCACCTGTATAGACCACTAACATGCAATGAAATAAATGTAACATTTATTAAAATTAATTATATATATCATAAATAGGGTAAGGGTTAAATGACTTATTATTTTTTAACGGGTGATTAGTTATATTTACGATACAACATTTACACTGATATGAGTAGATGTGTTACTGTTGTTTACATTAAATCTATATTATAATAATATAATTACAAGTAAGCTGAGGGTTAAATGACTTCATTTTTTAATTAGAAATTTCATTTTTATTTTTAAGGAGTGATTAATTATATTTACGATACAACATTTACATAAATAGATGTGTAACGACTGTTAATAATACATTAAATCTTTATTATAATAATATAATTATAAGTGGAGTAAGGGTTAAATGACTTCTTTTTTTTAATTTGAAATTTCATTTTTATTTTTAACGAGTGATAAATTATATGTACGATACAATAGTTACACTTACATAAATAGATGTGTTAGTGCTGTTAAATCTTTATTAAATATTAATATTTTAACTATACTAGGTACACCTTTACATCGCCATAGATGCAGTACTTTTTTTAAATCCCGGCCATAATATTATAATATAACGATAATATTATGATTAATTATTTAAGCATTGTAGTTATCACTGTCATACATATTCTGACGATATTCCGTCAAGTTGGAGCTACCAAAAAAAAAAAGTGTCATTCTTGAAAAAATAAGCGCGACTGACGCACGCAGATCCGATCAAGTTTTTTTTTTTTTTTTTTTGTGCGACCGGCAGATGGCTGACCAGGAACGGCATCACGACGGTGGCGAGCGGCGCCTTCAACAACACAAAGATGCACGGATTGTGAGTCACGCCGATGCTCCGTTTCGGGGAAATTTCAAATGAATCACAAGCGCCTTCCTCTCGCCCCGACGCCGGAAGGTCCCTGAAGGGCAACCGGCGACTTAGTCACATCCACCCCGACGCCTTCGCGGGTTCCAGTGACCTGGTCTTACTGTAAGCCGGATTCTCCCGAGTCAAGGCCAAATATCAAGTCGCGCCTTGACTTACGAGTACGATTCCTTCTGCGATCGCGATTGGAACCGTTCTGTGTTGCCGCGCTTTTGTTAGCTTGAATTCATTGATATATATTTTTTTCCCCGTTTGGAATTTGAGATGTCCCGTTTTGATGGCAGACCTTGAACCCAGCAACTAATCGCAGTCGCAATTTGTTTGTGTTCTTTAACCTTTGTTATTGTTTATAGATGCCAAAATATGAATTAAGTAACTTCGTTCCATTTTGTAACATGCTAACGCGCATATTTGTGAAGTAACGCGATGTTTGTCCCAGTATGTTACGTTTGTTCTAATGCTAGCTCGTGTTAGTGTCGCATCTCCCGCGAAGGTTGTTTGCTCGTGTTGAATAATTTCACCGTACACTCATTTATATAACATGTCAAAGGGTGAAAATACTGTCATGTTTGTCTAATGCCGCCAGCACTCATATTTCAATTTCAACTTCGACTGCGAGGTAACCACGTGAACCGATGGCGGCCAAATGTTCGCTGTCGCCAACTAGTGGCGGAGCGTCCGGAAGTTCAATTTCGACGCGCGTCACGGAGTAAAAACTCGCCGTAACTTGAAAAACGTGTACTCGTAAGTCAAGGTTCCGCTTTATCTAGTTGTGATTCACGCCTCCCTCCGTGTCGCCTCCGTCTTAGCGACGTCTCGCAGACGGCGCTGAGCTCGCTGCCGGACGCCATCTTGGGCGGCCTCCACAGTTTGATCGCCGAGTCTGCGCTGGGCCTGAAGGCGCTTCCCCCTCGGCGGGCCTTCGCCAGGTTACGCGAGGCCCGCGTCACGTACCCGTCGCACTGCTGCCTCTTCCGACCCGTGAAAACGGACAGGTACGCCGTGCTCGTCTGCGCGGCGCCGATAACGGAACGAAACGGGACGGAATCTCACCCCACCCTTGCAGTAGATGAAATCTGTGAAGTCAGGGGCAAATATTTATGCTTCTTTTTGTCTTGATTTTAAGGTTTCCTGCATACATACAGTATCATCACCAACAAACAATACAGTTTATGCATGTGCGGGTAATATTTTTATCCACTTGGGGTCTCCATTTGCGCATTCTACACTACAGTAGCTATGGCGGCAGGTCTGTTCTGTGTGAGTAACATGGAAGTAAACACACCAGATTGTATTGTTGGATAGCTATTTCCTTGCATTAGCATTAGCATTAGCCTCTGTTTAACACAGTTACGGTATCAGCGGAGACTCCCGATAAGTGTGCAATTGACTCCAATCAATTGCAAACTGCAATCCCTGCTAAAAGTATTCTATAGAAATCTATAGAATTTGTACAGAGCAACTTGTTCTATCGAAATTTGTCTGTGATTTTCAATGTAATTTCTACAGAACACAATGTTTTCCATAGAAATTCTATAGGACTTGGGTCCTAAAGTTCTGTAGTGCTTTATAGAACATTTGTTCTATAGAATTTTTTTTTAGCAGGGATTGATTACAATATTTTGTCCCCTTTTGTTTAATGAAGCCATCGAAAGGGCATCAGCAGCATTTTCCTTCCCGATCTATCCAAACCACCTGCTGTGGATTAAAATGTATCCTAAAAGTTGGATTCAATTAGTATTTAATGAGCAAATCGTGCTTACTGATGTGTACACTTTCGGGGGGGGGGGGGGAATGACACGCAATCCGTTCACCGCGATATTTCCAGTTGTGCGGCCTTTCCTGTTGTGCTAGCTAGCAAAGAAAAGCTTTTTGAGCCCCAACGGTGTTCCAGCGTTAACTTTAGCGCCAAGCACTGGATGTGCTCGCTGCCGGGGGCCCGCGAGGAGCCGGGCTTCTTCCAGGGCAACTGCTTGGGGGACCACAACGTCACGTGCAGCCCGGCGTGGGACGACTTCAACCCCTGCGAGGACATCATGAAAGCCGCCCCGCTGCGGGCTCTCATCTGGGCGGTGTCCGTTCTGGCTCTGCTCGGCAACGTGCTCGTGCTGCTCGTCTTGTTAGGTAGCGCTTTAAGCTTGAAGCACTTACGTAGATACTATACTATCCTGTACGTCATCGATTTAGGTTGTCTACGTGGCGTCGTTACGGAATTAGCTTCAAGCTGACCGCTAACTGTTGTTTGCGGTCCAGGCAGCGCGTCCAAGCTGACGGTGCCGCGCTTCCTCATGTGCCACCTGGCCTTCGCCGACCTGTGCATGGGCGTGTACCTCCTGGTCATCGCCGCCATGGACGCGCTCACCCGGGGGCGCTACCACAACCACGCCATCGACTGGCAGACGGGCCTGGGATGCGTGGCCGCCGGCTTCTTCACGGTACGCCACGAGCCTACCTATAATATTTTTGCTTTGCGAGCAAATCTTGACGTGGATTCGGAAAGAATGAAAAGTTACGAGCGCACGGCTGCGTGGCAGGTGTTCGCCAGCGAGCTGTCCGTGTTCACACTGACGGCCATCACGCTGGAGCGCTGGCACACCATCACGCACGCGCTGCGCCTGGACCGCAAGTTCCGGCTGAGGCACGCCTGCGCCGTGATGACGGCCGGCTGGATCTTCTCCTGCCTCGCCGCCGCGTTGCCCGCGCTGGGCGTCAGCAGCTACGGCAAGGTGCCGTGATGGCGTATTTGAAAGAATGCCATTGAGGAGGTTTTGGCGGATGCGCGCTAATCAAGTTGCTCCGTGGGCAGGTGAGCATCTGCCTCCCGATGGACGTGGACTCGACGTGGTCCCAAGCGTACGTGGTGTCGCTGCTCCTGCTCAACATCGTCGCCTTCGCGTGCGTGTGCGCTTGCTACCTCAGCATCTACCTGGCGGTGCGCCACCCGTCGGGCGCGCCGGCCCGCGCCGACGCCCGCCTGGCGCAGCGCATGGCCGTGCTGGTGTTCACCGACTTCCTGTGCAAGGCGCCCATCTCCTTCTTCGCCGTGTCGGCGGCGCTCAAGCGACCGCTCATCACCGTGTCGGACGCCAAACTGCTGCTGGTGCTCTTCTACCCCATCAACTCGTGCGCCAACCCCTTCCTCTACGCCTTCTTCACGCGCGCCTTCCGCCGCGACTTCGTCCTGCTGGCGGCCCGCTTCGGCCTGTGCAAGACGCGCGCCCACGGCTACCGCGCCGACAGTTCGTCGTGCCAGCAGTGGGCGACGCCCAAGAGCGCCCCCGCGGGCGTGTGCTTGATGGCGGTCGGCAGAGGCGACAGATGACGTCGCGACGTCAGCTACGCCTCCGCTAGCTAGCGCCTGACGGACGTTTACGTGTTCGTTGGCACAAAATGGCTGACTCTCCTTTCAGTTTGGCGAGTGAAACGCTAGTTCGCCACTAGGTGGCGCGACTATCCGCTAATTCCGCTTTTTCTGCCGCAAGGTAAGAAAAGAGAGGGGGAAAAATATTCAAAACATGGCCAGGTTCAGTCAAATGTCAAAGATGGACCACCCACCTACCCCCGAGACAAATTTGGGGGTTATTTCACCTTTAACATTAATTAGTTCTATGTTTGAATAACACTAAGGCTTTCCCTTTATATTTTACATATATAATACCGTTAATTGTCCTTTGGTCCTTTGAAATGTGCCACGTAAACACAAGTTACTATTAATAGTAGTCGTGGCGTTTATATGTTGTTACCTCATCACAACCTGTTTTCTGTTTTTTTTATAAACATACTTTTTTTACCCACATATCTGCCCGAGCATTTTCGCGTGCGTGCGCGCCGGTTTGTGAGCTGTCGTTATCTTGAACCCAAGCTAACCTTGGCGGCGTCCGAGCCAATTAAGGGCCATGCGACCCCAACTATCTGAGCTGCTTTTATTTTTTTTTTCATTGCAGGATGTTCTCACACACACACACACACATTGAAAGGTAACAACTGTCAGCATCACACATGATGCCGGAAAGTCTCGCAAGGCCATTTACACCATGCAACGCGGTCACGCAATTTATTAATTCCGGCAATCGGCCACGAGATGGCGGCATTGGTCTTCTGGCCTGCCATTTTTGTTGATTTTAGTCGTTTTGTCTTTGTTTGGGTTTTAAATGCAATTTAGTTTGCTTGTATGATCATTTGGAAACTTTCCAAACTTTTATATATATAAAATATTTTGCTGTTACCTTTTGTGTAAAACGGAAAAAATATGGGTGGTGATGTTACCTTTATAGTTCCACCAGCAACATATCAACTGATGTGCACTACATTTCGTGTTTCTTTGCATTAATAAAAGAGACTTTTTAAAACAATATTCAGTGTCATCATCCCACTTAATTATGAATGTTTTCAAAATTCGAAACAGTTTCAAGATGATAGCATAACAGGCCTATGGCATGCTTTTGTTAAAATACCCCAAGGATCAAGAGTTTACTTCAAAATTACTTTGTATTTTGCAATGTGTGTGTACACTACTGCCACCTCGTGAGGCTACTCGTTCAACTGGATTAAAATATGTATTCTGCTTGCTCGATTTTGATTGGCCCTGTAACAGTTATTTTGATATTTTTGTTTCTCATCGAGTTAGCGGCTAAATATTGCCCCCGAGTGGGCAAATGTAATATAGCAGTTTTGAAATTTGATCTCTGTACTGCATGTAGATATGACATACGGTACTGTATGGGGAAAAAAATTAAACCAAAAAAATCTCTTCAATGGTAGAATTAATAATAAATGTATACATAATCTGTTGAGTGGTAACCTAAAAATAATCTTTTCGACACATTTCGTTGCGTCATGACTGGTCGATGACGTCGCCGTGTCGTTTATTTTTGTTTCATATGGGACGAATTAATCAACACATTTAATGTTTAAAAAAATCATCCCGTTTAGTTTGATTCCAAATTTATTGCAATGATTTTTTTGGGGGAAGAGAACTTTTAATAAATACCGTAAATTAAATTATCGATTTGACACGATGATAAATGGCTGTCACAATTTGCTGCGTTATGGGTATATTCATATAAAAATAGTGTAAATGAATTATTTCGCTGTTTAAAAATATGTACATACTGTACATGAAATGTTTCGAGTCGATCATTTTTGTCGGCTACTGGCCGGTTGCGTGGAAAGGCCAACAGAAAGGCGAGAAGAAGCCCCTGTGTTAGGCCTCCCCCGATTGGCCGGCAGGTGACAGGGGAGAATGAAAGCGCCGCCGCGATTGGCCGCGGCGGAACGTGCTCTTCTTTTTTCTCGCGATTGTTTCCCGTGTGAGTTAATGGCTCCTCCTGCTCCAGACGGAGACGGAGCTGGCACCGAGAGGCGATTCTCTCGGGGTGGGGGGGGGTGGGGGGGGAGCAGCAGGAAGACGGCGGAGAAAAACGGCCAGTTGCCCCGCAAGTACCAGCGGGTTGTCCGTCGCGGTCGTCTGGGTGTAACCGGAGAGAGGCTGCCCGGGCGCTCGGGTTAAATTTAGACGCGGCTCGCCTCGAGGAGGGACACCTCTGTGTTTTTGAACCAGCGACCAACTCCCCAGATGAACTCCGTCAGAGCCACCAACCGGAGACCGAGGCGAGTGTCGAGGCCGCGCCCGGTGCAGCCCGAGCGGAACAACGGGGACAGAGGTAAGCGAGGCGGTGCCGCGTCGAACGGGACGGCGGGCTCCGGGAGCACCCCCCCCCCACCGTCCCTCGGGTTCAGGGGTTCTCGCGCTCCAGAGCCGACAGGAAACGCCGAGGCTTCTCCGAGGGTAGCCTAGGCCGGGCCGTGCTTTGTTTGGCTTGACTGGAGCGCGGCTAGGCTACGAGCTAGCTAGCTAGCTAGCGGAAGGTTGGGGGGGGGGGTTGTCTCCGCTTAACCTGACGCGCGTGGAGCCAGACGGCCGATATCGGCCCTCTTATCTCGGCTGGTACCGGCGGAGGGCCGAAGTGAGGTGGGGGGGGGGGGTGTAGTCCTTTCCGGACACCCTCGCCATGTGCCCCCCCCACCCTCCACCCCTCCGCCGTCTCTCGCCGCATTCCCAGCTGTCACTAACGATTCCGAGGGTGTAAATCTGCGGCGTCTCGCAGCACTGCCATCTTTGGGGTGGAACAAAAACATTTGACGGCCGTCTAAGCGACTGCGACCAAAGTGCCGCTCGGACACGGGTGTGCCTCCGCCGCTTCGCCGCGGTTCGGCTGCTGTCCGTTTGGGAGACACTTTCTTGCCCGCTTCGCTCCCTTCCTTGTTCTGCGTGCTAGCCGCCGCTAGCCGCATTTGTTTACACCGCGGATTTGCCTTGCTACGCACTTGGCTTTTTGGAGCCTTTCAGCCTCGCGTCCTTTCGCTCCCTTCATATCTGCGGCCCCTTTCTATTTAATATTTCCTCGTGAGCTGCATTACGGCCACATTGTTCTGCAGAAGACGTGTGTGCATATGATCGATCCCCGAAGAGGAGCGCATCTGCTATTATCAATCACGACCGACCATTGTTTGCCTCACGTGAGCCGCCGTCAGTCCTGCGTGAGAGCTCGTTGCTAAAAATGCTTTTTGTCCTTGTTCACCTCTGCAGTTCACGTACTGCACCGCACCTCTCTTTCTGCTCAAAGTGTGTGTGTGTGTGTTTTATAAATATATTAATGATGTGTGCGTAGATGAGGAGGCCCCCGCAGCAGCCGCAGCAGAGATGGCAATTGAGGACTCGGGTCCAGGAGCTCAGAACAGCCCCTACCAGCTCAGACGCAAGACGCTGCTCCCCAAGAGGAGCGCCGCAGCCTCCGCCGCGACCTCCGCCTGCCCCAGCAAGGCCCCGATGGAGGTTAGACCTCATTTAGCGTGCACGCGTCCCCATGTGGTTCCTTACTTCCGCCGCACTGTCCTCACGCAGGGAGCGTCCACGTCCTCCACAGAGGCCTTCGGCCATCGGGCCAAGCGGGCGCGCGTGTCCGGTAAGAGCCACGACTTGCCAGGTTTGTGTGTTGTTTTTTTTTATTTTTATTTTTTTTTTTAATATATAAATTCAGTCTGCCGTTTCGGACGTCGGCGTCGTCTCCCGCCCCCTCCTGACGTGTCGCTGTGGTTCTTTTTCCAGCAGCCCCAGCAGAACAATATCTGCAGCAGAAGCTCCCCGACGAGGTGGTCCTGAAGATCTTCTCGTACCTGCTGGAGCAGGACCTGTGCCGGGCGGCGTGCGTGTGCAAGCGCTTCAGCCAGCTCGCCAACGACCCCATACTATGGTCGGCGACTCCCCGCTCGGGGCTCGCGTTGTCGTTTCAATGCGGGGAGCTGACGTCTTTTGTTTTTTCTCGTCGCACCCTCCCAGGAAGCGCCTTTACATGGAGGTGTTTGAGTACACGCGTCCCATGATGCACCCCGAGCCGGGGCGCTTCTACCAGGTCAGCCCCGAGGAGCACGAACACCCCAACCCCTGGAAGGAGAGCTTTCAGCAGCTGGTACGTTGCTCCCGTGTTCTCCGTCACTTGCGTCGTGTCGATAACCAAAACAGCAGCACCAGCGTGTAGGTTCTGGCGGCACCATTATCGGGAGAAATCCCATAAATGATGATTTCCGCCTCCTTTTCTTCCGTCGTACTTTGCGTTAGTCGGTTATTTGCTCTTACGTGAGATAAATTGCTTCCCGGCGAGATGGAACGACAGCTGTAATTCACGTTTTCACAAGTACGTTGATCCGGAAATGGGCACGGTGCAAATTCAGATGCTCGCTGAGGAAGTACTTCATGAGTTGACTTTTTTTTTTTTTTTTTTTGGTAACTTGGACTCGTTTAACACTGAAATGGTGACCACGGCCACGTCTGACGTCCGCTAGAAGGCGAGCCGTTGGTTTTTGTCTGTTTGTTTTCAGTTCACTTTTTTGCCACTCATGAAATGCATAATTTTTAGTATGTTTTTAATGAAAAAAAAAAACGGCAGCCGGAATGCACCCATCCATTTTTTTTTTTACCACAAAACATGATTTTGACGTACATGGCTTTTGGTAACTCCCGCCGTTAAAATCCTATCGAACGAAGCAGGAAGTGACGTGCAGCGCAGAAGCGCACTCAAGGGGTCTTGGATGTTTCTACTAGTTTTACCTGCTGGAAGGTAGCTCGTTGTTCCTTCGTGTTAGCCAAAATGCCGGCGGCTCGTCTTATTGCTGGATGGGTTCCCTCTTCGCATTTTTCCAAAAGACCCGGTTCGTCGGGAAAAATGGATTGCACAGGTGCAAAAGGACGAGAGCTTCGTGGGCTCCAAATGACAGGGGTGTGTGTATACAGCTACAAAAAAAAAAAAAAAAATCATAGTTGGGGGCTGGGGACGTAATCCTTAAGTCAAGGGTGTTAAATGTGTCAACGTGGCACCCCAGCCGAAGCCGTGATCGGCGGACGCGGCACCGTCAGGATGGCTCGGGCCGCGCAGATGGATTGAACGGGGAGGCGGTTTGGCTGCGGCGTCGTTGTCTCCACGGAGGTGGATCGGGGGGGGGGGGCGTGATTTGGTCACATGCGGTTTGGCCGTGATCCGCATATCATCTAAATCTGGCTCGAAACGATAGGGTAATATTGCCCCGTTCACTTCACTCGGTTGTGAGATGTCCTCTTCTTGGAAAAGAGCTTCCACGTCGTCGGGCGTCGGAAAAATTCGAGTATCGCTGTTGTTCGTCTCCCATAGTAGGTGGCACAGCACGTTTTCTATGGCGAATGTCGCGGCGTGACGTCACGGGCAGGAGATGCAGTCAATATGGCGACCACTTGGATCTCGAATGAGACTTCCGCAACTTTGCCCGTCTCTCCGCTCATATTTATTTTTTTCCTATTGATATTGAAATGAATGTTATTTGTATTTTTCACTACAATATCTATTTTAGAATATTTATAGGGATAACACTTGAGCTTTAAGGGTTGTGGCATATTTTTTTTTATTTTATTTGCACAGCTACCTTTGGCCGTTGGTCCTGTTCGGTTTGTGTCAGGAGATTGATTGATTAAAAACCAAACTGCTCACGATCGGCGCAATAGAAAAAATGGCAAAATAACGACGTGCCAACAACTCAAGATCCAAACTGTCTTCCGGAACGTCGGCGTGCGTCTTTTTTTTTTGTGTGTAGCATGAGTTGGTTTTACGCCGAGGCCTTTAGCGTACGCGACCTGCCGCACGGGCTTCAAGAACGCCGCACAGTTCGTATCGGGTCAATAATGCCCTTTGTAAACATTTGTGTTCATGTGCGTAAAGGCACCTGAATAGAATTTACTAGTGGCATAAAGTAGTCGTGCTGTGTGTTATAACTGTAAGAACATGGACGTAACGTGGGCCGGTTTAGTCACGTTCAATAACCGACACGCCGGACAAAATCAATAATCGTAAATGTCCGCGGCCACGGTTGGATAACAATATGAGGTTGTATCTGTTTTGTTCCATTCAAGATCGGTGGAAAAGTAACGCGTGCGGCTCGTGTTGCGTTTCAGTACAAAGGCGCCCACGTGAAGCCGGGCTTTGCCGAGCACTTCTACAGCAACCCGGGCCGGTACAAGGGCAGGGAGAACATGCTGGTGAGTCCACGTGGGGCTTTGGTGGCATCTCAACTTTGAGTTGAGTTGAGTTGAGTTGAGTTTTTGGGCTTGTTTCCCTCAGTACTACGACACCATCGAAGACGCACTGGGCGGCGTGCAGGAGGCCCACTTCGACGGCCTCATCTTCGTCCACTCCGGCATCTACACGGACGAGTGGATCTACATCGAGTCTCCCATCACGATGATCGGCGCAGGTGCGTACCCGGCGGCTGCGAGACTGCATTTTCCCACCGCTCCCCGTGAAAGAATCGCCGTAACGGCGCTTCCTCGTCCTCCGTCCCCAGCGCCCGGCAAAGTGGCGGACAAGGTGGTGATCGAGAACACCAGGGACTCCACCTTTGTCTTCATGGAGGGCTCGGAGGACGCTTACGTGGGCTTCATGACCATCAAGGTGAGCGCGCCGCCAACGCGTCAGGCGCCAAATGTCGCTCGCGCATAAAATCATTTGCTCTTTTAATACATATCAATAATCTTTTTTCGGTTGCTTTTTATTCTTGCCTTCTTTGATGTCGACCTCCTTTCTGGACTTGAGTTTGCGTCCTTCCTTCCTTTGCCGTTCGTCCGTCCGTCCATTTTCTTTGCCGCTTGTCCTCACGGGGGTCGCGGGGAGTGCCGGAGCCCATCCCAGGTGTGAATGGGCAGAGGAGGCAGGGGACAACCTGAACTGGTCGCTAGCCAATCGCAGGGCACATTGAGACAATCACACCTAGGGGCAATTTAGAGTCTCCAATTAATCTCGCACGTTTTTGGGACGTGGGAGGAAAACCGGAGAAAAGCCACGCAGGTACGGGGAGAATATGCAAACGCCAGACGGGCGGCTCCGGGATTGAACCCGGCACCTCAGAACTGTGAGGCCAACGCTTTCCCAGCTGAACCAATGTGCCGCCGCCATTCGTCCAAACCTATTTAAAATCCAATTTTTCCAGTTTTGAATCAAATTATTCTCAATTGTTCGCGGGGCGCGTCAAGCAAAAGTGATAAAAGATCCAGAGTCAGTCGTCAGTGTCATGACATTTATGCAAATCTATATCCAAACCAAAGTTTACGTCAAAAATCCCCATGTTTGGATGGCTGCGCCCAGCGCGAGCGGCCGCGTACTTTTTGGCCCACCCCGTTGACGCTCGCTTCTGTCCTCAGTTCAACCCTGACGACAAGTCGGCGCAGCACCACAACGCGCACCACTGCCTCGAGATCACCGTCAACTGCAGCCCCAACATCGACCACTGCATCATACGCTCTACGTGCACCGGTAAACGCCCACGCAAAGCTACTCCTGACTGTTCTGTTCCAAATCATATACCGCAAATATTTCTTGGTCTCGGTAGGAGTATGTGAAGATTGGTATACTGTCTGTCTACATGCCTTGCTGCACTGTTTGTGTTCAAAGGGGTTAGTAGTACTGTGACACCGGTGCTAGTTTTGCTAGCCCATCTGAAGTCTGTTTGCATTGTGCGTTAGCGGTTAAGTCCTCGTGCGGTTGTGTAATATTTTTTGTTTGCGACAAACATGGTTCGATTGCATCGCGTCGTGCGTTTCAGTGGGTTCCGCCGTGTGCGTGAGCGGCCAAGGAGCGTGCCCGACCATCAAGCACTGCAACATCAGCGACTGCGAGAACGTGGGCCTCTACATCACGGATCACGCGCAGGTAAACGCGCCCTTCGGCTTTGGGCGCCGGTGAGCGCTAACGAGGAGGCGCGCTTGCGTTTTAGGGCATTTACGAGGACAACGAAATCAGCAACAACGCGCTGGCGGGGATTTGGGTGAAGAACCACGGGAACCCCATCATCAGACGCAACCACATCCACCACGGCAGGGACGTGGGCGTGTTCACGTTCGATCACGGCATGGTGAGTCACAATCTTCTTTCTTTGCCGACGCGCAAGGAATTTGGCTCCGGTGCTTGGTAAAGCGACTTCAATGCGCACATTTTATCAATGAATGTTCGTGAATATGTTGGGAATTTTTAAAAATATATTTACATGATTACTCTCCCCTAACAATGTGGCAGATTTTTCCACTTGTCACTTAATGAGCTCAGCAACATGACAAACTCATCTGAACGGCTTGAAAATATATAATTTTTAAAAAAAGGGATAAAAGGTCATTAGCTATTTAGCTCAAATAATTTTTTTTGTTTGTTTTTCAGCTCAAATTCTCAGTTTGTGTGGATTTTTTTTTTTCCTCCTTCCTTCTTGAGTTATATTTTCAGAAAAAAAAAAAAATCTAGTTCATTTTTTTTGTGGAGTTTAATGCGGGCAAAACATTTAATAGTTTTTTTCAATTTGATCGAATTTTATATACATGAGTAATTGTTTTGTTTTCCAAATGTAAATTGGATTGCAAGCAAGGTTCATACATACACATCTGGTGCCCAAAATAAGTTAAGAAAAAATGTATTCAAAAATGGAGCAATGTATATAATTGCATAAACTAGAGGCGCGTTCTAGTCTGCATGCATGTCTGCTGCAGCCCAAAAAGTATTATTAAAATATAATATATATATTATTATCAACAAATATTTATATCTGCTACCGTTACGTCCGATCTTCATATTTTCTGAGGAAAGTTTGCGTTCCAAAACTTTGCGGCTTTGGAGTTTCCGTCAACGTTCGGCCCCTTTGCGCTCGGTGCGCTTTCAGGGTTACTTTGAGAACTGCAACATCCACCGGAACCGCATCGCCGGCTTCGAGGTCAAAGCGTACGCAAACCCCACCGTGGTGCGCTGCGAGATCCACCACGGCCAGACGGGCGGCATCTACGTGCACGAGAAGGGGCGGGGCCAGTTCATCGAGAACAAGATCTACGCCAACAACTTCGCCGGCGTGTGGATCACGTCCAACAGCGACCCCACGATACGGTAAACAATGCGGGGTGGGGGTGCAATTTCCGTCCAGGAACCAAAAAAAAAAAAAAAACATCTTGCAATTGCGCCACACAGAGGCAACGCAATCTTCAACGGCAACCAGGGCGGCGTGTACATATTTGGCGACGGGCGGGGTTTAATCGAGAGCAACGACATCTACGGGAACGCCCTGGCGGGAATCCAGATCCGGACCAACAGCTGCCCCATCGTGCGCCACAACAAGATCCACGACGGCCAGCACGGCGGCATCTACGTGGTAAAGGTTATTTATTGATGTATTTGGGCTTGTTTTTGTTGTTGTTGTTGTTCAAACGCTTGAACGTCGTGACCGGCAGCACGAAAAGGGCCAAGGGGTCATCGAGGAGAACGAGGTGTACAGCAACACGCTGGCCGGCGTCTGGGTGACCACGGGGAGCACCCCCGTCCTCCGCAAGAACCGCATCCACAGCGGAAAACAGGTCCCGACTCCGACCGCGTATTGCGCTCGGATGAGCCCGAGCAAACGTTTTCACGATGTGTCGCAGGTGGGCGTGTACTTCTACGACAACGGCCACGGCGTGCTGGAGGACAACGACATCTACAATCACATGTACTCGGGCGTGCAAATAAGGTAACCCACAGATATGATGCAACGTTTATAGAGGGCGGGGTAAAGGTGGAGGGATCGCTGATCCCCAAAAAAATAAGTGGATAACGCGCGCATAGCTAGCGGTGCGTTGATTGGTTGAAGCCAGTCGGCTGCCATCTTGGTACTCCCAAAGCGTGTCGAGGACACGGTTTACCGGTTGGATTGTGGTGATTATTTTTTCCTCACAGTTTTGCATGTACAATTAAAACTGTGTGAACTTGACATATTTTCAGATTTTTAATTCTACTCGGGAAGCCAAAAAAGGCGAAGTGCAAAGGAAAGACATGGAAAACGTGACTAGCTCGAACCGAGGGCCCGATTTCTGTGACATTAACCTTTCCCAAAATACACTATCATCATAACATAGCAAAAAACAAAGCATTTTTTGTCATAAAACTATTCCATTTTAATAAGTCAATCAGTTAGATAGATTTTTGGGAAATAAGGACTGACCATGGGAAAATACAAGCTAAACGCATTGTTCATTTGTTGTCTCTGGGACATCCTATTTCAACTTGTGTCCTCGCATTTGAAAATCAAATTCAATTTGCAGAGTTCTGTATTATGAAATTCATCAAAAATGTCACAGAAAATGTGTTTTCCTGCTTATCCACTGATGAAGATAGGGAAAATATTGTCATCGCTTTTTTGCAAAAACTGTCGGCCTATAAAAGTGAACAACAACCGTAATCAAAACTTTGTTCAAGTGAATTGAGATGATCAGGAAAATTAAAAAAAAACTTTACAAACAAACTTTTAACAGTGTCAAAGTAAATCCTTCTAATTTACCTGTGGAATATTTTCTCACAGCCACGAAACTGGTAATTCACGCACGGGTCGGCGACTTGAGTTTCGGTGGGTCAGGGTTAGCTATCCAGTCTTTTTTTTTTTTTTTTTTTTTTTAAATCAAAACGTTGAATCGAGAGATAGCGTGAGAATATTGTACCGTCGTCTGAATGAAACGCCGACGAAATGCGTTCACAGGACGGGCAGCAACCCAAAGATCCGGCGCAACAAGATATGGGGCGGACAAAATGGCGGCATTTTGGTCTACAACTCAGGTGCGCGCGACGCGTCCTCGCGGCGTCCATTTTGAGCACGTCCTGACGGCGGTGTGCGCGTGCGGCGCGGTAGGTCTGGGCTTCATCGAGGACAACGAGATCTTCGACAACGCCATGGCGGGCGTGTGGATCAAGACGGACAGCAACCCGACGCTCAGGCGCAACAAGATCCACGACGGGCGCGACGGAGGCATTTGCATCTTCAACGGAGGCAGAGGTGAGGCCACGCCACGAGACGTGCGTACGCGGACGGCGCTGAGCTTCCGGCGCCTTCTCTCAGGGCTGCTGGAGGAGAACGACATCTTCCGCAACGCTCAGGCCGGCGTGCTGATCAGCACCAACAGTCACCCCATCTTGCGCAAGAACCGCATCTTCGACGGCTTCGCCGCAGGTCGCCGACGTCCGCGGCGCTGAAATCGGGTGAAACGATCGTATTCACATTTGGCCTCGGGCCGGGCGTCCTCCCCCCCCCCCCCCCCCCCTCCAGGTATCGAAATCACCAACCACGCCACCGCCACCCTGGAGGGGAACCAGATCTTCAACAACCGCTTCGGGGGACTCTTTCTGGCGTCCGGCGTCAACGTCACCATGAAAGGTACACGACCTTCTCTTCAAAATAAAAAATGGGGCATGATTTGAAAAATCCAGAACATGAATGTTTTGTTGCGGGGAGAGGAAGAAAAGCAAACATCAAATGATTTTTATTTCTTTTCAAGCACAACATGTTATTTTTATTTAAGGGAAAGAAAAAAAAGGTGCGCTCCAAAGGAGTCAGCGGTGAGTCGGATCCAAATTGAATCACAGTGATTCAAAGAACAATCATTTATTCTTTATTATTCTGACAAGGGCTGCAACTGTTGCCATAAAATTTGGAAATATTGCGTCATGTGTCGCGTTTTGCGTACAATTTGGTCAATTTTTCCCGGTTCCATCCGGGAATTTTTGCTGTCGTCGCGTGATTTATTACCCCTCCCCAACTTATTTTGATCGGAAACCAAATCGAACTTGCGCCGTGTCGTTGCCAGACAACAAGATCAACAACAACCAGGACGCCATCGAGAAGGCGGTGAGTCGAGGGCAGTGCCTCTACAAGATCTCCAGCTACACCAGCTACCCCATGCACGACTTCTACAGGTCGGCGGACATCTTTTTGGTGCACGTTTGTGTATTTTTTTTTGCGTATTTGACGGCGGCCCGTCTCGGCGCAGGTGCCACACATGCAACACGACGGACCGCAACGCCATCTGCGTCAACTGCATCAAGAAATGCCACCAAGGACACGACGTGGAGTTTATACGGCACGATCGGTGAGGAGATGCTCCTTTTTTTTTTTTTTTTTTTACATTTTCTCTGAGATTTCAAAGTCAAATTGCCCCGTCGGTATGATTTGTGACTTTGTGTCGATGTGCGACCAGTTCAGGGTGTACGTTGCGTTGACAGCTGGGATAGGCTCCAGCACTACCCGCGCCCCACGTGAGGATAAGCGCCAAAAGAAAATGGATGGATGGATTTCAAAGTCCGACATAACTGATTGTAATTGCGAGCGCGATGGGATTTTAGTGCTCGGCGGCAACCAGCAGAGGGCGCCAAACACTCAATGGAGTAATTGAGGAGAAGCTGTCTTTAAAAAGAGTAAACTGTAGAAAAAGTACTTTCGCTCCTCTGAATGTTCCAACATGCAGCATGCTGAGAACTGCCGCCAATAAGTGTTGCAAATGTGCGCACACCCTCCGACTTGTTCAAACACGTCTAACGGGAGTCGACACACAACTGCCGCGGTTCAAAGTGCAAATGAAGTTCAGCTGGTCTAGTTCCTTTTTTTAAACTTTAACCATCTTTTTCTCATTTGTTGTGCCAAATGTACCTTTTTTGTTTCATTACGGCCGTGATTCGTTTTCCCCGATCGATGCCTTTGGGCGCTTTCAACTTTATGTCCGTATGTATTTCTGTCAGATGAGGCTTCTGTCTTGAGACGCTCGCCCTTGGCGTTGACACGAGGAAGATGCCAGATATTGTTGTTGTTGTTGTGGTCACATGAAGTAAACATCCCGTGTTGCTTCTCCTTTCTTGTGACATACGTTCTCCACCGAATTGAGTTCCGTTGTATATTTTATCGGACGCGCTTCCGGTTACGATGAGTTGATTTGGGGTTAATCGCAAGCAGTCGTGTGCCGAGTCCGACTTAACGTGACCTTGGATGTGATCGATGAATACCGAGCACCGACACCTGCGGAGTTACGAGGGGGTGTGCGCAATTATGCCACCACATGACATTATTTCAGGACAAGCCGAAAGAAACTTAATGCGTATCTTCCCGGTAGTGTGACACATGACGACAACACACCTTGACGTCAACCAATAGAATTGCGTATGCTGACCGCCGTTGTCTTTTTTTTTTTTTTTTTAGCAAAGGTGCACGTTATCGCGCAACCGTCGGCGCTAGCACTAGCTTGCGAGGCTACATGACGTCTTGTAGCCTGAACGCGAGCGGCATCGTATTAAAAGTTCGCGGCAATACCTCGAGCGGTCCTTGAATGGACGTCCTCTCAAGCACCGGCGATGACCGCCTCATTTTGTTCACCCGATACATTGGCACATTATCGTTGTCATCATCGCTATGGTAACGAGTTCTATCGATCTAGTCGCGTTACCGGCAACAGATAAAAGCTCAACGATAGTAAAAGAAAATTTTGCAGGGACCCCAATTTGACACCGCCGCCGTCGTCGTCATCCTGCCTTTTTCCCTCGGTCGTTTGCGTCAAAAGGTTCATTCTTTGGTCACCAGGCCGTGATACATTTTTCCCGATGCGTTTGGGGGGGTTCAAGTCTATGTATTTATTATTTATGTATGTCAGATGAGGCTTCTGTCTTGGGACCGTAGCCCTTAGCGCTGACACCAGCAAAGATGGGCAGATTGTTGTTGTTGTTATCACATGAGCTAAACATCCCGTGTTATTTATTTTCCGCATTACATATTTTTTTTTTTTCCCACTGAATGATTGTCACTCTGCATTTCTGTAAGATGTGACAAGCGAGAAGCTAATCTTGATTTGGCGTTAATCAAGAAGGTTGTGCTGAGTCTGATTGAATGTGATTGATAAATACTGAACACTTTCACATCCACTGTTACAAGAGGGTGTGCACAATTATGCAACCATATTCCGATTGATATTAATTCCCCTGATTTTTTTTTTTTCTTCAATTGACTTGTGTAGGTTATACAAAAGTTGCAAATGAATGCATATACATTATGAAATCAAATTATTGATTACAAAAATAGAAATGCAATGGGTTTTTTTTTTTATGAATTGATCATTTAGTATTAATTAATATTGCTTAAATCCTGAGACATTTTATCATTTTTTAAAATAATTGCACCTTTTTCAAGGAAAGGATTTTTTTTTTTATTTGTCCACTTCAAGTAATTTTTACAGAACTACATTGTAAAAAATATTGCACTTGTGAATATAATTGGCTTAATCAAGGGATTAATAAATTCTTGTCACAAATTTCTGAGTGGGGAAAAAAAAAAAAAAGTTTGTTGTACTCGTGTTGTTTTTATAGATTTCCTTTTTTTTTTTTTTTTTTTTTTAAATTATTTTTTTGTTTCTTTCCGGCAGGTTTTTCTGCGACTGCGGCGCCGGCACGTTGTCCAACCCGTGCACGCTGGCGGGCGAACCCACGCACGACACGGACACACTGTACGACTCGGCGCCGCCTATCGAGTCCAACACGCTGCAGCATAACTGAACGGCGAGGCGGACCGGCGCGATATCTCGCACACGTACACGCGGAAGCCCCTCCCCCTCCCCGCACCTAACCCCATAGAGACGCTGAGATGTGCGGCGCAGAAGGTGAGGAAGTGCAGGCAAAGCTCCACCAGGGGGAGCCACAGGAAAGACTGAACACGAGCAATTCCTCGGGTGTTTGTTTGTGTGGGCTTGTGGGGCACTTCTGCTTTTTTTTTTTTTTTTAAAGAAAAGAGGAAAAAGGAAAAAAAAAGACATTCTGATCAATGGATTTTATTTCAACGCTTTACGATGTAGTTTTGTATTTCCAAGCAAAAAGCTGACTGTATTTGAATGTCTTATTTTATTATATATTCTAATTATTTCTTTGGTTAGCGTCCCGTCCCGTCCCGTCCCCCGTCTAAGCGGCCGCAGACGCTACCTGGCGAGCCAGCGCTCGAGTTCTTTCTGTGAAAGAGAATCTGGTTTAAACACTACAGAACCGTGTTTTGGCTTGATTGACTGGTGGGGCAAATCCGCCCGCTCTTGTACAAAAAGTGCGTAACGTGTGTGTGTGTGTGTGTGTGTGTACAGTTTAATGCAGTCAGTGTTTTGTGGGGAGGGTTCCAGTAGGATGTGTCGGAGCTCTTTTATTATTATTTTTATTTTTACTGGACCGCCAAGAGTGGCTCTGCAGCCTCTATGACCCCACCCAAGCCCCTCCCAGTGTATCGTGGTGACTGTGGCTCCTCATGCAGCCTGAATCGTATCGCATGTATCATAACATCTAGACTTAATATATTGTGAAGTATTCAATAACCATTCTGTAGATGCTAGTTGGAATTAAAAAAAAAAAAAAAAAAAGGTATACTTTTTTCTTTCTTTCTTTGGAAGACAAAAAAAAGAAAGGAAACTTGCCATTTCTAAGAAAATAAAAATTTATTAGATTGACGGTGCCTTTTTTTTTTTTTTGCCCAATTATATTGAAGCGGTGATTGTTTTGATGGTTGGGACGGTCGTTTACTTGCATTTACATAAATTTTTAGCCTTTGAGGCCCATAACTGAATTTTTTTTAAATTCTCACTTTTGATACAAAAATATCTTACGAAATGTTCTTAATTTTTTCCAAAACAACAAAAACAAAAAGGTGGAAAAATTGCATTTTGACGAAAGCTATTTTAATTTACCTTTTTTTAATACAAAAACAAAATATGTTCTGAAAACTTCTGTACCTCCCCATTTTGCGTGTATATTAATTTAACTTTGGTTAAAGGTTTTATCTGATAGATTTTGTTCTTTTAAATGCGCATTCACAAAAAAATAATTACACCGGAATCAATTTGGTCTTTCATCCCACACGCGAAAAACATTTGACTAAAAATGTCTTTTAATTACGTAGTTTGTGCCCTCCCTTTTGCCCAAAGTCATCTATGGATGAGTAATTAAAAAAAAAAAAAAAAAAAAAAGATTTTGAAGGAGACTCGCCACTTTGTTTGACCTCACCAAGTACGCGCGTCTTTTTTCTTTTTCTTGGAAATTGAGAAACGCCGCAAATGGAATGTTAACGCTTCGGAACGCAAAATGACACCAATGACATCTGATTACGACGGATTACAATGACTATAAAATGTCAATCAGAAGCACGTCCACGAACAAAGCTTTATTGATAAACCGTACAACGTCCAATCGAAAACGAGGTTTTTGCGGGGAAAAGGAAAACCGGATACCGTTAGCCAAATAGCATTTTAGATTCAAATGTTTGGAGGGTTTTTGTTTTCATTTTGAAGTCAGAAAAGGTGGACATGAACGTATCCCCCGGGGAGGCGCTACCTGACAGTCGAGTTCACGGAGACGCGGTGGCGGGAAGCCATCGCGCCAGCAGCTCGGAGACGTACGCGTTGTTCTTGGCGAGCAGCGCCTCCTTCATTCGCCCCAACGCCGCCCTCGCCTCGTCCTCAGTCATGGCGGCGACGGGAAGAGACTTGACTTCTTCCAGGAAGTCCTGGATCAAGTCTTCTCCGACCTGGCGGGACGAGAGCGAGAGGGCCGTTTTGTTGTGCCAGAGAGGACGGGACGCTCGCTCGCTCGCTCACCGTGTGATGAGTGCAAATCGTGTGTATCAACTTGCATGATTTTTGTTCATATCTGTGCCAGAATTTCTAATTGTCATGTCATATAAATGATGACGTTGAGATATTGCCAGCATTTTCCCATTACCAAACATAATATAGTATAGTTGAAAAAACCGTTACCCTCGATTTCTGATTTCAAAATTACCCTAATTACTCTTTTTTTTCCCCCACACGCTTTCTACCCTGCAGTTTATGCGTTGATGAGGCTAATTTGGGCATTTTTTTTTTCCTAACAGCCGCAAGGGGCCACGAGAGCGGAAAAGGTAACAGTGAGACCGGTGGAATATATGTGCCAAGGAAGTGAATTTTACCGATCCAGCCCTGTTACGGCTGTGCTAGCGTGTTACTGCCGTGTCTCAGTGATTTTTAACCAGAATGGGTTTTTTTTTTGTTTTTTTTTTTTTTTTTTTTTATAACTGGCCCTGTTAGCGCTGTGCTAGTGTTAGCATTAGTGCGGCACCGCTAGCGTTAAACTGTTTGTGTACCATCTTTGTAAATATCTCGGGTTTCAATGTGGGCACTTGCGGCTTTTACACAGCTGCGGCCTATGTATGTACCAAATGGTATTTCCTTTACAAATGTACTGGGTGAGGCTAATAACCAGGTGCGCTCTCTCGGCCGGGAATTACGGTAGTTCATGAATTGAATGTGTAAATATGATGGGACAACTAAAGATTTTGATGGTTTTACAGTCATAATGGATCTCAGAGAGAAAGCGCAACTGCAATGTGGCCCGAGAGAAAAATGAGTGTGACACCCTTGCTCGAGTCGCGGGGGGTGAGAGGGGGGGTCTATCAATACAAATTGCACATTTGTATTTTTTTATTATGATTATTGTGACCCTAAAATCACATAATAGCATAACTGGCCAAGTCATTTTTAAACTTCCTGGCACAATACTGTATTTAAAAAAATAAACTTTTTTTTTTTTTTGTTTGTTTAACTAATCCCCCCCCCACCCCCCTTTTTCAAACTACTGCTCGCTTCTAGTTAAAAGCACCGAATATTAGTTAGTATCAGATGACACGAATCTGACATCCTCGGCATGAATAAAGTCTTTGTTTCTCCAAACAAAAAGCCTTTCAGGTCAAGAATGGCTGACGTCCTCGAGCAAAAATAGGACTTTACAGTATTCGTCAGAGCCGAGACTTTTGTCCGCTGGGCCCGAGCTCGCCACAAGGCTTAGCGATAGATGAGATGATTTTTATTTATTTATTTATTTTTTTTTAAATGAAACATGCCCTTTGCCCTCAGCCAAAAATGGAAAAGTATCCCAAAAATTATGAATGCCAAACGGCGAGTGAGTTCATTCGTCGTCATTCTCTCAACTTTTCATCCCAATATAACCAAGAAAAACTTTTTGCTCTTATAAACGTTCCAACTTTTTTTTTTTAATTTAAAAAAATAATATATATATATATATATATATATATTTTTATACTGCTTTATTCCTATATTAAATCTTTTGCTCTTTTTTTTCCCCCCTTCTTCCCTCTATTTGTACGCGATGGCATTTTGACGAGCGGCCACGTTTCAGCTCACCCGTTTTTGGCCGCGCGGCCGCTTGGCCTCGGGCTCGCCCCCCCTGGCGGACGCGTCCGCCTCCTGGAAGTCCTCCAGCTCCTCGGCCTTCTCCTTGGCCGCGGCGACCACCGACGGCGGGAAGCGGGCCAACTCGGCCACGTGGATCCCGAAACTCTGGTCGCACGCGCCTGGAAGGAAGAAGCGCACACACGCGTGGGCGTTCTGCGCAATTTTGTAAGCAAAGTCCAAATATTTTTTTTCATTTCGATATCAAGGAATGATAGAAATATCTTTTTCTATTTCAAGAACTTGTTCAAAATAGTCCAGTTTGCATTTTTTTCCTATTTAGAATTTCAAACAACATCAACATCACGACTTTGTGACTAAATCAGAAGAATCTCACAATTACTTTCTTCAATGTGGAGTCGGAAAAATATTGGAGTATTTCTTAAAATATATTCATGTTAAACTCTGACAAAAAAAGCCAGTCATTACTTTCTCCTGCTCACCAAACCAATCCGGCAAGTACTTTGTTATGATATCACTTTTTAAAAAAAAAAAATTTATTATTTATTTCAGTGCCACCTTGATTTAGGAGTTCAATTTGTTGTAATAAATCTATTCAAGCACACTTAAAAAAATGATTTTGAATAATCACGAGCCCTCTATATAATGAACATAGTGAATAAGGTGTATAATGCATCATTAGTGTACACTTAATTATTGTGTTGGCGGTATCCTATGAAGGGGCGTGGCCTGCTAAGTGACGTCATAAGATGGCGTCAGCTCGGGCAGTTCAGTGTGAGCGTTCGGGCGAGAGCTGTGGACCACAGCAGTTCCTCGCGAGAGTCCCCCCCACACCCCCACCCCCCTTTGAAAAATGGCGATTGCGGCTCACTTCGCCCGCACGCGAGGGCATGACACCACCTTCGCCGCAAGGTTTGGCACGAAGGCAACGCCGTTCAGCTGACCGCGTTCGTTGTTGTTGTTTTGGTAAATAATAATTTCCGAGGTTGCCCCAGGAAACCTCGTTAAAAGCCGTTCCCATCGCCAGCAAACAAAGAACCGCGAAGGGTGACCGGCGAGGGCCTGACTGACCTGGCTTGACCCGGTACAGCATGGTGAGCGTGTCGTGCGCCGTCAGCGCCGTCACGTGCAGGTTGCGCACGGCGGGCCGCTGCGCCGCCAGCGCCGTCAGCTCGTGGAAGTGCGTGGCGAACAGACAGAAGCAGCCGATCTCGTCGGCCACGTGCTCGCTGATGGCCCAGGCCAGCCCGAAGCCGTCGTAGGTGGACGTGCCGCGGCCCAGCTCGTCCACGATGACCAGCGACTTTTCCGTGGCCGAGCTGCAGGGAAGAACGCCGACGTTAAGATTTGACGTTTGAGACGGCGCGAGAAGACGGCGCGATCCTACCGCAAGATGGCGGCCGTCTCCAGCATCTCCGACATGAAGGTGGACACTCCTTTCACCTGGCTGTCCCCCGCCCCCACCCGGGCCAGGATGCTGTCAATCACGCTGAGCTCCGCCTCCTCGCACGGCACAAAGCAGCCGATTTGAGCCATCAAAGCGATCACGCCCACCTGGCGGATGAACGTCGACTTCCCGCCCATATTTGGTCCTGAGCACAAAAAAATAACCTGAGGAACAATTCTGCTTTTATTTGAATTCATTTCATTTTTTGAAGAGCAGCAGTGTGGAGAAAATATGACCAAAGTCTATTTAAATCACGTCCATTTAAAAAAATATATTCATATTCATATGTGCTTTCTTAAGTTTTATGCACTCTGTGTGAAGAAAAGACTTTTAGATTTTTTTTTAAAAATGCATTTGTATATGTGTGGACATACCTTATCAAACCCTTATTTTTATGAAATATTTGGAGGTTAAATGAGATTTTTTTTTAAATAAATATCTGTGTGAAGAAAAAAATGGAAAATATTTTGTTTTTATTACAATGAGACAAGTGTTTACCTTTTTTTATTTTATAGAATACATGACCTTTGACCTACATGTCTCCTCCCCCCAATATGGTATTGCTCCATTTGAAAATATTGGAGGTGAAATTATATTTTTTCTACCTAATTTACTGTATTTTCAGAACAAATATTTTTAGGCCATCTGTGTGAAGAAAAAATTGAAATATTTAGTTATTACAATAATTAAAAAACTATAAGAAAATGATTTACCTTTTCTTAATTTATAGATTACTTTTTTTTTACATGACCTTTGACCTACATGTCCCCCCCCCATATTGTATTACTTTATTTGAAAATATTGGAGGTGAAATTAGATTTTTTTTTTTTTACCTAATTTACTGCATTTTCAGAACAAATATTTTTAGGCCATCTGTGTAAAGAAAAAAAATAGAAAATGTTAATAATTAAAACAGTAAGACAAGTGTTTACCTTTTCTTAATTTATAGAATACTTATTTTACATGACCTTTGACCTACATGTTTCTCCCACCAAATATCGTACTGCTCCATTTGAAATTATTATAGGTCAGCGGTGTGGAGAATTTATTTAAATATTTTCGGAAAACTATTTGTGAACACAACGCCAAACGCTTTTGGAGAGATAGAAGTGGAAGAATTGGAGGGGGTTTGTTTGTTTTATTTTAGTTTGATAGGAGGCAAATTATTTTATAATTAAAAAAAAAAAAAAAAGGATAAAAAAAAAAGAAAGTGCACTCGCTCACCTGTGATGATGTAGAAGCTCTTCTCCCCCTGGACGAAGGAGACGTCGTTGGGGATGAAGCAGGTGTCGGCGTCCGTCTCCATGCAGGGGTGGCGCGCCTGCCGCAGCTCCAGGCGGCGGGGGCCGTCGCGCAACAGGCGGGGCCGCACGTAAGGCACGGGGGCCGAGACCGCCGCGGCGGCGAAGCTGACCGCCGCGTCCAGCAAGGCCACCACGTCGCCCAGCGACTGCAAAGGGTCCACGTAGCCTAATTTCATTTTTAAAAATGACAAAAATAATAATAACTTTAAATGCAATTAGTCATGCTGCCGTTCTTGCAACAATGCGCCGCATTCACGCACACGTAACCGATCACTTCCTGGTCCAATCAACGCCACGACGAGCACAAGCGGAAGATTTCACACCTGAGGCGATGTTGATGATCTCCTTGACGATGGCGTTCTGGGCCTCCTCGTACTCCTCCTTGCTGCGCCCGTAGTCCTCGTTGAGGGCGCTCAGCTTGCTGGGGACGCACGCCGGGTCAATGCACATAAACGCACGTGGGTGGAAACGCGGCATGAACACACACACCTGTTAGTGAAGCGCACGCCGTTCTTCTGCACGTCCAGCGTGGTGAACTTTTTGTTGTTCCTCAGGCTCTTCTCCTCCTTGCAGGTGACGCGCAGGTAGAAGCCCAGCACGGCGCTCGACTCCAGTTTCACCGTCTTGCCGGCCTCCAAACCTGCGACGCGCGCAGAACGTCACGGAAAACACAGCATGCCGGCAAACATAGCAGCAGCAGTCGAGTGCTGCATCTTAAGAGCCAACATTTTTCAGCAAAATACGTAACGCCCTCCGATGCCCCGGCCGTGCTCATTTCCACGCAGCTTGACGTCATAGAAACCTGCACACCGATTTGGTACAAGTCACACAGATGACCACGAGGCTTGGGACTGGTTAAAGGTCAAGAATTTAGAATTTATCGGGCTCTTTGGCACATGACTGCTGCACACTTCAATGGACATTTTATAACACGTGGATGCACTTTTCCATCGCGTGTGTGCGCGCGCGCGCGAGTGTGCACGTTTTCCTAGTGTGTGTGTGTGTGTGTGCACGTGCACGTAGCCACCTAGCTCTTTGGCGGCGGCGCCGAGCACGGCCTGCATGCTCTTCTCCAGGGCGTCCATTTTCTCTCTCAGCTCGCTCAACACGGGATCGAAGGAAGCCTTCACCAGGAACTCGTGGTGCTCAATCTAAAAACATAAAAAACATACAATAAGTAACGTTTAAGAAGAAGAATAAAACGACCACTGGATTAAAGAGTAACTATGGGTAGGATTGCTGTAGAAGAGTTCTAGGTCTAAAATTAAAAATAATGTACCTTTGTTATTGTGCTTCGACTATGAAGTGTTTCAAATATACAGTACCGTCTATAAGGTTAAATAACCTGTCGTGAGACTACAAATTACAGTATCCAGGTACTTTCGGTATTGTATCTAAGGTAGAATTCGATATTTGCACTTTTGCTTTTAGCTATGTACTAATTGCGTTCATGTCTGGTCCAAAACACCCCCCCCCCTTATAAAAAAAACACGCATCCCACATTCCCATGTTTGTCGTGAGCATGAATTCTGTCAGCTCGGCGCGATGTACTGCAAGTTATCGTTGCAAGCAAAGTGATGAGCAACTTGAGATGCGGTCGCAAATAAAACCAGGAACTGTTGGATGGAGCGTTAAATTGTAAATTTACGACAGCACCCGCAGGACTCCAACTAAAATAGCCCTTGAAGGAGGAAAAAAAGGTTTCATGCATGCTTGAAATATTGTGATAGATAACTAAAAGTAAGCAAAAATTCTCCATGAAGGATACTGTAATTACATTCCTGTCCCAAACAAACAAACAAACAAACTATTAAGTACGATTTACGACAGTTTGAAACGTTTTAAACTTATTTTGATCCAAAAAGCGAATTCTGTAGCGCATCGATATCGATTTCCTTTTTCAGAATGCGGTCAGCGTGAGAAAGCTTCACCTGGTTCATGTCCAGTGTGGTTTCGATCATCTCCTGGTACTTGCTGAAGTCGCCCTGGAGGTCCCTGAGGGGGGAGACAAAGACCGCCTCCAGCAGGACCTGATGGTTGCCTGGGAAACACACAATCGTAGGCGTTAAGACAATTGAACGATATGCATGCAAACATCTATGACATTAATTGACATCCTACTTTGTTCACCCTTTTTTTCCCCCCAAGAAAACACTCGAAATGACCATCATAAGACATGCTGTGCATCATCAACGCCAATGACCGCTTTGTATATGTCAGAAAGGGAATTGCCGCGTTACACAATGAGCAATAAACAATCCACTGCAAAATATGACGACGTTCAAAAGGGACTTTTTTTCGACAATTCAAAACGGAGACACGCAGAGTTGGAAAAACCAAAGATAACATTAGCGGGATGATTTTCATATTGTTTTGCCCAGCGGAAAGTGCACATTTGTGGCCCAGTGACACTCTCAAAAAGCAGCAATTCATCTATTTTGTTGGCCTACTTTGAAAGGTGAAAGCGGCACAGAAAAAGCTTCCCCCAGCGGTGGAATATTTTACGAACCGGCAACAAAAGCCACCAGGCTACTTCCTGTTCAGTATCTTAGCAACCAGTGCCAAACTATCAGTCAATGTCTTGCTACCTGAAGATCTTTCCAGCACAGCGACGAGTGCGGGGATGTGGCCGACGGCCTGGTACACGCGGTAGCAGTCCTGCAAGGTGGCACTGTGACGGTGGAACTTCTTGGCCATACGCTGGAGGTCGGGGAAGCGCCGCAGGAGGTCATCCTGGCACGTCTGCCTTAGCTCAGAGTCGCATACTAAACTCTCCACCAGGTCCAGCCTGCACAGCGGAAAATCTGGTGAAGGCTTTGGATCGGGGAGCTTCTGCGGCGCAACCTTCGCATCATCTTGCATGGACCAAGTGGTAAATGTCACGCATTGCGCAAATCTGCTTTGTCGTGCTGCTCCGGGACATGACGGGCAGTCAAAGTGGTGTTGCTGTTGTATTATCGGAGCATTTTTACGAGTGAAAGTACAAGTGTGCATTGTTGGCACTAATAAAGGCATATTCAGACTATGTTGAATAGATCTGCTTTGCCATTTTTGCATTAAAATAACTTTTTTTTTTTAACAACTACAAGTTATGCTGGATGGGGGGAAAATGGGACTGAAGTGCAACCACAATTGTGTACAGTAATGTAATTTGGATTATTAGAGGTGCCATACAAAATATATTCGATAAGGGACAAGAAGCATTACCACCTCGCGCTCAAGTCACATGCTACACGGTCTGATTCCCACATTCCCCAATATGAAGAGAAACTATTGATGTAGCACCAAAAAAAAAATAGAAGAAGATGCTCCTGTTACACTGTCATTGAATATCACGCCGTTCAGACAAGAGACAAGCAGTTGGCTTTGCATTTTCTTCCATTTACTGTAACAATGCGAACATTAAACCACAGAAAAAATGTTTGGCATAATTTGTGTGGTTTCACTGTTAGAATCGGTGACCCTAACGCCAACCAGGCCCGTGGTGAAAATTCAAACGTTGGACTCCCTCGTACTAATTTGCGAGGTCGCCACAGACGGCCACCGAGTACGGTAATTCCCGGTCGACACAGCGCACCTGGTTATAAGCCTCACCCAGTACATTTGTAAAGGAAATACCATTTGGTACATACAGCTGTGTAAAAGCCACAAGTGCCCACATTGAAACGAGATATTTACAAAGAAAGACGGTACACAGAGAGTTTAACGCTAGCGCAGCCACGCTAATGCTAATGATAGCGCCACACTAACAGGGCCGGTTTAAAAAAATACCATACCGGTAAAAATCACTGAGACACGGCAGTAACCCGCTAATGTGGCGCTAACCGGGTCAGACCGGTAAAAGTCACTTCCTCGGCACATATATTCCACGGGTCTCACTCTTATTTTTTCCGCTCGAGTGCCCCCTTGTGGCCGTTAGAAAAAAATGCACAAATTAGCCACATTACCGCATAAACCGCGGGGTTGAAAGCGTGTGAAAAAAAGTTGCGGTTTATAGGCCGGAAGTTACGGTAAGTGGATTTACCTCTCCTCTATTTTAGTGTTGTCCAGAAGCGGCTGTTTGAGCCACTGGTTGACCAGCCGCTGGCCCTGGGGAGTGCGACACTTGTTCAACAGACCGGCCAACGAGTGAGCGCCGCTGGTGTCGTCGGGTGCACCCTGCGGGAAAGCAAACGTGTCATGCACGTGTGGGGATAACACACAAAAATATATATATATATATATATATATATATTTATTTATTTTTTTTTTTTTAAATGTGCGCTTGTGGTGGGCCCCACCTGGAAGAGGTTGAGCGCCTTGATGGCAGCGTTGTCCAGCCTCATGTACTGACCCAGCTCCATCGATGTCAAGCTGAAGGAGTTGAAGTTGGACTCGTCGGAGAGCAGCTCCAGGTAGCGGACCACTGCGGCCAGGCAGGACATTGCCACCTGCACCGGAAAGCAAAAGGAGAAATCTCGTGCAATAAAAATAACCCAATTAAGTTGAACATTACATGAAAAAGTGTAACGGACCTGTGGTTGTTTCTGTTAATTGTTTACAACATTTCCAGGTCGGACCACAAAGGATCCAAACGGCGGCCCTCACCTGCTTGTCCAGCTCGGGGAGGGTGTTGCTCGCCACCGCCTCTCCTCGTTTGGCTCTCAGCAGCCTGTTGAGGTCCTGGACCAAATCCTTGCCACTGAACTCGGCCCGCTTCCTGTCCGAGACGAGCACGCCGCCGCGCCGCACCACCTGCGCGCCACCCAGAAACCCAGACGGTCGTGACACAATGCCGTCTTTCTGCTTTGTCGAGGGGGCTATCGGGCGCTGCTATTTCAGTCCACAAAAGGTATATTCAATGCAACTCACGAGTGGAGCAAGTGGATGGCCGCGAGGGCGGTTAGCAGCGCTTTCAAACAATATACGATCATGGTAAAGGCTGATTTGTTAGCGGTTACAAATATTTACATTCAAACTGATTTTTTTCCCCCCACGGGTCAAATGAAATGCTCTTTGTCATTGACTATTTTTTTGTTTGTTTTACTAAGTGACTTACATTTTTTTTTTTACATATTTAGGCGCTTGAGGACCTTTTTACCGCCAACAAGGAAATGTTTTGTTGCCAATCTTTTAATTTATTTAACAGTGTATTATATTGTTTGTATTCCATCAAATTCGGCACAGTATTTTTTAAATTATATCAAAGTTTTTGTATTGCATTTTTTCTTTTTTTTTTTAACTGTATTGTATTTTTAATTGAGACATTGCATTTTTAGTCAAGTATTTTTCAATTCAATCATATATTTCTTTATTGTGTCGATCACATGTTTTTTGTATTTTACAGGATACCTTATCTTTATTTTTATATTGTATTTTTTTCCTGACACCTTGATTAGAATACATTTTCTTATGACTTTCACTTAATTTGGTGAGCTGCATTTTCACAGTTTAGAGTGAACATACAAAATCACCTTAGAAATGAAACAGAAAGATGAAAAGTATACAAAAGGCACACAAGAGAAGAGACACAAACCTCCCGCAGCTTGTTGCCGTCAGAACTGTTCTCCCCGTGAGCCAGCAGACACTCTTTGGGACCGACCTGGACCAGGAGCGACTCCAGATTGGAGAAGCCCTCGTTGTCAGGGAACTCGCAAACGCCCATGGTGCATTGCACCGCATCCACGTAGCCCACGCCCACCACACCGGCTGCTGCGCGCACCGCGACGACCCCCGCAAAGTTTTCGGCGCCATTTCCGCCGCCAAACAAGATCTCCTCGAACTGGCTGAGGTTTCCCGGAGAGCCCTGCGTGGATCGGGACAGTGTATGACAAGTCACTAGACAAAAGTCTGCCTCAAGTTCAATATAAAAGTTATTACTTCAATATTTATTAACGGGGTTCATTAGCTTCTCAATTCTCACTTGAAGTCTGCAGCTCAGAAATCATTTTAATGCAAGCGTTACAGGTTCCATCTAATCCTCCTGCTTCTGTGTACTACATATCGTAGAACCACTACGCTCATACTGCTTTGGCGGGTCGAGTAAACAGATTTCATTCAATTTTTTCTACGATTTCATGCTTCAATATTACAGCGCTTCTTGGTGCATTTTTAAAAAAAAAAAAAGAATTGTGATGCCTTCCTAAACCTATGCACAAATAACATCCTTCCCCCATCTGCAGATGTGTTAAAGGACAGTATTGTGCAACTGCGGAACAAGAAAAAAATAATTCCAGGAGGAAAAAGACTTTCCACGTTATATGTCCATCCATCCATTTTCCAAGCCACTTATTCTCGCGAGGGTCACGGGAGCGATGGAGCCTATCTCGTCTAACGTCCGGCGAAGGCGGACTACACTTGTATTGTGCATTTCCGTGGAAGTGGATGTCAGGTCGGGATGGGAGGAAATGACAAATCTGATTTTTGTGGAGAGGAAAAGATTTCATTGTAAAACGATAAAGACTTTTAAGCACACGCACTCGACCAGGAACCGCAGAAAAAGGCTCACAATTGTCAGCGAATATCTCAGTCACAATGTAAAAAGATGTCGTATAATTTCAATTGTATTGTACTCTCA